>NC_142882.1:52327250-52637500 GCF_051225735.1 Oryctolagus cuniculus | reverse complement strand
TCAATTATCACAGTTATCCCTTCTTTTGAATGGCTGCAATGTATTAAGCATTTTTATTATGTGTGACAACTTTGTTTCCATATTTGGCCACTACAAACACTGCTGAAACAAACTATCTTGTACATATACCCGTACATTTATGTGCTGATAATTTGAGGAAATGTTCCCAGGAAAAAATTTGTTTGACCAAATGATTTATGTAGATTTAAAAAGTTCCTAGGGGGGTGTGTCTTGGGATTGGCAGCTAAGGTGTCAGTTAAGACACCTGTGTCCCAGGTGTATCCCAGGATATCTGAGTTTGATATGCGGCTCCACCTCTGACTCCAGCTTCCTGCTAATGCGCACCCTGGGAGGCAGCAGGTGATGGCTCGCTTGGCTGGGCTTCTGCTACCCAGGTGAGAGATCTGGATTGAGTTCCAAGCTCCTGGCTCTGACCAGTGAGGGGGAATTACAGGGATCTGGGGAGTGACCCAAAGGATGGGAGCACTCTCTCTCTCTCCCCCTCGTTAAATAAAAATTTGTAAAGTTTCTATATTCTAGTTAACATTGCTACTAGAAATATATGTGAATACCTTTCGTCATATACCTACTATGTTGCTCTACTTTTTTCCTGTCTCATAAGTGTAAATACATACATGCACTTGTATGTATGCTTATGTGTGTATCCACATACATACGTGTGTGTGTATATAAAAATGTGGTACTTGATACTGAATTGAGCATATTTTCATTCATTTGCTTATTTTTTGAACTTTCTCTTTTATGATTTGTTTGTTCCTTTGCCCATTTTAACCATGTTATTCATCCCCTTCTTGTTATTGAGAAAGACCTCTATATAAGTATGTTAACTGATCTCTGCATGGTAAAGACAGATTTTCCAACTTTTTATTTTAGTGACTTTATTGCATCCTTCACCATTGCAAAATATTTTTAGTCAAACATCTGTTTTTACCTTTAGAGATTAAGATATTTCTCACAATCCTTCAATGTACATGAAGTATTATTTATTTATTTTTGAAGGCTATTAATGTTTTGTAAAAAACATTTAAATATTTAAACCTCTGTGCTCACTTCAGCAGCACATATACTAAACCACTTGCAATTTTTTTGTATTTTTAATATGTCTTCCAGATCAATAACTATTATGTCAATGCTAGTTATTAAATAACTCACTCTTTTTCCCCATAATGAATGTATCATCTTTGTCATATATTGAATTTTCAAATACACTGACATAGATTTCTGGATTCTTTATTTTACTCCGCTAATTTTTTGCATTGTTGCATTTGTATATTGATTTAATTACATGACTTTGCTTTCTAAAATATCTTGTTCTGTTATAAAGTAAGCTTTAGTCTCTCAATTCTTTTGTTTTTCACACTTCTTCAGAGCTATTCCTGAGCATTTACTCTTCCAAGCAAACACTGAAATCTCAATTCCCAGCCTGTCTCCCTTTAAGAAATGAACAGACACCCAGGGAAACAGCAACAAAGAACTGCTGATATTCTAATTGGCATACTAAACGCATAAATTAATGTGGAAAATGTAAGTTTTCAAAAACTCATCTTTTACTCATGGACATGGTATATTGTCCACTTTACTCAGCTCTTAGTTAACATTCTTAATAAGATTTTATAGTTTTTAAAAGAGATTTATTTATTTATTTGGCAGAGTTACAAAGAGAAAGGCAGAGACAGAGAGAGAGGTCTTCCACCCTCTGGTTCACTCCCCAATGGCTGCAATGGCCGGAGCTGTGCCGATCTGAAGCCAGGAGCCAGGAGCTGTGGGGGTGCAGGGGCCCAAGGACTTGGGCCATCTTCTACTGCTTTCCCAGGCCATAGCAGAGAGCTGGATTGGAAGTGCAGCAGGGCACACAAAATGGCACCCATATGGATGCTGGCACTGCAGGCAGCGGCTTTACCCACTACACCACAGCACCAGCCCTGATTTTATAGCTTTAAAAAAATGAATATTTATTTTCTTTGAGAACTGGGTGGGGGGAGGGGTGAGTGAGTGGGGACAGAAAGACAGAGAGAGAGAGAGAATTCAGAGAGATCAATCTCCCATCTGTTGAGTCAGCGCCCAAATGACTGCAGCATCCAGGCTAGGCAAGGCCGGAGCCAGGAGCCAGGAGCCAACTCCAGGTCTCTCACATGGGTGGCAGAGGCCCGACAACTGCTTGAGCCTTCCCGGATGTGCATTAACAGGAAGTTACATGCATGTTCTAGGTGGTGGCTTAACCATGAGGCTACATGCCCACCCCAGATTTCATTGTTTTAATCATGTAAGTCCTCAGTCATTTTTGTTGGCTTCATTCTAAAATATTTTGTAGTTTTTGTTAGCTTGGTGAAATGACACCTCGATTTCCATTTCTAGACACTATTTGTGATGGTTGGATCAATTTGGAATGTTTAACATATTCCAGGCAACTTAACAAAACAGGTTTTTCTTAAAGTGACTTGGGAATATGTTTAGACTTTGCTGGGTCAGCCCAGGCAGGTGAGGGAATTATGGAGAAGACATTTGCTCAGACCTGATTACACTTTGGACTTTACCCCAGCAATGATTTTGAGTGGTACAAAACCCCAAGTTGGGGCCAGTGTTGTGGCGTAGAGAGTAAGGCTGCTGCTTCCGATACCGGTGCCCTATATTGGAGCACTGGCTCAAGTTCTGGCTGCTCCACTTCCTATCCAGCGCCCTGCTAATCAGCTTGTGAAGGCAGAAGATGATAGCCCAAGTCCTTGGGTCCTTGCTACCCAGGTGGGAGACTGGGATGGAGTTCTTGGCTCCTGGCTTCAGTCTAACCCAGCCCTGGCTGTTGTAAGCATTTAGTGAGTGAACCAGTGGATGAGAGATTTCTCTCTCTCTCTTTCTCTCTCTGTTCTTCAGATAAATAAATAAATCTGTTTTGAAAAACCCAAGCTAACTGATGTGCTCCTGGCCCAGAACTGATCATTTCTGCCGAGTGTGCAGTCCCAGTCAGTCTCCAGCTGGTCAGCTCCAGGCTCTTGTTTGTAAGGTGTGACCTGGAGGGGGACAGTGTTGGGAGCCCTCATCCACAGTGAGGCAAGGGTTTTGAGGGTCAGGAACTTGCGTCTCCATTGCGGGAGGTTGCTGCTGTGGATCCTGGCTGGGCAGACATTATTATGGTTCCTTCAGTAGATCTTGATTGCATTACCCAAGCGTGCTGGTCTCTGTCAGTCTGTGCCTGCTTTAAACTTTCATCAGTGCAGTAGTGTTTAGACAAAATCACAGACATTTTCCTTAAATGTTAACTTCTTCATGACTTAACTCCCTCATAGCTCATTTACTGTTTCAACCCTAAATCCCAGCGTCTGATTTTGAGATGGCCACTTCTGCTGGCTTTCAGCCTGTTTCTGTACCATTTTTAAGCATTCCTTGTAAATGGCTAAACATTTGTTGCTTATGATTGTAACCAGTTTGTAAGCAAAGCCGATCATTTGTCTCCTGAATGAATTTTGAGTCCATTTATTTCTCTCCACCTCCATAGCCCCCAGGTATCCTTGCCACTCACTGGGACTCCCGCAGTGCAGTGACCTCCTAACTGCTCCCTCCATGTCCTTTGTTCCTCTGTTCCAGTAACAAAATATCCCAGCCACACCACAGACACAGTGTTCTCTTCAAAATGCAAATGTGAACATTTCTTCCATCATCTATCCTCTCCCTCTCCCTCTCTTTCGCACTTTTCAGTGATTTCCCACTGGTGTGAAGCCAAATACAAATCTCCTTGGGGCCGGCGCTGTGGCACAGCAGGTTAACGCCCTGGCCTGAAGCGCCGGCATCCCATATGGGCACCGGTTCGAGACCTGGCTGCTCCACTTCCGACCCGATAAATAAATCTTAAGCAACAACAAAAAAAATCTCCTGGCTGTGGCTCTGGCCACGCCTGCAGGCTTGCTCACTCTTCCTCAGTGTCTGACACGGCAACCTCCTTGAGGCTCCCGTCCAGCCGTGTGCTCCTCCCCCATTTGGTTCACCCTGCCTGGAAGCACCTTCCTTTTCTCTCTTCTGCTACTGAATCATCTCACTTGCCTTGCAGATCTTTGTTCAGCTTTGGCTGCCCTCCTGAGGTGGACACCTGCCGCATGGCCTCCTCCTTCCTGGGCAGGTTGAGAACTGGAAACCAGCATTGGTGAGGACCAGGCTGGGGACTGGGAGTGCGAAGTGGTTGCAGGAAATAGTGTGAGACACAGCACTGAGTCGACCACAGGCTGCACTGCGTGCGAGTGATCCTGGGCTGCCTGGAGCCTGGAAGTGGAATGGACCCTTCCCTCAGAATGCACTCAGCGCCACACCCCACCAGGATCCTGTCTGCTGTCCGCACTGGAAACTCACAGGGGAGAAAACCTTTTCCAGCCACCACTTGGAGAATGTCAATAACTTTGGGCCCCACAGAGCTGATAAAGAACCCATCTCGGGGCCCAGCAGGCACAAAAGTGATTGTAGACCAGCTTCTCACTTCCCTCTCACGCACAGTGGAGGGAGACCAGAGGCAAGCCTGGGCCGCTAGGTGGGGAATGTGAACAGAGACCCCTCGCAAGGCCTGAAAGCCCTGGGGAAGGATGAACTGGAAGAATTCCACCACACAGTAGTGGGCAGGGGAGAAAAAACTGTCTCAGTCTCGGCCTTGGGTGAAGAAGGACGAAAGATCTTGGAGAATTTGGGGCGAGAGGCTGACCAGCATGCAGTTTCTGGATCCAAAGCCGCACTACTGGCAGGGCTGGGGCAACCTGCACAGTAAGAACTTCCAATGGACTTGCACCCCCAGGTGTCTGCAGAAGCAAACAGAAATGCTCTCAGACAACGTAGACTCTCAACAAGTCCTCAAAGAGCTCCCCAGAACTAAGCTCCAAGAAGTTCAGGTCACAGCCAAAGCTCAAGGAACCAAGGTTCTGCGAGCTGAGTCAGCAGAAGCAATCAATGGACTCAGAGCTGCAGAATGAAAATATTAGAATCACTGGGACACCTCGCACACATACAGCATAAAATAAAAAGAGCAAGTTACAGAATGTCTCCAGCTCGATAATCTACAGTTAAAAACAACACAAAACCACACAATAACCCTGTTGAATATGCTTAGAGACATAAAGAATGTTTAAAGAAATAAAACCCACAAAAAGAGAAGCTCTTAAATAACTAAGAAAACACCAGGTCTAACTGTCTTTACAGACTGAAGCTGGATTACTGAGTGAGTGTACACAGATGATTTCCAACCTTCTACATACATGCTCCACAATAAAAGGAAAAGTGAACCTGCCCTACCAGCCTTGTTCTAAAAGGCCATTGCAACTTTGGTGTTGAAAACTAGAAATAGACAAAGAAAGGAAAATTACGAGGCCACCTCTCTCCTGAACATAGCTGCAAATCATCTTTATTAAAGTATTGGTAAACCAAGCCCAGTGGTACATGACAGAATAATCCATCATGATCAAGTGAAATTTATTCTAGAAATGCAAGGACAGTTTTACATTACAAAGCTAATTAGTGCTCTTGGCCATGTTAATGGCATCAAGAAAAACAGTATGATTATTCTGATAGATGAGTTAGTAACTGCTAAGCTCAGTGCATTATTTATAGCATCTGTCATGTATTTGTTAAATAAAATTAATAGACACAGAAAAATTGTTCAATAACATTTAAAAGCAATTAACGATTCAAAAACAAAATTAAAACTTTGGACCCAGTGTTGTGGTGCAGTGGGTTTAGCCACTGCTTGCTTGGGACACCTGTGTCCTGTACCAGAGTGCAGGTGGGCCCTGGCTGCAGTGATTCTTAGCTATCTTCCTGCTAATGTGCCTGGGAAATCAGCAGATGATAGCCCAGGTACTTGGGTCCCTGCCACCACACAAGGACACAATGCAAAGGCAGTTACCTGCAGGCTGAGGAGAAAGGCTCGGGGGACACACACCTGTGACATCCTGACCTTGAACCTCCAGCTTCCAGACTGAGAAAACAATTTCCAACATGAAATTGCTCCACCTGTGGTGTTGGTTATGACAGTCCCAGTCAATCCATAAAGCCAGTTTCAAAATATGCAAATGAATATGGCAAGTTAAAAAACTGGAGTCTGAAACTCTTTAAAGAAAAAGATAGCTTCATATGATGTAAGGGTAGAGATATAGACAGACAGATGATATTAAAGCTAGAAAGAATGAGAGAAAGATTTGCCACCTGATCATCTCCTTGCTGCACTGGTGGCCAGGCCACCTAAGTCACTCATCACGTGCAGCCTGCAACGCACTCTGCTGTGTCTCCAGCTCTTTCCTGAAACCAGCTGTTTTAATCTCCATCCTGGGTCTCTCAAATGCTGGTCTCCAGGCTCCCGACCTGCCCACAAGGGGAGAGGCTCTGCACCAAGTCTCCACCTGTGGATCCCCAGCCCCCGAGGCCCAAACATACCCCACTGCTCATCGCCACCGCCTCCTTCCCCCACAGCTGCCGGGCTTGGGCAAGGCCTCTGCCTGTGCACAGGAGCCGTGGTCCCAGATCCGCAGCCGCCTCACTGTGGCTGCTAATCGTTCACGGACCTGTTCAGCACAGGTTTAGGGAACGTCTACTCTGCTGGACAATACATCACCAGCAGGAGACACAGGTGGGCCCTGGTCGTCACTATTCCATGTTGCCTGGGTCCCATTTCATTAATTCGCGACACGTGGTCGGGTCTGCCTAAGTTATGACTTGCATTGCGTCTCCGCTAGACTGAGGCAGCAGCCTTGTAATTGGTTTTCCTGTTTCTACTCTCTTCCCTCTCCATTTGTCTTTCTGTTGCCAGATTAATCTTTGTGAAGCACAGCTCTAATCCAGCCTCTCTCCAGCCAATACCTCTAATAGCTCCCTATTTATAGAACAGCCATCTTCAGTCTCTGGGCAGCAGTGCCCTGGCGGTTCCCAGAGAGGTGGCTGGAATCCCTGCACCCCCTGTCCTACGTGACTGGCTCTGCGTCTGTACCTGTCATATGCAGCAGCCTCTGGGGTATCAGTACAGAATTGGAATTCAGTCTTTTCTAGAAGCCCTTCCAAATCTAAGCTCAATCACATGTCGGGTTATCTTTTCCATTGCTTTTCTTCTCTATACTTCTCTGCTCCAGATTAAAGTCGTTGTTCTTATTATCTCTGGGCATTTGCTCATGTTACATCCATCACTTAACTTTTCTCAACTCCCCAAATATTTAAATCCCGTCCTTTTGGGATAAAATGATATCTTCCCCATAAACAATTCCTTGATTTCTCTCAGTTGGAACTGTCTCCTTTCTTCTAGATTCTGAGAGCATTTTATCTGTCTCACCCTTATGGTGTTGAGTTCCTTCCACGTTATTTATAATACATTCTATTGTGCTCCCCTAACTTAGGGTACAAAAGTTCACACCCCCCTCGATAACAAAGGCTTATTAGGCAGTTATTATGGACAAAACAGAATTCGGGGTGCTGGTGACCCAGCAGGAAACAAAGCTCCTTGAATGTAACTTCGGGAAGAGAGCAGTGGCACGGGTCCCGAGGGAAGACCTCACTACCAGGGCAAAGTCTGAGCAGTCCCAACAGGTGTGTTGCTCTCAGGGAAACGTGATTTGGGTACAGAGAATCAGCAAATGCAGAGACCCTGTGGTGGAGAGCAAAGGGCGCAGGTGCAAGTGAACAGAGTCAGGCTGATAGGAAATGAAGCTGCCGAGAAGGAGGTGGGAGAGAGATCCTGCAGCCCAGTGTAAGAATGCTGGTTTTGATTCTTTTATTTATTGAATTCATTGCTTGGGGACCCGCATGTGTCTCATGGTGGATAATCTATGACCTCGCCATGTGACCTCTCTTCCACCCCCAATTGTTAACAGCTGAGAACTTACATGGTTTACAAAGCTCAGGCCTGCTTCTGAGTGCCAGGAAGAAGTGGTCACTGCTGTTGGTCCATTACCTCTGTTGCTCTCACCACCTGGGACGCTTGTCCTGGGCAACCTGGTGGCTGCCTGTCCACTGTACTGCCATGCCACGGTTGACCAAAATTCCTCTCTAGGCCACCATGGGGCCCTAAAATGGAGCTAAAGGATCATAACCCTTATGTCACCTGCTCAGCTGTTGTTAGGGAAGCTTTCTCGAGCACACACTAAGCCACCAGTAGTGAGCCGTTGTTAGTAAATCTTGGCGGCCTTGCTAAGGAGCTGAGCTTGGAGAGGCCTCCTGCCAGCGCCGCACTGTGGACCAGCTGCTACCTCACCCCACACGACCCTCAGACCCTGGCATAACCTCTTTAGAACTCGCATTCAGTGGGGTGGTGCTGCACACCTTGACGAGTCAGATTGAACTACATATACACACGGGGTCTTCATGGAAAGGGGTCTACTAAGAAAAAACTATGCATGGATTTCACAATTTTTTTTAAAAGTTTTTCTCATTTATTGTAAAGGCAAAGTGACACCAGAGAGAGGGATAAATACACAGACTGAACCACACACACACACACACCCAGAGAGAGAGAGAAAGAGAGAGAGAGGTGGTCTATCTACTGTTCTACTTCTCAAATTGCCACAACAACTGCGACTAGGCCAGGCAGAAGCCAGGAGCCTGGAACTCCATTTGGGTCTTCCATGTGGCTGGTAAGGGGCCCAAGCACTTGGGCCATCTTCCAGGGCTTTCCCAGGTGTATTAGCAGGGAGTTGGATCGGAGGTGGGGCAGCTGGGACTCAAACCAGCACCATACTATGGGATGCCAGGGTCGCATGTGATGACTTAACCAGCTGCACCTCAATGCCAGCCCCAGGTGTCAGATTTTTTTTTGGATTAAAGTAAATGTATGTTTTAAATTTATTTATGTATTTAAGAGGCAGAGAGACAGAAAGGGGAGGGGGAGAGGGAGAAAGAGGAAGGAAGGAAGGAGGTGGGGGTGGGTAGAAGAAAAGAAAGAGGTGCCATTCCCTGATTTGCTCCCCGGATGCCTGCAACAGCCCACGGTCATGTTCCCCATGTGGGTGGCTGGGACGCAATCACTCCAGCCATTGCCTACTGTCTGCCAGGGTCTGTCTTAGCAGGAAGCTGGCGAAGAGCCAGGACTGGCACCCAGGCACTCCAACGTGGACGCGGGTGTTCCCAGCAGCATGGAACACTCCCATCTTTTAACTGCCTTTCCCCAACTTCTTTCTGACGCGTGTCTGGCACAGAGGCACAGCTCTGTGAGTGCTGAACCTCTTCCCAGGGCAGGGGCAGCTGCTGACCTGAAGTGGGGGCTTACAGCCCTCTGGGATCACCCCCTCCCTCTGTGGGCCTCAGGGGACTACTCTGTGTGTGACAGTGACTAACTGGCAGGAGGGACCCGCCTGATTCACCTGAGTCACCCCCACAGCCCCCAGTTTCGTCAGTGGCCCTCAGCGGCAGCTGTGGGATGAGGCGTGATGTATTTTAAATGATTGAATCAATCTCTCATTTGCCGTGAAGTGTTTCGAAATGGGCTACCGGGGAGAAAACGATTTTCCTGCCTGCTTTTAGCAGCTGGTGTTTGGTGGACTGAGTGAGTGGCATACAATGGGGTTTCAGATTTTGTGGAAACGGACTCTACGCAACCAAAGACTCTTGGTCGCTTCTGAGCTGGTCAAGGGACAGCCTTGAATGTGGCCCGGAACCGGAAGGGGAGGGAAAGCCGTGAGGAGGAAACGAAGTGAGGAGCCGGGCTGGAGGGGAAGCAGAGTCCCCCTAGGGCGGTGGAACTGCCTCCCTGCAAATGACTCCTTCCAGGAACCAGAGTCTGAAGGGCTTTAACTACGCAGCTAGTTCAGGGCTGAATGAGCCGGAAGTGCCTGCCAAGTCCCAATGTGATGCTAGCCCCCTACCCGTCGATCAAACGCCCACTTTCCCAGGATGCACGTGTTTCATCCAGGACCTAGGAGCGGGTAGGGGTTTTGCCATGAAAACATGGATATTAAGCTGCATGTAGAGTTTATGAGGGCTCATAAAATTCCCAGGGGGCTTCACACACCTCATTAAAGAGGCCAACAAGAGGGAGAACAGGAAGAATCCTTTTTTCATGGCAGCCCACGCTGGAGCTGCTGCTGGGGTGTTCTCCCCACTCCGCCCCTCCCCACCCCATTTTGGGCAATCCTCTGGCCCACTCACAATGGGTATATGTGTGGGGTCACCCACACCCGTGCATGGATGTGTGTTCGCTTTCTTAACTTTTGGATAAATCTTGTAGGACGCTGATCTTCGTGTGAGACAAGGGCCTGGAGGACAATTAGAACAGCCCCCCTCCCGGGGGAGCACGCGACAAGCCCAGTGAGCCCCCAGAGAGGCGGTGTGAGGTCAGAGCTGGGGAAGCCACCCAGGCCTTTGCAGGACCTGCTTGTGTGAGTCACGGCTTGAGTGGGCTTGGCTGGGATGTTTAATCACCTGCTCCCTTCCCCCCTCCCTCTAGACAGTCCAGGTAAACAGGACTCAAACCAGGACTGCCCACTGGGGAGGAGAAAGCACTCCCTAGCTGAGCCCTTTTGGGACTGTGTTAGTTTCCCTGGAAAGCCTGAAAACCTGCAGGGAAGTCATGATGGAGAATTGGGTGCCTCCTTGTTGTTTCCATGGCAACCAACTGTAATGACCCTTGTAAAAGTTTGTGCCTTCATGCTAGGCTCTTGGGAGCCAAGAACAGAGGGATGAGAAAGACAAACTCGCATTGAAATACAAATACCCTCAAATAGCCCCCATGTCACTCTGTGAAGCAAACCGGTTGGCAGAACCAACTTCTCTAGTGAGGCCTCTCCTGATCCACTCCCCCTGTTCGGTTTCCATCAACCATTTAAAGAAATATTTTCTATTTATCTCCTCTTTAAACTCTCCTTTTAGATGTCTAATTCTGATAAAGAAATCAGAATTACGATAGGCTACCAAATTTAAAATTTAGCACACAAAGGCACGGATACACATGCATTTGCATACATATGTGAACATACATGTGCACACGCACCCACATGCAAACTCAAAGAGATCCAGACAGGTTGCAGTGAAGCTCCTTAACCTCTCTTTGGCCACCTCAATGATTTGGTTCCCAGGGCAGCAGTCAAGCCAAGGCCATGCCAAGGTCTACCGTGAGATTCTAGTCTAACTTCCCAAGTTAGGACTGGTCCAGGAGCTGAGGGTGATTCCTATAACCCCCGACAGCTACCCTGGTGCCATTTTCTGAAGTGATGCTGGTGATGGCCAAGACCCCATGGCACTCTTCACGGTTCTCTCACCCAGATTCTGACTGTGAGCTCATTACACCCTCTCTGCTCATCCTCCTCTCTCAGCAGCCAAGGGCTCACTCAGGCCCACGAGGAGGCTTTCTGAGAAGGGGCACCTGTGAGGAAAAACAAAGCAACCCTGTCTGGCCGGCCCGTCCTCGCATTCAGATGACCTTCCTGGGCTGCCCCTGTGGGAGGAGGCTGTCTCAGAACAGGTATTTGGGGTGCAGCTGCAGGTTCATATTTCTCAGCTGTTAGCAACTCCATGCACGGTGGCAATGCTCAGACACCCCGCCCACAACTCCCAGCCCTTGGTCATCTTCATCTTGAACTCACTTCTCTCATCCATGCTATTCCTGAGTAACTGTGCATGAGTGACAAGCTGTCACAGTGATGAGCACAACCTCTATCAGGGAGGAAGATGTCACTGATAGTTAATGTCACCTTTGGCCACCACTGATACTCTGGAACTCACGATCAGACTTTAGCCAACCAGGATTCAGGAAGCAGAGTCAGTGGTCTTGCTTGCTTGCCCCTGAAGCAACATGTTGTGTGGCCTTTGAATAACTTTTTGTCCAGAGCGACGTACCCATCAGATATAACACACACAGTGCCCAGAGGCCCCGACACTTCTGGGGACCTGTGATGTGCTACAGTGTCTTTTAGAGTTTGAACGTTTCGTTTAATGTTTTAAAAAGTAGAAGAAAAAAACAAATATCCTACAGCTTGGATTGTATTAGTTTTTTTTTTAAAAGATTTATTTATTTATGTGAAAGTGTTACACAGAGAGAGGAGAGGCAGAGAGAGAGAGATCTTCCATCCAATGGTTCACTCCCCAGATGGCCACAACAGCCAGAGCTGGGCTGATCTGAAGCCAGGAGCCAGGAGCTTCTTCCAGATCTCCCACGTGGGTGCAGGGGCCCAAGGACTTGGGCCACCTTCTACTGCTTTCCCAGGCCACAGCAGAGAGCTGGGTTGGAAGAGGAGCAGCCAGGACTCAAACCAGCGCCCATATGGGATGCCGGCACTTTAGGCCAGGGCTTTAACTCACTGCACCACAGCGCCAGCCCGTGTATTAGTTCTTAAACCCATGTAATCATAAAATACCATTTTTTTGGTAGAGAAGGAGGGGCCTGCCCTAGTCATGCTGCAGCCCCCAGGTCTGCCACTTCTGGCTACAAGCCCCTTTGAAGAGCAAATCACAATGATGAGGGCCTATGTGTGAATGACACAGCAAGCAAACATGGCTGCTAGAACCAGCATTCGGGGCTGACTGTCAGGGTACTTGTCTTTTAAATTCTGTTTGCTTGTTTATTATTTCAGACACACACACACACACACACACACACACAGAGAGAGAGAGAGAGAGGGAGAGAAACAGATGGCTTCCAACCACTGGTTAACTCCCCAAATGCCCCCAATGAGCCAGGATCTAAATCTAGTTTCCCATGTTGGTAGCAGGGTCCAAACTACTCAAGACAGCACCTGCTACCTCCAATGGTGCACATGAGCAGGAAGCTGGGATCTGAAATGAGCTAGTGCTCCACCCCAGACTCTCTGATATGGATTATGGGCTTCCTAACCAGCAGCACCTCAAGCTGTAGGCCGAACACCTGCCTCTGCTTGTCTTTGTCTTTTTAAATGGAGCACACAAGGTGTGTGTGCATGTGTGTGTGTGTATGTGTGTGTGTGTGTGATTTGCCAAAAGCCTTCAAAACCACCTTCCCCTGTCCTTGCCCTTGGCCAAGTAGCTCTCATCTAAAATCTTTTCTAAAATTTAAGAATTGTCCCTTATTTTTGGAGACACTGGGGAAACTAACTTGGTCATTCCTCATTAGGAAGCAGTTTGTGTTCCCAGCTCCTTGCAGAGACTGGAAGGATGCTTTCGAAAGCTGGCTATTTCAGCTAAGAACATTAATCATGCTGATTCTGCTGTCAGCTGAGGCTAGACCATCTGATCTTCCATTTCCCTTGTCACAATCATTTATGCTCTACCCCTTGACATGACACATAAGTCCTTTTTATTATATTACATATTAAATACACCAGAACACACTGGAAACTCTTCGTTGTCCAGTAAAATATGAGTATAATATAAAGTGGGCCTGTCTTGGTCTCCTCCTAAGTGCATCTTGCTACCACAGTGCCTTAAAGCCCTGCTGAAGGGACTTTGACCTGTAGGGCAGTGAGGATGCAGGAACTCCACAAAGCCTATACAGTAAGGTTGCAAGGGCTGGACGGGGCGAGTTGTGGTTTTGCTTTGGTTTTGCAGGAGGAAGGCTCTGGGAGATTGGGTCTATGCTACACACAGAGGAAAGGAAGCCAGTTTTCATTGGCCGAGAGGTTGTCTTCCTTGAGCCTGATGATCTACTTGCTGTCTTTATTTTACACATAGAGAAACCATCTCTCAGACAGTGATGGGACATGCCTTAAGTCACACAGCTATTATTTAGTAAAAATAGGATTTAGATCCAGGTCTGCTGTGCTTAAGGTGTTACAATGATTTTTCATTTCACTCAAAGCAAAACCTAAGGTCCCAACAAGGCATGCTATTATTTCTCTGACCCTATTTTCCCCTACGCTCCCTACTGATCCCTTACGTTCAGCTCCCGTGGCCTCCTTGCTACTCCTTGACCATTCCAGATGTGCCTGCTTCTCAGGGCCTTTGCTCATGCTGGATTTTTCCCCTGAGTGTTCATCTCCTTGATGTAGTCACTCCCTTCATTAACATCAGTCTTTGTGCAAAGTCCCCCAGTAAAGTTTCCATGACCACGCTAGCGTTGCATCTTCCTTTCTCCTCTGATGTACTCTAGTCCCCTCTCTTGCTTTGCATCTCTCCATGTTACTTCTTATCCTGATTTACTATGTAATTTACTTGTCTGTTTTATTTACTGAATCTTTCTCCTAACAAGAGAGTAAGCTCCGTGAAGGCAGGATCCTTGCCTGGTTGTTTTGTTTGTGTGTACCTGATGCCTAGCACATAGTAAGGGCTGTTTGTCATTGAGTAAAGGACAGTCAGCCTGGTGAGCTGAGAACAGGTGTTGGTGTGATGGGCATCTGTGAGTTTGGTCCATCAGAGCCTCATTCAATTCTCCTGTGATAATAGGATCTTTCTGTTCTAGAAGAGATCATGTCACTCAAGTGAAGCAGCTTCCCTTTTTGCCCCAGCTTCAAGAGCAAGCACGTGACTCTGATCTTGGGTGCTCCATCTCCTTGACCATGGTTATTGGAGTAATCAGTTTACAGTTGAGCAAGGCCAACCCATGATAATCCAGATATTGCTGTGACCTTTCAGATGGGAGATTGGAAAAGAGTATTTAGCAACTGGGGTTGCTAAATTACTAGAATAAGAATCTGGGGCCATTTCTCACCATGAAGTAGGAGCACATTGGAAAGATGCAGAGGCACCGTGGAAAAAGCTGTTAAGAAGCCATGTCCCACCCTGGCGTACTTGGGTTTGATTCCCGGCTCCAGGTCTTGAGTCCAGTTTCTTGCAAATGCACACCCTGGGAGGCAGCAGTGATGGCTCAAGTCATCTGCTTGGAAGACCTAGACCGAGTTCCCAGCTTTTGGCTTTGTGCTGCCCTGCCCCAACCATTGCAGGCATTTGGAAAACAAACCAGCAGATAAGAGCTCTGTCTCTATCAGTATCTGCTTTTCAAATAAATGAATGCATAAATAAATATTTTAGAAAAAAAAGATGGAGAGAGAAATGGAACTCCGGATTCACACATCCTTAAAGCTAAATCTGCTCTAAGTATTTCAGCTGAGTAACTAAATGAATTTCTATTTTTACTAAAGCTTGCACTTCGGTTACTTGAAACTTAAATATTTCAGGAAAAAAGAGTCCTGAGAAGCAGTCCTGACTTTCTGGTAAGAAAAGACTCCAAGTCTTTCTCCATAGACTTATTACTTTGTGAAAAGTGAGGCAATACAGTAAAGATCACATATTTGTATAATTTATGAAGAGGTGGTATAGAGGCTTCTTTTTATTGTTTGGTAGGAAATGGTGTCTCTAATTTTTATAATTAAATCAGCCAACCTACTTAGCATTATTGATTTTTTTGTTGGGCTTCATATGATGAAATTAATGCATGTCTAAGTTAGATTCTGGGGCACTAAATAAAGACATAAGGGACCTCTTCATATTAGGTCTATTGCAAAATAAAGTACAGAAAGGGATTCAGTCTTAATACAACATCTTGTCTTAGTATGCCACTTCCGCAGTGCCTGCCACATGGGCCGACAGTCAATGAACTTTAATGATTAAATCCAAGAACAAATGATTTAGAAAATGGGTTGTCTTAGCTTTTCATTGAGTCATAGCCTTTGATGAACACTCTTCTCGGGAAGATGCACACCCATGCACATAACACTCACATGCACGTATAAGTACTTTTGCATGAAATATCTGGGTTTTGCAGTGTTCCCGAGGCACTCATAAGTTTGCAGGGTGTCCCTCAATCCTAGGTTAAGATTTACTTTGAATGAATAATTCCACTGCAATATATGGCCCAGCTGATATTGCCATCTAGAATTTTTATATTAAGAAAATGAAAAACCATGTAACCCAATTTTTAAAAATTTGAGAGGCAGAAAGATAGATAGAGCTCTCACCTGCTGCCTCACTCTCCCAAATGCCTGTAACAGCCAGGGGACTGAGGCTGGGAGTCAGGATCTCAATCCAGGTCTCCCATGTGGCTGGCGGGAATTCAAGTACTTGAACCATCAGCACTGCCTCCCAGGGTCTGCATTAGAAGGAAGCTACTGCCAGGCACCAGAGGCAAGTATCTAACCCAGGCACTCTGACATGGGATTCTCGTGTCTTAACTTCTATGCAAATGCCTGCTCTGGTAAGCCCTTTTAAACATGGACTATGAGGGCAGATCAGCGCATTGGCAGCTGGGTGGTCAGAGGCTTTGGTGTTAGATGTGAATTGGGGTCAAGAGTTCTAACAGACGCTCCACTACTGCCCTTCTCCACCTGTAGCTGCGGACTGTGTAAAAGAGTGTTCCTGGTGGGGAAGAAGAACTCTTCCCAGTTCAAGACACAGCACTGAGGCTGAGCAAAGACAGCCACTCCTCCTCCTCTCCTTTCTAAGTGGCCTTGCTCTGCATCAGTGCCCTCAAACACAGACCCCTTCAGGAGCCCCAGAGCAGCCTAAACGTGAGAGCCAGGCTTTAGGGAAACAAGACATCCTGCATTTGGAGGGTTGTGACACTCTTCTAGAGATGCTGATTCTGTTTATTATTTTTTTAAATTTCTATCTGTTTATTAGGAGAGAGAGAGAGCAAGAGCGAGAGCGAGAGAGCTGCTGGTTCACTCCCCGGGTGCCTGCAATGACTGGGGCTGGGTCAGATTGCAACTGGGAGCTGAGAACTTAATCCATGTCTCCCATGTGGGTGGCAGAGATCCAGCCATTTGAGCCATCACTGCTACCTCCCAGGGTCTGCATTAACAGGAAGCTGGAATTGGGAGTGTGATCAGGACTCAAACCCAGATATTTCAACAGGGGCTGTGGGTGTCCCAAGTGGCCTGCTAGTGATGGTACCAAATGCCCACCCTCAAATTTTTTTTTTTTTTTTTTTTTTTTTTTTTTTTTTTTTTTTTAGCATGGAGCTTGCCCAAGTACATTCATCTACCAGCTGCTGGTTTCCAACCATTGTTCTAATGACACCCTGGAGGCAGAAGGGCTGAACCAGGAATCATCAAAATTTTCCTGTCTGAGGCCAGACGGCAACTATTTTCAGCTCTACAGACCATTAGTCTCTGTGCCAACTACGCAGCTCTGCCACTGGAGCTCCAGTACAGCCACAGACAGTCTTAAACAAATAAGCATGGCTGTGTTCCCATGGGATTTATTGCACTGGCAATAGTTTGCCAAATTCTGGCAGCCGACTACCTGCTTTGTCAGAGCAGGAGGAAGCCGGCCAGCTTATGTCCGCATTCCTAGAGCTAAGCCAGGCCTAACGCGTGGCAGAGGCCCAGGGGATGCTGGTTTCAGGAGCAGGTGTATTTCCTGTGATCAGCCAGCATGCCAAGTCCAAACCCCCTCTCCCAGACGAGGGCTGAGGACGAAAGTCCCTAATGTGGAGGCATTTCTCTTTCTGAGCAAAGTCCAGAGTTGGACAAGATGAGCCCTGTAGTTCCGTCTAAGCTTGGAAAACTTGAGGAGGAAAAGACAGAATGCAGGAAAATAAAGCCTCCTCAATTTATCATATCAGTTGCAAGTGTAGGCACGTTGGGAGGCTCCGGGTTTTGTTCTGCACAACATCTGTGACACAGTGGCTTCAGCAACTTGGAGGTGGGAGAAATGCTTCTGCCTCTTCCATCAAGCCACGTTGGCTGAAACCCACAGCACCACCCACGTGCACTGCATAAGCAGCGTAAACTGTCAGCTGCTCTGGGTGTAGAACATCAGGTGATTGTCTGTGCAATCCGCCCATCACAGCATAAAGAGAGTAGCTGCTCACCAATCAGCTGAGCTCCTTTCGTCCAATCAACAGCACAGACCAAGCATGACTTGTTTAGAGAATTGAGGTTTGTACAGAAAACAGAAAAAAAAAAAATGCCTCATCACATCACTTTTAGAGAGAAAAAGGAGAAGACAGTAACACTGAATGAAAGAAAAGCACCCGCAACCCTCTGATTACTGAAGCTGTGAAATAACCCAAAGGAGATTTATAGCAACTGTCATTGCAGATAAAAGCGTCTGCGTCTGTTTTAGAAAGACGTTGAAAGCAGAGAAGGAGGCCTAAATGCTTCTGCTGCACCACATGCTTCCTTTTTATTTCCCTACATGTAGTTCTGATGGAAAAAGGCTCTTCTAAACAGGAGCAGCCCTGCCTGTTAGCTGGGCCAAGGGCTCTTCCAAAACCTATCAGAGTAACAGGAGTAGTAGTTGAGAGGACAATGAGGGACCGGAATTGGAAAACACAGCATTTTAATCCAGCACCCTCAGTTTTACAGTTCCTCAGTTAAAAGGGTAGGTGAGGATCTTATTCTGCAGGTGGATTGTTCCAGGAGAAAAACATTAGAACATAGATGCTGCAGTCATACTGGCTGCCTGTGTTCAAACCTGGCTCTGCACCCACATGGACAAGTTATTTATGCAATCTGTGCCTCAGTTTCCTTATCTTTAAGATTGGAGGCAACAACAAAATGTGTCACCCCGGGTTGGTCTGTGGGTTAACTGGTAACAATTCAGCAAGAACAGAGCCTGGCGTATGTAGCAAACATTTTGAACAAAATGCATAATAATCTCAAGAGATTTTTATTCATTGACACCTTGCTTTCCTGCATCTCATGATCTTTCAAGGCTCTTCTGAAGTTTAATAATCTGCTAATACACACAAACTTAATTTTTCTTTTGATCAACCAATGAGGAAACCTCATCAAACAAATTTATATTCTCTTTCAAATTCCCATGCTGCTACCAGGGTCAGAGATGTCATGTTTCAACAGGAAGGCTTGGGCAGGAGATGATAGCTTGATTAAACACTTCCACTAGAAAAATTGCCCTATACCTCTGGTCCCTAGAGCACAAACAGGATAAGCCAGGTGGTGACCGCCCTCTAACAAATATAAATGACCCAAATGTTTAAGTGGTATGATTTTAATCCAGCCAAGGAGCTCCCTACAGTCAATCTTGGTAACCAATCCCCTCTAATGAAAGATAGAGTACTTGAAGGCAAAAGAAAAAAGGGATATTTGTTTTGACATTATGAGATCAATAAGTGCTAAAGCTGCTAACCTACCCAATGACAGGCCCTGAGTATGTTCTAAAATGTAGATTGAGATTTCAGTACAAAGTCTGTTGCCATGATTTAAGATATATGGGAGAAGTTAATATCAGCATGTGAGAAATGACTCATGGGACTTCATTTTGGGCTTTTGTCTGATTTTAGGACAAACTGTATCTACTGAATAATTTTTCTAGGAAGGTCAAATTGAATTAAGAGTAAAGTCTAATAAATGCTTCGCTGAAATATTGGTTATTTAATTGCATCATTTCTACTGAAAGCCCTTGAATATGATCTCTCACTTAATTCTGTAAATTATTGAACCCAAGTGCTTCCATCATTCACCAAGACCATAGGAGACACGTTTTCGCTTAGAGATAGGTATTTTTTTCCAGCACTATTGTGCATTTATCTTGCACAAGCAAGGTGCAGGGCAATTTGAAGGCTGTGTCACACTGTCTTCTGTATTCATATTTGGCTCAGCTCTGACCCTCAGGGATCCCCAGGTTAAAAATGTGATACTCTTCCTGCAGTATGAGTATGTGGATGGACCAACAGTCTGTACCTCCCTTTGGGGTCAAGAGTAATGGAAGGGCCTGCTAACCTCCAAGAAATTGATTACCTTCCATTCTCAACCTGTGATCCTCATGGCTGCTGTCTTTGCCCACCTCTCTTTCGAAGAAATCTTGCTGACTGCATTAGGCAAGCACACCTAGGTGGCACCACGATTCATGTGTCTCAACATACATGTGATTATCCTTTTGTGGTTCCCTGTATGGAGGACAAGCCCCCCAACTCTCCTGAGTTCGCCTTCTGCCTAAGGGTTGTTGACCAGGAGAGGCAAGGAAGGAGCTGTGATTTCCCTTTGCTATTTTCTATATTATGGGGCTCTAAGCTCCCAGCTTCCTGTTGACCTGGTGATGAGGCATATAGGGGCAATGATGCAGAGTAACTACAAAGAGTAGATGCAGACACACCCAATAATTCCCCACGGTAGACAAGTCAGTCAACCAGCACTGACTGGATGCGTGCTTGTGCTGTCGCTGAGGGGGCAGCTCTCCACCCTCAAGGTCACAGATTGACTTCATCTTCAGGACTAGCATCCTCTCTGCACCTTCATTTTCTGACCTCAGGTTTCAGAAATCTCCACACTCTTGGCCCCAGTGGGTGAAGTTTAGGGATGAGGGAGGGAGAGAAATTCAGAAGAGACCTGATCCACAGGAAGCTGGAACTAAAGAGAGAGAATGGATAATTTTTTCACCAGCTATTCCATATTGAGTGTGTGCCCTCAGGTCAGGAGGAGATGAAAGCCTGTTACTCACTGAATGGTTTCTCTCTCTCTCTCTCTCCTTCTATCTCCCTTTCTCTCTCTCTCTCTCTCACACACACACACACACGCACGCACGCACAGTGGGAGTGTTCTGCCCTCTGAGTGTGATTCCAGTAGTTAGTTCTTTTAACATGGCCACTAAATTGAGCCAACTGCTTAATTGGTGCTCAGTAAAAAAGCAGCAGCCTGCCCCAGTGCTGGAGGAAAACCACTGCTGTGATCTTCCCGAGACCAAAATGGTCTCCAATGTGGCTACCTCCTATAGGGTTCTTACGGGTAATGATGGCCAGAGACAAGGTTCACTTAGTCTCATCTTCAGAACAAAACCATTACAGAAGATGCTTCTCTCCTGTATTCTTCTCCAAAACCAGTTTTCATGAACTGAGGCTAAAAGAGTATATCCATTGCTCATCTTACTCAAAGTAGTTGTTTATTTAATTGAGCTTAAAAATGGACACTTCTCATGAGTTACATTGGGGTCAGAGAAACCAGATACCCCATATTAATAATATTATAAATTTTTTTTTGTCTACAGATCTGGTTTTGTCTCCAGGAGCATCTCCCATGAGAGTTAGAGAAATTCATAACTGGTAGAATGGCTGTTGGCATTGATTGATGAACTCCTGGATGGATGCAGCCATGGCTTGTTTGGCATTTATATCTATGCCTTGGCTGAAAGTTTAGAGGGCACATTGATTTAATTTGTGGATGACAGGAGTCTGGGAAGGATAGAAAATGCCTTGGTTGATAGAATTAGGATCCAAAAAGATTTTGACAGGCTGGAGCAATGGGACAAATCTAAGAAGATAGATTTTAATAGCAATGGATAGAAGTTCTGCATTCCAGTATTCCAGCCATCTCACTACAGGTATAAAGGCAAAGGAAATGAAAAGAAGTGTATCAAAGAGATGCTTGCACCCCTATGTTCATTGCAGCACTATTCAGAATTTCCAAGATATGGAATCAACCTGGGTGTCACGTAGGGATGAATGGATAAGAAGAGTATTATTTAGCCATAAAAGAGTGAAATTCTGTAATTTAGGTAACAGGGATGAAACCGTAGGGTGTTTTGTTAACTGAAATAATCCAGACACTTTAAGAAAAGTACCATGTATTCTAACTCATGTGGAAGCTAAAAAGTTAATTTCATAGAAGTGGATGGTACAATAGGAATTCCTAGAGGCCAGGCACAGTAGGAAGAAAGTAGGATAGAGGGAAGTTGGGTGACAGGTATGAGAATACATTTAGATAGGAGGAGTAAGCTCTACTCTTACAGAACAGTACAGTAACTATATTTCACACCCACTTATATTTTATAAAGAACTGTAAGAGAGAAGTTCAAAGATTCCTGACACAAAGAAATAGTCAGTGTTTAAGGAGATGAAAATGCCTCATTTAATCAATACATGTTGTATACATGTATTGAAATATCATACTATACCCACCCACATGTACAGTTATCATGTATCAATTTTTTAAAGAGCTAAAACTCATGGTACATTGGTACAGTTACCAGATATGCACATGGTGATGGTGGCTTATGGTTGAGCAGTAGCAGATGTTCACCAAGTTTGAGGGTTTTAGTTGAAATCTGATTCAGAGATCCTGATGAAGCTGCCAGAATGCAGTGGGATCTTAATTTGCAGAAATAGAAATAAAACGACACTTGATTGCCATGGCAATGGTTTGGATCAGGACAGTGGGAAGAAGGAGAGGGAAGGAGGATGTCAAGAATGTCTTCCATTGTAGGAACTGTTGCTCCCACTTTAATGCATGTCCTCTATCTCCTTCCTGAGAATAAATGCAAGGACATTTTGAGACATCTGATTTCTCAAAAATATTAATAGTATGTCTTCACTTTTATGGGGTAGACTGAGTAGGAAATGTAATTTGGAAATGTTTTCCTTTGGCATTTTGAAGGTATGCTATCTTTATTATCTGGCTTTCCTAATTGCCATTGCAAAGTCCAGTCATGTTCTGATTCTTGATCTTTTCTATAAAATCCTGTCTCTCTCTCTCTCTCTTGCTCGCTCGCTTTCCCCACCCCCCCCTTACATTTCTTTGTTCTGAGAGTTCTGAAAACACAAGTGATCATGTTGGGCTCTCTGATGATTTGTTCCATTTTAATACTCACATCCTTAAGTTCTGAGGAATTTTCTTGAATTATCTCTTTGATAATTTCTTTTCCTCAATTTTCTCTTTCTAGAATTATCATATTTTTGTTGTTTTTGTTTTTTCTTTTATTTAATAAATATAAATTATTTTGAAAGTACAACTTTTAGATTATAGTGGCTCTTCCCCCCATAACCTCCCTCCCACCTGCAACCATCCCATCTCCTACTCCCTCTTCCATCCCATTCTTCATCAAGATTCATTTTTAATTATCTTTATATACAGAAGATCAATTTAGTATATATTAAGTAAAGATTTCACAGTTTGCACCCACACAGACACATAGAATATAAAGTACTGTTTGAATACTAGTTTTACCATTAATTTGCATAGTAAAACACATTAAGGACAGAGATCCTACATGGGGAGCAAGTACACAGTGACTCCTGTTGTTGATTTAACAATTGACACTCTTATTTATGGTGTCAGTGATCACCCAAGGCTCTTGTCATGAACTTCCAAGGCTATGGAAGCCTCTTGAGTTCACAAACTCCAACCTTATTTAGACAAGGCCATAATCAAAGTGGAAGTTCTCTCCTCCCTTCAGAGAAAGGTACCTCCCTCTTTGGTGGCCCGTTCTATCTGCTGGGATCTCACTCACAGAGATCTTTCATTTAGGTCATTTTTTTTGCCACAGTGTCTTGGCTTTCCATGCCTGTGAAACTCCATTGGCTTTTTAGCCAGATCTGAATGCCTTAAGGGCTGATTCTGAGGCCAGAGTGCTGTTTAGGGCATCTGCCATAGAATTATTATCTTAACAGTCATCTATGTGCCAGGCACTGTTCTAACCATTTATAAAATATTAGCTCTTTTTAAACTTCATCACAATCCTATTTCCATTTCTTTGACTTTTTGCCGTTTAAGGGAGAGATTCCAAACCTTCTTCTGAGTTTTCATTTCTTATGTTTCACATTCTAGGAGTTTCCTTCTTTATTCCTGTTCCTATTCCATGAACACAACATCTTCTCTGTATCTGAGAACAGATTCTATTTTTAACTTTTTAACTTGCTGTTCTCTGATGGTTCTGTTTCATCCCAGTTGCTTTTGATCTCTCTGTTTCTTTTCTTTTTTTTTTTTTAAGATTTATTTATTTACTTGAAAGTCAGAGTTACACACAGAGAGAAGGAAAGGCAGAGAGAGAGAGGTCTTCCATCTGCCAGTTCACTCCCCAACTGGCCACAACAGCCGGAACTGCACTGATCTGAAGCCAGGAGCCAGGAGCTTCCTTTGGGTCCTCCCACATGGGTGCAAGTCCTTGGGCCATCTTCTACTGCTTTCCCAGGCCACAGCAGAGAGCTGGATCAGAAGTGGAGCAGCCAGAACTCGAACAGGCGCCCATATGAGATACTGGCACTGCAGTCAGTGGCTTTACCCTCTATGCCACAGCGCCGGCCCCCTCTCTGTTTCATATTAGAGATTTTGCTCAGACACCTGATGATTTTTGGCTCTTAGCTATTTAAGATGGAGATACTGAGAAGCCAACTCAAAGCTCTCTGCACTTGATCTTTTTTTTTTTTTTACTTTTATTTAATGAATATAAATTTCCAAAGTACAGCTTATGGATTACAATGGCTTCCCCCCCATAACGTCCCTCCCACCTGCAACCCTCCCCTTTCCCACTCCCTCTCCCCTCCCATTCACATCAAGATTCATTTTCGTTTCTCTTTATATACAGAAGATCAGTTTAGTATACATTAAGTAAAGATTTCAACAGTTTGCTCCCACACAGAAACATAAAGTGAAAAATACTGTTTGAGTACTAGTTATAGCATTAAATCTCAATGTACAGCACACTAAGGACAAAGATCCTACATGAGGAGTAAGTGCACAGTGACTCCTGTTGTTGACTTAACAAATTGACTCTTGTTTATGGCATCAGTAATCAACCTAGGCTCTTGTCATGAGCTGCCAAGGCTATGGAAGCCCCCTGAGTTCACTGACTCTGATAATTTTTAGACAAGGCCATGGTCAATCTGCACTTGATCTTATTGTGTGTGGTCTCCTTAGTAGGACAAGATGGCAGGCCTATTTAACTTGAGGAACAATTGGTTTCAGTATCTTTAGGTCTTTTCTTTGGGCTGACTATGTTCCTCTGAGAGGACACATCCAATTGCTGGAATGATTAGAATACACTGGGCTCCCAGCATCATTAGAGTCTAGTAGAGGGATAGAGCCATTGAGGGTGCAAAATTTTCTGTATATTAAATTCTCTTGTTTTTCAATACCTCTGTCCTCATTGCTTAGTGTACCTTGGTCTAGAGGGTGTCTTACTTACCCACTCCAGAGAATAAACTTCGAGACTCGGGCTGGGCAATTGGGAGGCAGTCACGGAGGTGCCTCATGTGGGGGAGGGTTTCCAGGAGTCTGAGTCTTCTAAGCCCCGCCCTCCCAGATGCCTCCAGGTCTGAGCCTGTGGAGATTCTGCATCACACCAGATTGCCGCGTGGCTTCCTGTCACTTTTCAGAGTCTCTGAGCTGGATGGCATTTCTTCCCATTGCTGCTGATGCTTGCTTTCCTATTCTGTTTGTGGGTTTGTGCCTTTAAAACAGTCTACTGTTTTAGTCTACTGTGGTTTTGCTGGGATCTGGCAAGCAAACGGTGACTAAATTTGTCTGCTTTCAAGCTCTGTGTAGTGTTTTATTGCAGCATCCTGCAGAAGGAAAAAACTGCAATCCAGAGGAAGGCCCTGCAATGAAAGGAATTGTGGAATTCACTGTGGCCCACCCATACCTGCAGTGCCAGACCGCCAGAGAATAAATGAGCTACAGCCAGAGCTGCTCACTTGAAGGATCTCACCACAGGTTGTAAGGGAAAGACAAGGCCCAGAGACCTGGAAGAAATATGGCTCCATTTTTCTAAAACTAGTGAAAAAAATCCTTACAAGTCAAAATATATATTTATAATAATTTTGTATTAAAATCGATTTCCCAGTTTGAGGAAAGTGGGAGTGCTAAGGTTTGCAGGAGTGAAAACTGAAGAAAACAAATGTTTTTATAATAAAAGTAGTATATATAACATCCCGTTGGTGCAATTTCCTCTATATACTTGCATAGTATGCCTAGGAAGATGCCAGAACACATGGTTACTAAAATGTTAGCAGTGATTTACTTTGGATAATGGGATTATTTTTTGCATTTTTCTAATGTTTCTAAATTAATATTTTTAGAGGTTTTTTTTTTTAAAGATTTATTTATTTGAAAGACATAATGACAGAGAGAGAGAGAGAAAGAGAGAGAGAGATCTTCCATCTGCTGGTTCACTCCCCAAATGGCCACATGGGCCAGGCTGGGTCAGGCTGAAGCCAGAGCCTGGAACTCCATCCAGGTCTCCCACATGGATGGCAGAGGTCCAGGTACCAGGACCATCTTCTGCTGCTTTCCCAGGTGCATTAGCCACACTCCTGACTTGCCCAAGTTTCCATCTGCCAGAAAGCTTCTTCTAAGAACATTCTGCTGGTGGGGTATTCCCTCCGTGTCTGCTTTTCTCAGAAAGTATTCATTTCCCCTCCAAAAAAAAAAGTCTTTGTTTTACTTCCAACATACAATTTTATTGCTTCTAGAATTCTAGGTTGGCAAGTTTCTTTCTTCTTTCAATGATTTAAGGAGGAAGATATCACTCCAACAAGTGGCCAATAAACATACCATATGGCAATATCACTCCACATTCACATTCCTTGCAAGGTGTCTGACAAGAAGTCAGCCGTGATCCTAATCCTCGCTCCTCTGGAAGTCAGGCTTTTTTGTGCCTCCGGCTTCTTATTCCCATGTTTTCTCTCGGCATTTGAGTTTCTTCAATTTGCGTATGACATGCTTAGGTGGCTGAGTTTGGTTTTATTTTATATTTATCCTGCTTGGTTTGCAGGAATTCATTTGTCAGTGATTTGGTGTCTGTCATTAATTTCGGATGCCTCATGCCCCCTCAGGGCTCTGCAGCGGGTCCCCACCAGCAGAAGGTCCCTCCCCGTATGTGGTCCCTCAACTTTCCACCTCTCCAGATTTTTAAACTGGATAAAGTTTTATTCTTTATCAAATATCCACCCAGTGGTGTTCAGGTATAGCCACAGAAAATGGACTAGGACAGTGGATGGTATATAGAGTGTAGACACACTGGGTAAAGCAACAACCCACTCCCCAATGGGGACAGAGTTGGGGCAGCATGAGACTTCATCATGCTGCTTAGGACACCGTGTGATTTGATTTTTTAAAGATTTATTTATTGGGGCCAGTGCTGTGGCATAGGGGGTAAAGCCTCCACCTACAGTGCTGGCATCCCATGTGGGTGCCAGTTTGCATCTTAGATGCTCCTCTTCCAATCCAGCTCTCTGCTGTGGCCTGGGAAAGCAGTACAAGATGGCCCAAGTCCTTGGGCCCCCTCACCCACATAGGAGACCCAGAAGAAGCTCCTGGCTCCTGGCTTTGGATCGGTTCAGCTCCGGCCGTTACAGCCATCTGGGGAGTAAACCAGTAGATGGAAGACCTCTCTCTCTCTCTCTTTCTCCACCCCCACCCCACCTCTCCTTCTCTCTCTGTATAACTCTGACTTTCAAGTAGATAAATAAATCTTTAAAAATGATTTATTTATTTATTTGAAAGGCAGAGTTTTACAGAGAAAGAGAAAGAGAGAGAGAGGGAGGTAGGAAGAGAGGGAGGGATATCTTCCACCCACTGGTTCATTCCCCAGATGGCTGAAACTGTTGGAGCTAGGCCAGTCTGAAGCTAGGAGCCAAGAGTTTCTTCTTCCCTTGTGAGTGGCAGGGGCCCAAGACTTAGGCCATCTTCAGCTACTTTCCCAGCACTTTACCAGGGAGCTGAATCAGAAGCGGAGCACCCAGGACATCCCATATGGGTGCCAGTGCCGCAGGTGGCAGCTTTACCCTCTGTGCCACAGTGCTGGCCCCAACACCATATAATTTATATTTTGTAAGTTGTTTATTTATGGACCCTCCGTGTTCACTTCTGACTCCGGATTTGGGGTGTAGCTTTGCCCCATAACCTCAGTCCTCCTGTGATACAAGAATCACTGGTTTTTCAGTTCATCCAGCCTTTTTTGCTGTGAGGATGGGAGTGATGATTTCCAAACTCTTGTGTGTTGGGAAGCCTATATGCTTGTTTTTTTCTAAAAACAGGTTTCTTAAACTCGCTATAAAGTGGGAACAATGATATCTACTTCTAAGGTGGTTATAGGGAGTAAAAGAGCAAGCGTGAAGTGCCTGGCACTCACACCCACACATGGTGGCTGTCAGCACCTCTCTCCACCACCCAGGGAAGCCACTTGAGCTGTACAGGTACAAGGAAGACCTCGGGGCAGGGACAGGCATGGGAGATTCAGTCTCAGGGAGACAGTTGAAATCTTTTTAGTCTCTGAAGTTGCATAGTTCTTCAGATTCCATTTTCCAAAGCTGGTCACTCCTGAGGAGAAAGTTAATTAACAGAATATGCAAATTAAGAGCAGTTAGGACAATACTTAGCATTTTCCTATCAGCAGCCAGTGTAGTTCTGCACGGGAGGAAATCCAGGCATCGGCCGCATCTCTGCCACTCACATGTGCGCACTGGAGAGCTGCAGTTCTGAGGCTCTCAAAATGGACTGAGAGGCGTGGAGATGACGGCTCTGACAGCCTCGTCGTAGCTCAGTGGTGGACAGGTCAGCACGGCTCTCCCAGAGAGACAGCAGTGACCGAGTGCCACCACAGCCGTCCTTTGATTGGCAGGCACCGGACAGCGTGGTGGCATGACGCCTCCCACGTGCAGGTGGACAAGGGCATAGGTGGTGGCTTCCCCCATAGCCCCTGCCCATTGCATTCGTGGGGAACTCAATCTGTACTTTTTCAAAATGCAGCCAGGCTGGATTTCGCTGGGTTTTGCTGGCTGATAGTCACGACTTGTTAAACAGCTCCCCCGAGGGCAAAGCCACTGCCTGGTTCATAATTCACAGTAAAGGAGCTGCTGCATCACTCACAGAGCTGCCTGACGCATCTCCCCAAACGCACGGACCCACACCTCGGTGGAAGGGGGGTGTCACCATGGCCCCCTGTCCCCTTATAAATAAACCTTGGAGAAGCAGGAAAGATTGAACCCAAGACTCCAAAAACAACCAAACTTGCTCTAACAGTGACTTTTTTTTCTTTAAAGAGTTATTTACTCTTATTTATTTGAAAGGCAAAGTAAGGAGAGAGGGAGAGAAACAGATTTTCTTTTTTCTTTTTTTTTTTTTTTTGACAGGCAGAGTGGACAGTGAGAGAGAGAGAGACAGAGAGAAAGGTCTTCCTTTGCCGTTGGATCACCCTCCAATGGCCGCCGCTGCAGCCGGCGCACCGCGCTGATCCGATGGCAGGAGCCAGGATCCAGGTGCTTTTCCTGGTCTCCCATGGGGTGCAGGGCCCAAGCACCTGGGCCATCCTCCACTGCACTCCCTGGCCATAGCAGAGAGCTGGCCTGGAAGAGGGGCAACCGGGACAGAATCCGGCGCCCTGACCGGGACTAGAACCCGGTGTGCCGGCGCCGCAAGGTGGAGGATTAGCCTATTAAGCCACGGCGCCGGCTCAGATTTTCCATCTGTTGGGTCACTCCCCCAAATGGCTATAACAGTTAGGGCTGGGCCAGGCTGAAGCCAGGAGACAGGAACTCCATCCGGGTCTCCCACATGGGTGGCAGGGGCCCAAATACTTGGGTTATCTTCTGCCGCCTTTCCAGGTGCATCAGCAGGAATGTTAGATAGGAAGTGGAGCAGGGGCCGGTGCTGTGGAGCAGTGGGTGGAGCTGCCACCTGCCACCCCAGCATCCCATGTTGGCAACACTTCAAGTCCCAGCCGCTCCACTTCTGATCCAGCTCCCTGCTTATGCACCTAGGAAAGCAGCTGAAGATGGTCCAAGTGTTTAGGCCCCTGTATCCACATGTGAGGCCTGAAAGAAGCTCCTGGCTCCTGGCTTCTGCCTGTCTTAGCCCTGGCCACTGTGGCCATCTGGGAGTGAACCAGAAGGTGGAAAATATTCTCTCTCTCTCTCTCTCTCTCTCTCTCTCTCCCCCTCTTTTTCTCTCTTTCTGCAACTCTGCCTTTCAAATAAATAAGTAAATCTTTAAGAAAAGACATTGGAACAACCAGGACTCAGATGTGGGATTCCAGGGGCCTGAGCGTCAGTAAACCTACTGCTCGCAGCACCAGCGCTTCTGGTGGCTTCTGTACAGGCTCTGCTCTCCTCGCCCCTGCACCCTCCCTCCACCCACACTTGCCAGGTTCCACTGATGCTTTTGCTCCTCTGCATTTATATAAAGGAAACAAAACTCTCCATTTTTTAAAACTAAAACAGAAAGCTACAGGGATATATGGCCTTTACGTCCCTTTCCATCCCTTTTCCAACTCGACAGAGTCATATTTTAATTGCTCATAGAGTTAAGAATATCTAGCTATCCATCACATAATCATAACAACAAATGATCAAAACAGATAACCACAATGACCTTCTGCTCAATTTCCAACTCCGATGGCTCAGGAGACTTCAACAAGGAAGTTCCTTCTAAAGGGATGAGTAGGGTGAAGAGAAACGAGAGAAGCTGAGGTGCCAGAGACCGACGATGGTGGGAAATCTTTAGATGGAGGGCGGGAGGGTCAAGAAGAACCCAGGAGAGCTAAGGCCCTGGGGAGTCCTCCCTGGGCAGGGACTGTAGTTGTAGCTGGAAACCCAGGGCAAAGTAGGGAAGGAGTGGGAGTGAATATTCTGCCCCCACCTCCAGGGAGAGGCTCACTCTCAGGCTCATGCCATGCCATGAGGTGCTTGGAAGGGAAGACTTCTTTGCATTTAGCCCTGGGTGTTTGGCTAAGCTTCAATCAAGCCCCAGCTTCCTCCATGGCCAAAGCCAGCAAGACCACGCACACAGGAGACTCAGCCCCTGGGGAACACAGCACGGGGCTTGGAAAGGAAGAGAGTGGGTCTTGGGGGCAGGAAAGAGGAATGGAGCATAAGAAATACTGGTGTCTTCTCAGGTCATGGGAACAATTTCTGCTGTTAGGAGCTCTTCAAGAACGCTTTGTTCACATTTGTTTTCAAGGGATAGATTTTTTTTTTTTTTTTTGATCAAGGAAGGAAATAAGTTGGTAGCCATCGTTCACACACAAAAGCAAGATTGATATTCTTCTGATGGCTCTCAATTTAATATTCTATCGAATTAAATCATTGGAACCAGTTTTATGAGAAAAAGATCACCCTCTCTCTGTGGAAAGGGAGAGGGGGTCATTCTCATTCCTCCCTGAGGCTCCCTTTGTTAATTATGAAGGCTTGGCTTGGAGATTTCATTAGCATCATAAACAAAACAAGCCAGCCAGCAGGGTTCAATTTCACAGAAAGGGACAACATGGGGAATTACCAGTGACGGTAAAATAAGGGCCACTTCATCTTATTCTTCCACACACTTGATGCACTTTTTTTTTCTCAAAAAGCCAGCATTTTGAGCTCTTCTTAAGACTCATTTTATCTGCAATGACAAATAAAGGGCAAATTGGTGGGAAAGCTCAGAGGGCAGCTAAGGGCCCTCTCCGGCTGGGCCACTGGGCTGGACAGATTCTGCTGGGGGGTCCAGGAAGCCCATTCACAAGTGCCTCACTGGTGTGGACCCTGGATGTCCTGCCATGCTGGGTGAATGTTGAGGGACAAATCAAAGAACTCTGAGTGCCTACTGTACGTGCAATTAGTTCTTGATGTTCCACTGGTAACAATATTGAAATATGGGGATAATTCAAAAGAAAATGCTTTTCCAGCAAAGCTCTTTGGTGTGAACAGTCTCAGTGCAGAAAATGCTACAGAGGATTTTAATCTCTTTAGTAGTGGTAGCAACAGCTGCAAAAAAAAATATCTAGAAGGTACTGAGTATTTCTCCATGCCAGGCTGTTGGCTATATGGCAAGCATTAGGTCACTTAATGTTACTACAACCCCACGAAGCCATCCCATTGTTAGCCTCTTGTCAAACACGGAGTAAGCAAGGGGCTTCCATAGCCTTCCTTCACAGCTCATGGCAAGAGCCTCGGGTGATTACTGACGTCATAAATAAGAGCGTCTAATCCTCCGCCTTGCGGCGCCGGCACACCGGGTTCTAGTCCCAGTCGGGGTGCCGGATTCTGTCCCGGTTGCCCCTCTTCCAGGCCAGCTCTCTGCTGTGGCCAGGGAGTGCAGTGGAGGATGGCCCAAGTGCTTGGGCCCTGCACCCCACAGGAGACCAGGATAAGTACCTGGCTCCTGCCTTTGGATCAGCGCGGTGCACCGGCCGCAGCGCACCGGCCGCTGCGGCCATTGGAGGGTGAACCAACGGCAAAGGAAGACCTTTCTCTCTCTCTCTCACTGTCCACTCTGCCTGTCAAAATAAATAAATAAAAAAAAAAAAAAAACAAGAGCGTCAATTATTAAATCAACAACAGGAGTCACTGTGCACCTGCTCCCCACGTGGGATCTCAGTCCTTAATGTGTTTTACTATGAGAATTAACGGAAAAACTACTAGTCGAACAGTACTCTATATCTTGTGTGGTTGTGAGGGTGCAGTCTGTTGAAATCTTTGCTTAGTATATACTAAGTTGATCTTCTGTATATAAAGGTAATTGAAAATGAATCTTGCTGAAAAGTGGGATGGGAGAGAGAGTGGGAGATGGGATGGCTGCGGGTATGAGGGCGGTTATGGGGGGGGGGAGCCACAACAATGCAAAAGTTGCACTTTGTAAATTCACATTTATTAAATAAAAAAATTAAAAAATAAAAAACACGGAGTAAGGAGCATCACAGAACTTGTGAGGATAAAAGTGGGTGAGGCCAGCCTCTTTGCTTCTGGCATCCGTGGTGTCAATGGTGCCACAGGCCTCTCAGAGTACCTAATAGCTAATCAACCCAGTTTTTAATTGAAAAAAGCATTTAGGAAAAATTGGAGTTTCTTGTAAAATTTTTTTCAGACAGAGAGGAAATAGAGAAAGAGTTCCCCATCTGCTGGTTCACTCCCCAAATGAGGTCCACAACAGCCTGGGCTAAGCCAGGTCGAAGCCAAAAATCAGGAATGTAATCCAGGTCTCTCATAAAGGTGGCAGGAATCCAAGTACTTGAGCCATCACCTACTGCCTCCCAACGTCTGCATTGGAAGGAAACCAGCATCCAAAATAGAGCTCTGACTTGGACACAGGTACTCCAACATGGGACATGGGTGTCTCAAACAGCATCTTAACTGTTAACCCAAATGCCCACCCCAGAAAAGGCACTTATATTTGCAAATGTAGTTATTGCAGTGTATCTATTGCAATATACATATTGCAAATATAAGGAACATAATCAAAGGATGTTAGAATGGGGCCAGCATTATAGCATAGCACATAAAGCTGCTGCCTGTGACCCCAGCATCCCATATGGGCGCCAGTTCTTGTCCCATCTGCTCCACTTCCGATCTAGCTCCCCACTGGATGGCCCAAGTCCTTTAGGTCCCTGCAGAATGAAGCTTCTGGCTTCAGCCTGGCCCAGCCAGGCCACCTGGGGAGTGAACCAGCAGATAGAAGATCTCTGTCTGTCTCTCTCCCTCTCTCTCTGCCTTCCAATTAAATAAATAAATCTTTTAAGAAAACACTAATGAAGAAAAGCAAGCACAAAATACTATGTGGAGTCTGAGCGTGTTGGGAATTTAAGAAAGAAAAAAATGTAAGTTCGTAACTAGACGAGTGTCTATTAGGACACTCTAGATGGAAAAGTGGAGACTGAATTTTCACTTCTACGTAAGAGCTAAGTCCTCCAGATAAACGGATGAAGGCAGGGGCCGGGTGCTGTCTTTGTAACTGCAGCACCCACTGGGCACCCAGTGGTTGCTGACTCAGACACTGGCCTACAATGCCTAATGAGCACAGGCCTAAAGGGCCATTCCCCAGGGTCCAGCTGTGTGCTGGGTGGACCCATTGTCTGATCCAGCTTTAATCCAAAGAGAAAATTCTCATTCATAAGTGAAGCTCTGCCCGGGTTGAATCTTGGCGTCAGTCTGGACGGTGGCCAGGTTTTCGGGATCTTCGCCCTTCATGCTCCTGCAGATGCTCTGTTCTGCTGAGATGTGTTAGGTGTCCTGAAGAATGGAGATTATGTAGGACTAATAGGACCGTTAATAGATTTTGTTGCTTTGCTGCAGTCCTCAAATTATGCTATTAGGTGTAGGACATTATTTAGAAATTATTAAAATATATAATTTTGGTCCATTGATTCTATATTATCCCTACCCACAATTTGTATTATGGATTTGTTTTGCTCATGCAGACTTTTTAGACCTTGGGAGCAGCAGAGAACAAAGCATAATGTATGCACTTGCTGGTTTGTGAAGGGCTGTGAAATGTAGTTCTGGCTTCGACAGATAAGCCAGTCAATTTAAGTTGTATTAAATGAATTCGCTTTTTAATAGAGCTTTAATTTCAGCCTGGTTGGAAAGGGGTGTGGATGATAGGGTGAAATTTAAAGTCTTTAACAATTTCCTCTTAGGATGCGATTTTCCAGATTTGAGTTGGGAGGCCACACGCGATGATCTCTCGGAGTCGCTGCTTCAGGGGGATAAAACAGAATCCCCGTCACTTACATGGATGCCTGGCTTTCTCTTTCCCAAGTTGAAGTTTACTGTGTTTCCTCTTCCACTTAATTCCTGCAAGATTTTATAAGGCTTTGTGTGTGTAAACTTTGTTAACTTAGGGTCAACAAATAGAAAAAAAAATAAAAGCAAATGATAAGTGTACAGCTCGACTAATTAACCTAAAGCAAACACACCCATATAATCACCACTCAGGTCAGAACACAGAATGCTACTGGTACTGCGTGAGCCCTCTGACTCTTCCCACCCCAATCCCTTCCTCCCCAAAGATCACCACTGCCCTGCCTTCTGATACCACAGATTATGTTCCCCTGATGGTAAATACCAGGCTGTCCATGTGGCTGTGCCTGATGGGCTAAAGGTTGCTCACTGCTGAGTAGTGTTCCCCAGTTGCTGGACATTAGACTTACTTCTGGCTTGGGGCATGACAAAGCCTTCTGCTATGAATGGTTGTGGTCATGTTTCTTGATGTGTGGATATGCTTTTCTGTTGGGTGTGTCTCTAGAAATGGAGTTGCTGCAATGTGTGGAATGTTGGTATCCAACATTGCTATGTGGCGCCAAACAGGTCTCCAAGTGCTATTGCATTTGATCCTTTCCAGTTATGTGTAACAGTTCCCATAGTGCCACTTGCCTGCCAATTCCTCGTCTTAGCCATCCTTTTAATTTTAGCTATTTTGGTGGATTTGTTTTAGTATTTTGTTGTTAAATTTGCATTTTCTGGATTGCTGAGGACTTGATGTTGCCATATGGTATGTTTATTGGCCACTTGTTGGAATCTCCCATTTTTTCTATTGGAAAGTTTGCCTGATCCATTGTTTTATAGAATTCTTTCATGTTCTGAATATGAGTCATATGTGTTAATGTAATTTGTTTCACCATCTGGTCTTTCTTTTCACCCTTTCATTAGCCCCTTCTGATAAACCAAAATTTTTAGTTTTAATGTAGTTCTGCTTAACAACATTTTCATTTGTTGTTATTGCTAGTAGTGTCTTGTTAAAGAAATCTTTGATTACTCAAAATTAAGAAAGTATTTTATACTGTTAGCTTCTAACAGCTATACATATTGCTTTAGCAGTTACATTGAAATCAAAGAGCTCCCTGGAATTTGTGAATGTGATAGGACATGAAATCTTACAAACTTAATAGGTTTTGGAGGTGTCATAGCTAAATAGAAGCTTGCTTTCTATCACTTACAATTTTTATTTTATACCTACTGAAAGAGGTATTTAGATGCATTTGGAAAGATTCTTAAATCATTTATCACTCTCACATATTCATAAAAGGAAAAGTATAAGCAATACATTGGTTAGTGTGTGAGTATTGGCTGCTGTTCACCCTGTGGGTCTTCCGGATCTGCCCTGGGCTCCAGGAGGCTGGCCTGCATGGACATCATGAGAGGACTCTTTGTCCTGCGGTTTCCGGTCAGTTCAACCAAAGGGGAGCATGACAGGGAGATCAGAGGGTGGAAGGTCTGGAAGGGGGGTGCGCATTCCTAGCTCCCTCTCCCCCAGGTCTTTTCTCTTGATCAGTGGCCACCAGTCACCTCCCTACAGTTACCTCTGTGGTCCAATGGCCGCCAGTCACCTCCCTACAGTTACCTCTGTGGTCCAGTGGCCGCCAGTTACCTCCCTACAGTTACCTCTGTGGTCCAATGGCCACCAGTCACCTCCCTACAGTTACCTCTGTGGTCCAATGGCCGCCAGTCACCTCCCTACAGTTACCTCTGTGGTCTAATAAACACTCCTTCTCCCTGTCCTTGAGGCAAAGGGGAGGCGATCACTTCCTGTTCTGTGGCCCAGAGGCACCACACTACCCTTTGCCCACAACTTTGTAAACTGTCCCCTTATTAAACTCTCATCAGCTCCTCAGTATGAACATCCCCCTGGCTCCTGCTGGGAACTTAGATGATACACTAACGTTATCATTTAAATGACTTTACCCAGGGAGAAGTTGACTCTCCTGAACTACTTTTCAACTTGGTGTTGTCAGCATTTATATATTCCACTCTGATATCATCTTCAGTTCTAACCCACCAAATATATTCGTGATGCTGTGTTTCTTTATCACTGAACAATTACCAAGATTATTCATTTGAGAGGCAGAGAAAACAGATAGACAGATGATAGAGAGTGCTTATCCTCTGGTTCACTCCCCAGGTACCTACAACAGCCAGGAGTCCAAAGTTGGAAGCCCAGAACTCAACCCAGATCTTCCACGTGCGTGGCAGGAACCCAACTACTTGAGCCATCGTTGCTGCCTCCCAGAGTGTGCACCAGGAGGAAAGTGGAGTCAAGAGCTGGAGCTGGGCATAGACCAATCACTCCAATGTGGGATTCGGGTTTACTAAATGGCAGCTTAGCACTGGGCCAAATGCACGCCTCTGATACTGTATGTGTTAAATGAAAGCTCTCTATTACTCATGGATTTTTTTCTTGCACTCTGCAAGTTTCGATGCACATGCCATGACAACTACATCACAACAGCTGCCTGGCCAACAGCAATTCTGAGATGGTTCCTGATTTCACAGATGTTAAAAATTTTTAAATGTGCATGTTTTGATTGATGAATTGCTATACTAATGGTAGTGATGACTGCAAAAATACTAGCGTCTCTCTATATAATATTATCTCCTTGAATGCCAATGGCAATCCTCGATGGCAAATATTATCCATCTCCCACACTTTTTAAAAAGACTTATTTATTTCTTCAAAAGTTGGAGTCACAGAGAGAGCCGGGGGAGGGAGGGAGAGAGGGAGAGAGAGGGAGAGAGAGGGAGAGAGAGGGAGAGAGGGAGAGAGGGAGAGAGGGAGAGAGGGAGAGAGAGAGAGAGAGAGGTCTTCATCAGCTGTTTTACTCCCCAGATGGCTGCGAAGGCCAGGGCTAAGCCAGGAGCTGGGAGCCTCCTCCAAGTCTCCCATGTGGATGGCAGGGGCCCAAGCTCTTGAGCCACTTTCTGCTGCTTTTCTCAGGTCATTAGCAGGGAGCTGGAGCAAAGAGGAGCAGCTGATATGCAAACTGGCCCCCATATGAGATTCCGGCATCATAGATAACGGCTTTACCTGCTACACCACAGTGCCAGCCCTGTACCCTTTTTGCAAGTGGGAAATCTGAGGCTTGGGCATATTAAGTACTTTGCTCACCTATGCCATGGAAGAGCTGGGGTTCAAAGCCAAGTTTATCTATGGTCAAAGCCGTAATCAGAACCACTTGACTTTTCAGCCACCTCCATCGGGTGGGAGAGCACAGGGCAGTCCACGAACTCCTGGTGATCTGGCTGACCCCTCAGCTTCCTTTCTGAGACTTCCAATAACTCCTACCTCTATCCTAGGTCTTCTGTTTCAATGGTGCTATCCTCTCCCTCACCCAACGGGTCATTTACAGGAATAAGAAGCGGCAGGCAGCAGCTGCCTCTTAGTACCTCCAGCTTTGATGAAAGCAAAGTGTTGCTTCAAGCTGCCTACCATGAGACTATGCGGTGAGAGAGACTTGAAGCCCAGAATACAGATCAATAACCAGTGGCAGCTGTTGAACACGAATGTCCTTGAGCAACGTGTAGGAGCCCTTCTGCTCTGCGACTGGCAGAACCGCTCCTGAGGGGGTGGTAAGTACCACTGAACAGCAGAGCATCTCCCCGGGCTGATCGTTCTCCGCCTCACCCTCATCGCTCTCACCTCAGTCCTCCCCAGCTGTCCTCGAAGGTCCCTTCACACCTCTCTCTTAGGGGAAGCCGGCTACACAGCACTGCCATTCAGAGTCGAGCTCCTTCAAACATGTTTAGAAACGCACGTGCTGAGTTCCTATTCCAGACCTGCTTAGTCGGAAAACGGAGGATGGGGCCCGTAACGTGAATCTTTGCAAGCCTCCAGTGGTCACTGTGCATGGCACAGTTCACGAATCACGACTATACAGTATTGTGAAAAGCTGTGGATCTTTAATCTCAAGTGTTCTTGCCGCTGGATCTAATCATTGGGTTGGAAAATGCATATTCGTTTGTACACTTCCAATGCTGCAAAGACATGGGAGTTCAACATTTGCTCCTCTCCAGTTCCTCTCTCTCTCTCTCTTTTTTTTTTTTTTTTTTTTTTTTTTTTGATAGGCAGAGTGGACAGTAAGAGAGAGAGAGAAAGGTCTTCCTTTGCCGTTGGTTCACCCTCCAATGGCCGCCGCGGCCGGCGTGCTGCGGCTGGCACACCGCGCTGATCCGAAGGCAGGAGCCAGGTGCTTCTCCTGGTCTCCCATGGGGTGCAGGGACCCAAGCACTTGGGCCATCCTCCACTGCACTCCCGGGCCACAGCAGAGAGCTGGCCTGGAAGAGGAGCAACCGGGACAGATTCTGGCGCCCTGACCGGGACTAGAATCCAGGGTGCTGGCGCCATAGGCGGAGGATGAGCCTAGTGAGCCACAGTGCCAGCCCAGTTCCTCTCTTTGGAGATACCCATGTTTAACAGGGATGACAGAAATGCATTACCACGCATCTACGTTATCCACACACGCACAGCACACTGAGAGCTGCAGTGCCCCTTCCCCTCCTCCCCACCTCAGGGGTCACCACTTGGATGTCTATGTTTCTGGAACTCTTTCTACACATACATGCAGTAGCTGTCATTTGTAACAAAAGTAAGATTTCGCTATATATGCCATCAGGTAATGGCTTTTCTTACTAAGTTATAAAGGATATATTTCCAGCTCATTATGTGTAGAATCACCTTTTTCTTTTGAACTACTAGATGTAGAATAGATGTACCATAATTTAATCAATCATCTGTTGAGGGGTCTTTAACTTATTTTCAACTTGTTCTACACACAGGTTTATGGAGTCAGTTTTATAGTAAGTATGGATGTAATCTGTTCTATAGGATAAGTTCCTGCCATGGAATTAATATCCACAAGGAATACTCTTGCACAAGCTGGATATTTTTTGTTGTTTTTTAAAATTATTTATTGATTTATCTGAGAGGCAGAAAGTGAGACTGACGGGGTTCCCATCCACTAATTCATTTTCCCAATGTCTCCAACAGCCTGGGCTACATCAGGGCTGAAGCCAAGAGGGAGGAACCCAACTACTTAATCCGTCACTGCTGATTCCCAGCGTCGGGACTTAAACCCAGGCACTGTGATGTGAGAGGCAGGTGTCTTAACTGCTCAACTAAATGCCTGCTTCCCCAAACTGGGCAGTTCTAAGTGATTCTTTAAGTTTGTGTCCCTCTTAAAGGGAGGCCTGCATCACACAGATATTATAACAAATTTCCCTACATTCCCCATATTTTCGGCTACAGGGTGATACTTTTTAAATCCTGATGGTTTGCTAGTCATGAGATTTTGTGTGACAAGAACTTGGGTTTGTCTTCTGGTTGGACATAAAGGCAGTCAATACATGGTTCCTTTGTGCCCTACTGGTATGAAATGGATCATATAATAAATCCCTATTTATCCACAGTGGTTTTGCTTCTGTTCTGCTCTGTATCATTAATTGGTCCTTTCCTGCATAAATCCTATACTTGTCATTTCTTCAATTTTATAGTGTTTCCCCCCATATTTCATGGCTTAGGTTTGTCTTTGGTTGGACACTTTCTAACTTGTTCCTTGTCAAAAATAGTTTTGTATTCTTTTTTGTTTTCTCCTACAGATAAATTTTAGAATCTACTTATAAAGATCCCAGTGGCACTTATATTCAGTATTTCATTGACTTTAATTTGGGAGAGAATTGAAATCCTTACATTTGATAACAGGTGACACTTCCTCATGACTTTACCCACACTGAATATTGTCACGCTTGCACCTCTGCCAATGAAGAGAGTTTTGTTTGTTTAAAGACTTATTTATTTTAAAGACAGTGTAAGAGTGAGAGTGAGTGTTCCCCAAAAGCTCACAACAGCCGGAGCTAAAGCCAGGAACCAGGCACTCCATACGGGTCTCCCACACCAGTAGCAGGGGCTCAGTGCCTGAGCCATCATCCACCGCCTTCCCAGGCACATTAGCTGGAAGCTGGGTTGGCAGCAAAGGACCTGGGACTCAAACCAGCACTCTGGTACCGGATGCCAGCATTCTGGGTGGTGCCTTAACAAGCTGCACCGCAACGCCCACCCCAATGTGTTTTATGCTAATAATCAGTGAGAGACACAAGCAGGTGTGTTTGCCGTATTGTCGACTTCCCTCAGCTCTGTCTTACCATTTGTTAAAACGAGGCAACGCTCCACCACTGGTGCACATGAAAAACAGCATTTGCAACACGCTGCCGGTCATGCAGTTTCCTGCTCTGTGAAAGCATTTGTAAGAATAGGTCAAGTGCAGGACATCGATCCCTACAACAAGATCTTTAGCACACCTCCTCCCTATTGACTCCACGTTGCTGCTCCAAAAGGCCCCACCCTTTCCTGTCGCCTAAATTTTTAATCAGCCACATGCTGAGTGAGCAAGTGCAGATCACCCCCTGCATAAGCAGGCAAATCCCGGAAGGGCTGCAGACAGCGGCTGCATTCCCAGCTCTCCCCTGTCTCACTCAGAGTCCTTAGCCCTGCTCCGGGGCTTCCCGCAGCCTCAGCAGAGCAAGAGCTTGGGGTGGGGGTGGGGGTGGGGGGGTGGGGGGGTGGGGGGGCGGTGGCAGATTCCTGATGAAGAGCCTGGGGTCTGCAAGTTCTCAGTCTTCACCTCCCCAGCTCACCCTAATGCAGCAGAGGCTCTGCTAACGATGTCCCCTCCCTGACAGAGACCTGGCTCCTCCTCTATCTTTCTCTACTTACCTTTATCAAAACCTGCTCTTGTCTGACTGGCCTTTTTTGATGTTGTTTTTGTTTAGTTTTTTAAAAAACTTATTTATTTATTTAAAAGCAGAGTGACAGAGAGTGAGAGAAAGAGATCTTCCATCCACTGATTCACTCCTCAAATAGCCACAACAGCTGGGGCTGGGCCAAGCTGAAACTAGGAACCAGGAACTCCATCCGGGTCTCCCACATGGGTGGCAGGGACCCAGGCACTTGGGCCACCTTCTGCTGCTTTCCTAGGCACATCAGCAGGGAGCTGGGTTGGAAGGAGCCACCAGGAATGAAACTGGTGCTCATATGGGATGCTGGCAGCTTAACCTGTTGCATCACAGTGCTGGCCCCAGCGCCTGCCCGACCTTAGGAAAGGGAACCATTAACTCGTTCATACCAAGCTATTAGTAGTCAACAGTGATAAATAAACTTCCCTCTACCCTCACCCGTAAGCATCTATTATCTACTTTTTAATAGGACCATATAGAAATAATAGGACCATATCAGAAAGTTTAACAAAGAAGGTATTTTGGAGAAAAATGGTCTCCCCACCTCCTACCTCCTACCCTATTTATGTTATTTTACTGCTCTACTAGTGAGGGATGAATCATGTAGAGCAATGGACCTGGAGTCAAAAGAATTGAATTTGAGCCCCTGTTCCTGGACAAGTACTTAACTTTGCTGACTTCAGCCTCTTACTTCCTAAGTAAGAAGATTGATTGATGCCAGGGGACTGGAGGGATCAATGGCACAAAAGTGTCATTGTTACTTCAAAGAGCAGCTTTGTCAAAACTCAGTGGCCAGAGGAACTGATGGTTGGAGATGGCCCAAGGGTGATGCTAAGAACTCATTGCCTCATGAGCCCCCCCATCAAAGACCACCAGGGTCCCAGGAGGTTCTCCTGGTTCCTGTGAGCTGCCAGGCAGAGCTGAGCCCTATTCTTGAGAGATCCTGGTCCCTGGCTCTTCCCTGAACATACAGCTGTTGCTACATGTTCTACTTTGGCTTGTCCTTGAATATGTCACAGGGGTAATAGCATTGAAATACCTCCTGAGGCATTTCTCTTCTCAGCAATTTATTTTCTGATGCAACCCTTCCGCCATTAATCTTGTTTAATGGCTCTCAGAAAGGGGAGGATGAGGACTTCCCAGAACAAGGAAGATTAGGATAAAATGGGGGGCATGGCGTGGGAGTGTCAGGCAAGGAGGGCTAGTAGAGGCCCTTTTGAAGGAGAGGGCAAAACACAGACACAGGAAGACGATGGTTCTGCTGCTGCTGCTCTTTGGGGTTAACTCCGTGGGGAGAATACAGAAGCCCAGAATACAGAAGAGTGAAGGGGTTTATAAGATGCCTCCTAATCACAGGTATCCAAAGTAGAAGAGGAGCAGTAAAACAGAACCTTATGGTGGAAAAAGGGATCTGACAAATTCCTTCTGCTTCTTTTTGTTCTGAGTAGGGCCAGGAGGGCAGCTGGGAGTTCTGGTGGGGATGCGTGTGCTCTGGCACAGGGCAAAGTGTCCCTCTAGTAAGTTGAGAGTAGACTGAGCTGCTGGTTGGATGCCATGCACAGCCAGGGGCCAATGGATCAGCCACACAGTGAGAGGCCCATCTCAGAACTCACTATGCTTGGGCCGGCCACCTTGAGAGAAGTGTTCACAAATTACTACAGCTGAGGGCAATTCAACAGAGGAGTGCAGTTTGGAGGCCACCCCAACACCAATTTCAGTGCAAATCAATTACAGCTGCTCTGGGGCAAGAAGGCTCTAGTGAAAGAACGCACTTGGGTCAGGAGTCCTTACCCCAGCACCAAGCTTCTAAAGCCATACAGATACGGAGTTCAAAGTTTAAATTGATCATGACCCTAAAACGAATCAGAGGTTACTGATCTACACTTAATTAGCAAGTCTACCTCTCCTCACTATCCATGTGAAATTTAGTTCTGCTAAAAGATAACGAAGATAGTTACTTTTCAAAAAACAGCTGAGGTTCCACAGTACCACGAATATATCTCATTACCATGAAGGAGAAAAGCATCCCACCTTCCGGCCTCTGGCAGATCCCAATCTTCACAAGGATCACGTTCACAATGCAGAACCTCATTTTCAGTTCTCTAGGTTTAGCAGTTTCTCCAGAGCAATCACAGTATAGCCTTCAGGATGTAATCATTATCCTCCATTATGATGAAAAACCACCATCCAGGTCTGCAAGGGACTGGTACCAGCGTCAAGAGATGACAGTTCCCAACAAGTTAATGCATTTGATGTTTTCCTCTAATTGTTGACCTTTGTGGAATAGTGACATAGACTTTGTCATTATGAAGAAACAGCCTGGGAAGGGACTTTCCTCTCCACTTATTATCCACCCATGGCTGGGATACGAAAGAATAAAGGCTATGTCAAAGGAGAATGTTCTGCAGTCAGACGTGGGTTTCTAAACAGAATTCTTTTCTCCTTGATCAGATCAGCTATAGCAATGACCCCATTCAGACACGTGTGCTAGACAGATCCCAGAACCTAAGACTCAGAGGCTCTGAGTCATCCAAGTGCAGGGTGTTGGGGACAAAGGACAAGCCAAGGTCTCCATCTTTATTGACTATTTTTCCAATTTGATATTTAAGGACTTGGTATTTCTATAGGGCAGGTTGATTATTTACCTAAATCAGCTGCTGAAATGCCTGCATGTAAAGCCTTCTCTAATTAATAGTACAATAGTGCACACACCTATTCACTCTAAGTAGAGGAAGGGAATTGCAATATATTGAGCACCTTTATGTGTCAGGTATTTTCCCAAGTATTTTATGCACTCCCTCATTCAATTCCAACAGTTATTATGGTAGTTGAATTACAGGAGCTCAAACTGAAGAAGGAGAGATATCGTGACTTGCCCAAGGTCATCCAGATAGTAAGGAGTAGATAGAATACAATGCTCTGTTCTTTCCTTTGTCCCATACTTCTTTTGTAGAAATTAATTTTTTCACTACTCTGTATTTTTTCTTAACTATTTTGGGGGCAAGTTTGTGTAAATCTTCCTTTTTTTTTAAAGATTTATTTTATTTATTTGAAAGAGTTACAGAGAGAGGTAGAGACAGAGAAAGAGGACTTCCATCCACTGGTTGACTCCCCAGATGGCTGCAATGGCAGGAGTTGCACCTGATCTGAAGCCAGAAGCCAGGAGCTTCTTGAGCCATCTTCCACTGCTATCCCAGGCCATAGCAGAGAGCTGGATCCGAAGAGGAACAGCTGGGACTAGAACCAGTGCCCATATGGGATGCTGGTGCTTCAGACCAGGCCTTTAATGTACTGTGCCACAGTGCCGGCCCCCCACCTTTTTTTAATGGCAGCCTTCTTGATGCACTAAGATAAATGTATTTCCCTAACTCTTCATATATATACTTGACGACTGCCATTTTGTGCACACATAGGACATAGAAAAGAGTAGAGAATCAACATCTGCAAGATCCAGTTGAGGGAAAGTCAAGTACTGAGATTATACAAACTAGAAGTACTGAATAAAATACATAATTAAAAAAATAGAAAACAAAGCTCACAAAAGCGAACAATTATTATCTGAGTACCATAAATGAAAAAGGAACTAAAAAACAAAAAGTTGAGCAACTACACTCAGACTGCACCTCTTTAGGATACAGCTGGATATAAGTTCAAGTAAACTAGAAACTTAAGGTTCAACGCCTACGTGACATACTAGGCCTTTAGCCCAAGTGAAGTTCAGGAGTACAATCGGGCTTTCAGCATAAACAAAGGCCCCTCAAACCCTCAAACTGTTGTGCATTACAGACCTAACAAACAATGACAGGATAGATTAGGGAGGAAAAGTCCATGCGGTGAGGCTCAGCCTGACCACCAGTGCCTACATTCTGGATGGGGAAAACCAAGTCTCCACAGAGACTCATTCACTGTGTGTTTTGAGAGATAAGTTTATACTTCCCCTACAATATGAGAACCACCAAGCCAAGAAATGAATAGAAGGTGATTGGTGACTTCTCTGGAGCAGCTGGAAAACAAATGTAAAATTATCCTGAAGAAACACACCTCCAGTCCAAGATACACAGATCCACAGGACAATATAACACAAAAGATGAGTGAGAGGAGGAAAACTGAACACCATGGGGTGGAGCTTTGAGAATCTACTGAAGAGAAAGAAACAACAAGAGAGATTTGTGCAAATTATTCAGAATACAGCATAGATAAATATATGGGAAATGTGAAAGGGATGAGAAGATTTGTATCATAGTTTGAGAGTATATATTTAGTAGAATTTCAAGAACATAAGAATTTAGAAAGAATGGGGCATCATATAAAGAGATAATAGTTGTGCATAGATAAAAGGCACAAATTCTTAGGTTTAAAAATAATAAATCCATACAAGGATACATAAAAATGAACACTGTGTGTGAACATACTACCATGAAATTTCAGAACAGCATGACAAATTCTTAAAAATGACCCTTAAGGAAAAGATTTAGAAGCAATGATAATGGAAAGATTAAAAAGGATTGGAAACCCATTTGAATGACTACAGACTTTTCAAGATCAACAGTGGTGGCTGAGAGTCAATGGAATACAAACATCAGTGTTGAAAAGAAAGAACTGAAGCTGTAGAACACCAAATTTAGCTGCAGTTTCTTTACTTCAGAATCAGAATGAAATAAAGATATTTTCATAAAAATACTGAAATAGTTTACAACTTCAAGTCCCTAAGTAAAAGAACTACTGGAGGAAGAACTTAGAGAGAAAGAATTTAACCCTAGAAACAAGGAATACATTGACATAATCAATGGTGAATTTTAAAAAGTTGGTAAATGCAGGTAAACATGAGCAAGCACTGACTATATGTCTTTTAAAAGAGAAATAACATGTCTACTTAGAAGGACAAACAAAATGGCTATGGAGGCTTAATGATGTTGAACACATTCTAAAGTCCTTATTTTGTCCAGGAGAATGGTAGGAAGTATAATATCCAAACTAGTTGAGGAAAAAAAGAGGAATAATAAAACCTGATTAAATCAATAGAAGGCAAGAGAAAAGGAAAAAGAAGGAGTAAAGAGAAAGCAGGCACACAAAAAGAACAAAGTAAGGTGATAGAAACAAGTCACCATCCATCAGTCATTGTAATGAATGTCAATAGTCTAAACTTACTAGCTAAAAGAATTTTATTTAAATTGTTAAAATAATTGTACTTCATTACAAGAGTTACAACTGAAGCTTGATGTCTCCAAGATTGAAGGTTAATGGATGAAAGGAAAGAAATGGATAATTATCAATTTTTTTAAAGCTTCTATAGTTATATTAGTATTAGAAGCATGCACATTTTAGGACACATACATTTTTGAGGATAAGAGAAGTTCAGTACACAACGATGAAATATCTCAGGTGTTTCTAACAGCACAGCCTACACCTTAGCCTCCTCCTTATGGCCACAGTGTGTGATATAGCATGATGATTTAAAATCCCTGAGGGTCAGAAGCCAGAATACAAGGAACATGAGTCCACAATCCAGCTGGCCTATTCTAGCTCCATCACTTCTCAGCTGTATTGTCTTTTCTCACTTCCCCTCTCTGCATCTGCTATGGTTGCATATGGTTTGTTCCTCAAGGAGTCCTGTGTCGGGTGCTTGGTTCTCAGTGAGGCACTGTTGAGACACTGGAATCTTCAGGAAGGAGGTGCAGTGGAAGGAAGTTAGGTCTGTGGGTGCTGCTGCCCTTGGGAGAGGCTGAGGTGGCTCTCATGGGATCTCAGTTCGTTTCCAGGAGAGTGAGTTATTATGAAAGGGTGAGCTTGGCCCCTGCACTGCTTTCTGTCTTCCTGTCTCTGGATCCCACCATGATGGACTCTCCAGGGGCCAGACAAATGGGTTTCCTGATCTTGAGCTTTCAACCTCCCAAACTGTGAGCTGAATAAATCTCTTTTCTTTCTATGCCACCCAGTCTCAGGTGTTACATCATAGCTATAGAAAAAAGACTAAGGCAGTGCCTCAGTTTCCTGTAAAATATCGCCAGCAATACCTGCTTCCTATGTATGGACGAAGAGTGAAAGAATTAAAGCAAAAAAGGACCGGTTTATACTAGTTTTGTCACAAACATTAGCTGTCTTCATATCCTATTAGTTTTGTCAAGAAAAGAAACCTGCAGAACTTACTTATAACTTCAGAAGGCAAATAGCTATTTGGGATTTCAAGTTTAAATTATTTTTTCATATAAAGAGTTAATTGCCCATGAAATTAAATATTTATGCATTCAGAGAACCCAATGTATTTGTAATGTTAGAATATGGAAGTGGCTGGTCTAGAAATTAAAAACATTCTTAATGTCTTCACAGCTGACATTTCCCCATTGTGGGAATATTTTTAAATTACATTTCACAACGATATAAAGAGAGCAGTGTAGTGTAAGACCAACAACGAAAAGAGCACACAGGTGAATGTTTATATTCAGGAGAATAAATGTTGACTGCAAGATAAGATGCACACTCCTAACGAGCCTGACAATCAGCAAGGTTTCCCTCAAAACTAGACGGTGAAGGGTGGCTAGTTTCCAAAGTAGAGAGAACAACCATCCTGGCTTTCCTAAAACTGAGGCATTCCAGGAGATGCAGCACTCTCCGTGCTAAATGTTGAACAGTCCCGGTATAACCAGAGAGATTGGTCACTGCCCAGGTGAACATCGGAAAGCTGACCTTCCCATGTCCACCACGCTACTGATCACTTACAGCCAGCCATGCCCTGCCAAGTGCCAGAGCTCCCTGGGCTGCACCACGGCACCACACTGACCTCCGACAGCCACCTGCACCTCCAGGCGTGCAGTCACTCTGGGTCTCGGTGGGGAAAAGAGTTTCCTGTTGTGTTTTATCCCTGAGATCCCCCTGCAGCATATTCTCTGCCCACAACATCACATCTTCCAAAAGTACTAACTTAAAGCTTTGAGAACTTACTCTTCCTCTAGTATTGTGCAAAATGAGTTCCTTCATTTTCAGGGTAGAGGTATAAGCAGGAAGAGGATTGGAGGCCAGCGCTGTGTCTCCATAGGTTAAGCTGCCACCTGTGATGCTGGTCTCCCACATCATAGAGTCCTGGCTGCTCCACTTCCAACCCAGCTCCTTGCTGATGTGCCTGGGAAGACAGCAGATGATGGCGTGGTTACTTGGGCCCCTGCCACCCACGTGGGAGACCCAGATGGAGTTCCTGGCTCCTGACTTTGACCTGGCCCAGCCCTGGCCACTGCAGCCATTTGAGGCGTGAACCAGTGGATAGAAGATTTATCTCTCTTTCTCTTCTTCTCTGCCTCTCTCTGTCACTCTTCCTTTCAAATAAATAAAACAAATTTCTTTTTTAAACAGATTTATTTATTTATTTGAGAGGCAGAATTGGAGACAGAGAGGGAGAGACAGAGAGAGAAGTCTTGCATCAGCTGGTTCACTCCCCAAATGGCTGCAATGGCCAAGGCTGGGTCAGGCTGAAGCCAGGAGGCAGGAGCTTCTTCTGGGTCCCCACATGGGTACAGGGGCCCAAGCACTTGACCCATCTTCCACCGCTTCGCCAGGCCATTAGCAAGGAGCTAGTTCAGAAGTGGAGCAGCCAGGACCGAACCAGCACACATATGGGATTCTGGCACCACAGGTGGAGGCTTAATCTACTATACCATAGTGCTGGCCCCTAAAACAAATCTTTAAAAAAAAAATAGAGAGGATCTGAAGCCAACCTATCCCTTCCATTAGCGTTCCTCTCCGATCCCACTCCCATGCATATCAACTCAGACCTGGATACTCAATCTGAGATAACTATAAATGCTTACTCTCAGATGGATAGCCAAGCAGCACCCCCCTCCCGCCCCCGCCCCAGACAATGACAGCAGAATTCCAACTGAGACTTGCTTAGGCATCTTTAGGCACTCTTTATTCTAGGAATACCGTGTAGTTAACAATGACCTTGACATCCACAAAAGCGAGGAGCTATCTGTTCAACAACTGCCATTCACTAAGCTCTCATTCAAATAACACTACCCACTTCTTCTGACACTAGTGGAAGTTATTCAACCTCCCCTGTTCTCTGATAGCACTTACTTTATGCTTTGGTTTAAACATCGATCATGATCTGCCTTGTATTATACTGACGTACACACATGTCTATCGCTTCATGAATTGCTAGGTATTTAAGAGCAAGGAACATCTCGCCCATCTTTCTATCACCGCTAGGCTCTAGCAGAGTACCTGTCACAGAGAGAGGACTCAATGAATTTTTCAGGAATTGCTAACATCCTCAGGACTCCAGGAACCCATCAGAAATCAGTTGGTTCCGTTTCAGCCCGGTCCATAATCCGGTGTTAGGAAGAATGACTGTATTAAATGCATTCTGCCAAGCTTGCTTACTGTTGCATGTAATTACCCAAACCAGTTAATTTAGTCGGTTGCTCTGGTTTGAAAGACTTGGCAATGAAAGAAAGAAGGCAAGTGTTAGAATAAGTAAAACTGAAGTTTTGCCGGGCAGCCTTCCACTTTTGAAAACCCGTTTGATTGGTGCTCTGCTCTCACGAAGAACTTTGCCAGGTTGCTCACCAAGCACTGCATCTCTTCGGGTTCCTCTGGGGTCACTCCGAGCTTTCAGAATCAATTCCAGAACGAACGAGCTCTGGCTAAGTACCTACTATGTGCTGAGCACAGACCAGCATCCCCTGTTTCCACAACTGCAAAGACTTTCAGTCGCATTAGAATGAGTTTAAATGGAGAGCTGTTACTTAGCACGTTAAAAAAACGAGACGAGATGACACGTACGACTAATTATGTCGTTCTATTCAGATTTTAAAGGCAGGGAAAAAAGATTCTGTATGATTTCACACCATGTTAATTGTTATAATAGACAGAAAAAAAAGGCTATAATTCAGTTGTGACAATTTCATAATCCTCTTACCCAGAACCACAAAAAAAGAACATTCTTCAGGAACACCTGAGTCAAAAGGTTCTTTTCCTCTGTGGTGTTTGTTTAGTTCTAATGACATGTAACTGATTCCAGTGTTCTGCTTGGAGGGGGAAATAACCTTTTTCTATTGCATTCATAATAATAAGCAGCCTATAAGCACAATGCTTCTGCATGCAAAAGACAGAGAAGAGCGGGTTAATTGCCATCCTGTTTACGTCTCTGTCATCAGTTGTGCTTGCAGTCAGCTCGTGGGTGCCATTCATTTCTCCTTCACCCAACGGAAGCCCTGCACCACGTGAAGAGAGCCCAAGCCAATGCCGGTTTTTTCTTTCTCCTTGTATCTGTTCCTGTGTCCTGACCCTGGGGAGGCAGGGGAAAGAGCCTACAAGATGTTAAGGCAGCTAAAATATTTCAAGAGAAACTGTGAGTTTCCTCATTCTCAAATTAGGTGGCAGAGCCAACCTTGCAACCTTTATTCTCTGAATGTCTCAGTGTGTCAAGAAGGTCATGGTCATGAGATCGCAGGCTGAGGAGCCTCACTCTGATTTGGATGGATGTGAGGTGTTAGTGGAGGGGCCCTATATTAGAGCTGAATCTGTAGAAAGAGAACGAGGTATGGGGGAAAAGAGAGAGACAGAGAGAGAGCGAGCAGAGCTGTGGATCACTATGGAATTTGATTTCATCTCAAATAGGTGGTTCCCCTTTAAAACAGTACCCAAGTCACAGTCAAATTCAAGTATAGAGGAGCTGGTGTTATGGCACAGAGAGTGAAATGGCTCCTTGCAATGCAGGCATCCCATATAGGAGTGCCTCTGCCAGTGCCAGCTACTCTGCTTAACATTCAGCTTCCTGCTAAGGCACCTGGGAAGACAGCGGAAGATGGCTCAAGTACTTGGGGCCCTGCCACCCACATGGGAGATTCAGATGGAGTTCCTGGCTCCTGGATTCAGCCTTGCCCAGTCCTGGCTTTTTTTTTTTTTTTTTTTTTTGACAGCTAGAATTAGTGAGAGAGACAGAGAGAAAGGTCTTCCCTTTGTTGGTTCACTCCCCAAATGGCCTCTACAGCCGGCGCTGTGACAATCCGAAACCAGGAGCCAGGTGTCTCCTCCGGGTCTCCCATGCAGGTGCAGGGGTCCAAGCACTTGGGCCATCCTCCACTGCCTTCCTGGGCCACAGCAGAGAGCTGGACTGGAAGAGGAGCGATCGGGACTAGAACCCAGCACCCCGGTGGAGGATTAACCAAGTGAGCCATGGCGCCTGCCCCCAGTCCTGGCTTTTGCAACCACCTGGGGAGTGAACCAGCAAATGGAAGATATTTCTCTCTCTCTCTTCCTCTCTTTCACTCTCTTCCTCTCTGTCTCTCTCTGTCTCCATCATTCAGCCTTTTAAACTAATACATAATTTTTTTTAAAAAAAATCAAGTATGGGAATCAAGAATAATTTAAGAAGTAATCAAGGTCAGGCATATTGTCTTGCAGTTGAGATGCTACTTGAAACACATCCCATATCAGAATGTATGGGTTTGCGTATCAGCTCTGCTCCCAATTCCAGCTTCCTTGTTTCTTTTTTATAAGATTTATTTATTTATTTGGAAGGCAGAGCAACAGGGGAGGTAGAGACAGAGACAGAGAGTGAGAGTGAGAGTGAGAGCATGAGAACGAGAGAGCAAGAGAGAGAGAATCTTCCATCTGCTGGTTCACTCCCCAAACGGCCCCAACAGCCAGGACTAGGTTAGGCTGAAGCCAGAATCCAAGTGCATTAGCAGGAAGCTGTATCAGAAGCAGAGCAGCGCACTTTGAACTGGACTCAGAGATGGGATGCCCTGTGGGTGACGCTGTGGTGTAGCAGGTAAAGCTGCTGCCTATGGCGCCGGCATTCCGTATGGGCGCCGGTTTAATTCCTGGCTGCTCCACTTCCAATCCAGCACTCTGCTATGGCCTGGGATAGCAGTGGACGATGGCCCAAGTGCTTGGGCCCCTGCATCCATGTGGGAGACCTGGAAGGAGCTCCTGGCTCCTGGCTTTGGATTGGCGCAACTCCAGCTGTAGCGACCATTTGGAGAGTGAACCAGTGGATGGAAGACCCACCCCCTCGCCTCTGCCTCTGTAACTGTTCTTCAAATAAATAAATATATCTTAAAAAAAAGAAAAGTAAGGGGAAGCCAGCATCACAAGTAGGCGCTTATCCTGCCGTGTCACAACACCAGCATCTCCAGTTTCCGTCTAATGGACTCCTTGGGAGGCAGTAGATGACACTCAAGCAGCCGGATCCTTGCCACTCATGTGGGAGACTGGATTGAGTGCCCAGCTCCTGGTTTGAGCTTGGCTCGGCTTCAGCTGTGGCAGGCAGTCGGGGGAGTAAACCAGCATATGGGAGCTCTGTCTGTGTGTCTTTCTGCTTCTCAGATAAAACAAATAAGGTGAAATTTTTGAAAAGTAATCAAAATGTCCACTGCTCTCTCTTATAAGCATGTCCTCCAGCTCTTATGAGTTCTTCAACCGGCCATTGCTGTCCGCCCCTCAAACCTCAGATCAAGCACCTCTGTCCTGCCCTGCACCTGTACAGCCCTGGCCTGGGGTGAGCGCCCCACACAGTCCTCCTCACACAGTGTGCCCACTTCTTGGTCGACATGGAGGAGGCATCTCTGGCCCAGCCATGGGGCATGCCGGCCTGGAGCACAGGGAATCGGAAGGGCCTGCAAGGTGTCCAGGTTGTCACCAAGCCCTTGGCCTGTCACCTGTCTCCTGCTCACAAGAGGGGGGCAACCACTCTGATTCATCAGGCCCACGTGGCACTGATGGACAGGGGCAGCATGCATTCACCTGTACACCCCTTCTTGTTCCATCCCTGCTCCATGTGCCAGGCTGGCCCTTCCTGTCTCTGGGACTTGTAGATTAAATGGATCTGGGAGCCTGCCCCTCCCAGCCAGGAGCACCCTGGAGGCCCGGCTCCACCTGTCGTCCTGACCCAGCCTACCTGCATTCGGCTTTGTTGGGTGACTGCCCATCTTGCACTTGGTCCCTTACTTGGGAGTTGGTTCTCATCGATACAGCTCTTTGTCAGGAAGCTGCAAGAGGAGGCAGGCAGAGTGGGAAGTTTTCATCCCTTAACTACGTCTCAATTGTTAGGGACTGAAGAAGACTTGGCTCCCCAGACTCCCGTGGGCGTTTAAACCCCAAAGTCCACGTGAATGGTGAATGGATGGATGCAGACTTGATCCAGTTAGTGGTGTCTGTAGGTGAGCCCGGTGGGAGGTCTCCCGGTCACTGGGGGTGTGTCCTTATAAGGTCCTTCTGAGAGGGCTGGTTCTATAAGCCAGGCATGCTTCCTGTCTCTCTCTGCCTCTGGCTCCCCACATGATGGCGCCTCTACACCCACTCCACCACCGCCAGCCTCTGCCACACACCAGACTCGTGGGGCTGTCTGATCCTGAACTGTGAACCTTTGAACTGTAATCCAGAACAAACCACTTCTCTCCCAAGAACCACCTCTCGGGTGTTTCAGTGCAGCAGTGAAAAGCTAACACAGCAACCCTCTAACGCTTCATTTTTGCACTTCCAATGATGCACCGTCATGCTGTCTGCCTCATTAGATGGCAAATTCCCTGAGAAACTCTCAGCAATGTTTGTCTCCCATAGCTCGGTTCCATGTCCAATACCTGTTAGGGGCTCAAAAAGTGTTCAGAGAATGAACGGAGTTGGCCGTTCGTGGACCTGCTTCATGGATCTGCCTCGTTTCTGTAAGCTGTGCCTGAGCCCCTCGTGCTGAGTCGAGTCTGTCTCCTCACACAGACCTCCCTGACCCCAGCTCCAGGCTCAGGCTCACTGAGAAGCCACTTCCAGCCGGTTCTGCCCATGCTCGCTGCCTTTCCTAAACCCTCCTTGCACAGTCTAGGCTGTCTCAGCCGTGCCAGAGGCACACTCTGAACAAGATCATAAGCAACCTGGTTTCAACCCACTTCTCCTGGACGCCGTCACCAGAGGGGGCATCATTTGCAAGGGGAGGAGCTGCTAGCCGGCCCACTACCTGCAATGACCTAAGGAAGTCCCTTCCTTTTCCCAGGCCTCAGTTTCCCTATCTGTGAAATCGAGACGATGCTCATGTGCTTGACCACAACAAAAACACAATGACATCTGCAAGAAAAGTTCTCGCATGGTTTTTATGTTGCTCATGGGCACCTCATTATTGAAAGATGAATTGCTCTTGCTATAACTCTGGCAAGCGTTATTATTATTATTGTCTTGTTTTTGCAATAACAGGTGGGTGATCCAGTGCCTTTAAACCTATTCCGAGCCAGTCAGCAGACAGCGTCCGGTGGGGCAAAGTTTACAAGGAGAGGAGCTCCTGACTAACCCATCACCTTGCATGAGGTGAGAAATGTTGTAGGAAATCTCTTGATGCAATTTTGTATCTTTGAACACTTCACTGTCATCATATCCCTTAAAGTTAATTTTTGTCTAGTAAGGGTTTATAATCCAACACAGAAATCACTAAACCCTTCATCCTTCATCTCCCTTATATTACTCATTTACAACACTATCTTCACTTGAATTTTGATCCCAGTGGAGATTTATATGGAGAGGCACACATTATTACCCCCATCTCATGGGTGAGAGCTCAGTAGTTTAATGCATGTGAAAGCCAGACAGCTGGAAATTCATGGAGTCAGGACCGTAGGACTCACATGGGGGAAAGGCCCAGTCCTGTTTCTAGAAAGATGAAGTGTACAGGCAGGGGGATCAGGACTTGGCTACACATGTATTGTGGGCCCAGGCACTTCTAGGCATTTAGGTTTGATGGATTAAGAGACGACAGTCATTGTTCTTACCTTTCAATGATGCACACACATTGTTCCTATGGGAACACCACAGGACCGTGAGGTCTGTACAGTGATGAACATTTAGCCTGTGTTGTCAGAAGGGTCTTTGGGTCCTTTTTCTTTGCATATTAACCTTAAAAAAAGAAACATCTTCAAATATACTAGGTTAACGAAAACTGATATTGTGTGACAATACATTGTGACTTATTTGACCTTTTAAGATATTTTTTAAAGATTTATTTATTTATTTGCAAGTCAGAGTTGCACAGAGAGAGGAGAGGCAGAGAGAGAGAGAGAAAGAGAGGTCTCGCATCTGCTGGTTCACTCCCCAATTGTCAGCAACAGCTGGAACTGTGCCGATCTGAAGCCAGGAGTCAGGAGCTTCTTCCAAGTCTCTCATACGGGTGCAGGAGCCCAAGCACTTGGGCCATCTTCTACTGCTTTCCCAGGCCATAGCAGAGAGCTGGATCAGAAGAGGAGCAGCTGGGACTAGGACTGGCGCCCTTCTGGGATGCTGGCGCTTCAGGCCAGGGTGTTAACCTGCTGCGCCACAGCGCTGGCCCTGACCTTTTAAGATTTTTTTTTTTTTTTTTTTTTTGACAGGCAGAGTGGACAGTGAGAGAGAGAGACAGAGAGAGAAAGGTCTTCCTTTTGCCGTTGGTTCACCCTCCAATGGCCGCCGCTGCAGCCGGCGCACCGCGCTGATCCTGGCAGGAGCCAGGAGCCAGGTGCTTTTCCTGGTCTCCCATGGGGTGCAGGGCCCAAGCACCTGGGCCATCCTCCACTGCACTCCCTGGCCATAGCAGAGAGCTGGCCTGGAAGAGGGGCAACCGGGACAGAATCCGGCGCCCCAACCGGGACTAGAACCCGGTGTGCCGGCGCCGCAAGGTGGAGGATTAGCCTATTGAGCCACAGCGCCGGCTCAAGCCCTTTTAAGATTTTTTAAAAAAAACATTTTACGGCCGGCGCCGCGGCTCACTAGGCTAATCCTCCGCCTAGTGGCGCCAGCACACCGGGTTCTAGTCCTGGTCGGGGCGCCGGATTCTGTCCCGGTTGCCCCTCTTCCAGGCCAGCCCTCTGCTGTGGCCAGGGAGTGCAGTGGAGGATGGCCCAAGTGCTTGGGCCCTGCACCCCATGGGAGACCAGGAAAAGCACCTGGCTCCTGGCTCCTGCCATCGGATCAGCGTGGTGCGCTGGCCGCAGCGCGCTGGCCGCAGCGGCCATTGGAGGGTGAACCAACGGCAAAAAGGAAGACCTTTCTCTCTGTCTCTCTCTCTCATTGTCCACTCTGCCTGTCAAAAAAAAAAAAAATTTTACATGTTAGTATTTAGCTCAAAAAAGGAGGTAAAATAGGGAATTTATGGAAATCACAGAACATTTTATCTCAGTTTTATCAAATAAAATTATATATTGGAGTATCACTGACTTCACTGACTGAAAAACATTAGGATTCTCTATGTACAGAGCATATTGCATACGCAGAAATTTCAGAAAGTTCATGGAGGAGCAGGCATTTGGTGCTGCAGTTAAAACACCACTTGAGACCCCTGTACCCCACATCTGAGTGCCTGGGTTCCAGTCCCAGCTCTGGTCCTGACCCCAGCTTTCTGCCGATGTGCACCCTGGGAGGCGGGAGTGATAACTCAAGTGCTTGGGCTCCTGCCACCCGCATGGGAGACCTGCATTGTCTTCTGGTTTGGGCCTGGCCTAGTCTCATTTGGAGCTTCAAGTAATGGATAGAAAAATCTATGTTTGACTCTTTCTCTCCTCCTTTCACATAAATAAATTTTTAAGAAAATTTGGGGCTGGTGTTCTTGTATAATAAGTTAAACCCTGGCCTGCAACACTGGCATCCCATGTGGCTCCACTTCCCATCCATCTCCATGCTAATGTGCCCAGGAAAACAACGGAGGATGACCCAGGTGCTTGAGCTCCTGCACCCACGTGGGAGACCTGGATGAAACTCCAGGCTTTAGTCTGGCCCAGCCCTGTCCATTGTGGCCATTGGGCGGTGAACCAATGGATGGAAGATTCTGTCTCTCTTACTCTTTCTTTCAAATAAATAAAAATAAAATCTAAAAAAAAGTTTTAAGTTCATGGAAAAGAGAACTAAACAATGTTTACTTTGGTACAAAAATGTTTGAAGCCCACAGTTTTTTCATAGTACGTATTTTTTCATGGACCTTTCAAAGGTTGCTCGTCCCTCTAAAATTGCCTGTCCTGATGCTCAGTCATGCACTGCATAATCTACACAAGACTCCCATAAAACCCCTCCTGCTAGTGACGTCCGTGAGCACACTCTGTCAGAACCCGAGGGAAACTGCCGAACAGCGCATTTCTCAGGACGTGTCTCCCTCATTAAATGACGCCTGAGATATTCATGTTTTTATAAGCAATTTTAAGATGTCACATAAAAATATGTGTGTGCATTTATATGGTGTGGCAGAATGGAAGATGAGACCCTTTTTTTCAAATTTAGAAATCATATGTAATAATTTAATAACATTCATTTTACGTTTTTATAAATATTTTATTTATTTGAGAGGCAGACTTAGAGAGAGAGAGAGATGGCCAGAGCTGGGCCGATCCCAAACTAGCAGCGTCCTCCGGGTTCCCAATATGGGGTGCAGAGGCCCAAGTGTTGGGGCCATTCTCCACTGCCCTCCCAGACCACAGCAGAGAGCTGGATGGGAAGTGGAGCAGCGGGGACTAGAACCAGCGCCCATGTGGGATGCCAGCCCCACAGGTGGAAGCTCAGGCCACTAAGCCACAGCGCCAGGCCCTATAACATTCATCTTAAACTGAGCCCATACAAATAAAAGGAGTCTTTAGAAAGTTCATGGAGTCTACAGCCAACCCACCCTGAATGCACCTGATCTCCATCTGAAAAGTTCATGGAAAATGCGTATTATGAAAATAACATGTGTAGATTTCAAAATCTTTTTGTACCAAATAAACTTATTTTTTAATTCTATTTTTGAAGTACTCTCACAGGTACTTGAAGGAGGGGGACATTTCATAACCTTTAGCTAAAATAATTAATCTGCCTCTTGTAGTGTGAAGAAGTGATCTTCCTACACAGTGCAATTCTAACTCGAGTTTTTGTTTTTTGTTTTTTGTTTTTGACAGGCAGAGTGGACAGTGAGAGAGAGAGAGACAGAGAGAAAGGTCTTCCTTTTGCCATTGGTTCACCCCCCAGTGGCCGCAGCGGATCCAAAGCCAGGAGCCAGGTGCTTCTCCTGGTCTCCCATGTGGGTGCAGGGCCCAAGGACCTGGGCCATCCTCCACTGCACTCCCAGGCCACAGCAGAGAGCTGGACAGGAAGAGGAGCAACCAGGACAGAATCTGGCACCCTGACCGGGACTAGAACCTGCAGTGCCGGCACCGCAGGCAGAGGATTAGCCTATTGAGCTTGAGTTTTAAGAGTAGTTACCTAAATCAATGTCTGGACCTCAGCTGTTTGGGAGGACAGCCTCAAAACCATGTGGCTATTTTATTTAAAGCTCTTTAGACCTAAATAAAATGCAAAATTCAGCTCCATTAGGGCCCATAGCAGACATTTGCTGGAAAAGTCTGTTTCAGTCCCTTCTGCTGACCTCATTGATTAACAAGGTTACAACGGATCCCAGGTGAATGGGGAGAAAGTTGGGAAAATCTTCCCAGATTAACATTCCCTTGACCAATGTCTCCAAACACTTCTCTGTGTTACACACACATGCACACACACACACACACACAAGCACATTCATACCAGCTATGTCTTGGTCATCCTAAATTATTCTATCTTTATATCTTCCATAGTCACTGCTCGACTATCAGCAAAACGAACCCTGAATCTGCTCCTTGGGGGAGATTATAATTCAATGACTAACTTATTTTCACTTTGCAATGACAGATTTTTCATTGAGAAAGGCACAGGTCTGAATGCAAGGGACTTTATTGAAACGCACATATATTCAGTGAGAACAATGGAAAAGACTGCAGACGGCTGCATGCACTGGTCGGATGGGCAGACTGTAGTTTTACGGGATGAAACACGGGTTGAAAATAGGAGAGCGCTGGAGAGTACATTTCGTTTCCCATCACCACATGGAAGGGTCTTCAAGCCTGCAAAACATAATAGCACAGAGTCTAAGAGCAGCTTCCCCGGGAGGTTGGCTAGAGTGAGGCTTTCTGTTCTGAGCTCCGCAAGTCTGGAGAAGCCTCCGGTAGGCGCTCTGAATGGGAGGCTGTGCAGCTGTCAGAACCCGAGACAGCAGCTCGGGGAGAAAATACTCAGTTCCCCCTCCTGATAGGGGAGCTCAGGCAGCTCTCAGGGGGCGGATTTAAAGGGCTTTGTGCATATCAAGGCAAGGCCTCCAAAGCTCAGAACAACAGGAGTCACATGGAGCTGCAACAAGAAAGCTACTGTTGGCAACTCTGCACGCGCTTGGTTGTTTTCCTGCAAGTCTCTAAGTAGGAAGATGCTAGTTATTACACCATAAAGAGCCCTTTGAAATAACAGAGCAGCGTCACAGGCAACTCCAAGGCTGGCCAGTCTTGTCTCCTAACTACACATGCTTGAGGCTGTCCATCAGGGTATAGTTAACTTTACGTCATGCATGATCTGTTTGATTTGGGGCTACCAAACCAAACCCAACCCAACAGCAAATAGGCTGGTTAGCCATTCTGGATTGTTATTTTTCCAACCCTAAGTAGACATGGCTTGATTTTTTTTCCCTTGGCAGATATCACAGGCAAGTCAACAAAATGTATTTCCCGGTATTAAAAACATCCCTTATGAATTTTCCACCTGCCTCTCTTGCCTTTTGCTTGTGTAAGTTGGGGCTGGTAACTCTGGGGCCAAGAGCACTGGCCTTTGATTCCATTTCAAATCATTGCTTCCCTTGGAGAAAACAAATGTGACCGCTCAGTACTTGTACCCCTCGCTGTGGCTGGCCACTTTGCAGGGGAACTGAGGGAGGGTGTGGGGGAAGAGTGCGTCCCAGCCAGTCAGCCTGTAGGTTCTCTAGAAAGGATCTCAACAGCCACACTCCCTCCAGTCCCACTCACTGAGCAAGTGTTCTAGTGACCCCTTCTGGGGAACTTGGTTCTTGACAGCAGAGAGCTCTGGATTTAAGGCAGTCAAGGGGCCATAGCCAAGACGGGACTCCATACCATACCATATATTGTGATCTTACTGTGGATAGAGGCAGGAGGCAGGGGCAAAGACAGAAAACCTGGGAGTGGGGGGTTACAAAAATGGAGGAAAACCAGGCTTCTTTTCGGCAGCACTGCTTGTCCAGGGGGAGCCAGAGAATCCTCACCCGACATCCATCACTTAGACACTTTCTCAAGACAATGCCATGCTCCAAGAAAAGCCTCGTGCTACAGACAAGCTCCTAAGACTAACACATCACTCAACAGTGATTCATCGAGTGTTCCTTTGTTGCTGAACTAAACCATGGCAGAAGTGATCAGAAGCACCAGGACACCTGGCCCCTCCCCAGAATGTGAGAACGCTAAAGGTCACCCCAGCTAAAGACGGGCAGATGGTCATTTCCACTTAGAGCTGGGAATGGGCCAGGTTAGAGATTTGCCAGTGAGCACCCGAGAAGAAAGGTCTCCCCAAACTGGCGCTCTTTCCCCATTTCTGCCTGAATCTCTGGGAGACCCCACCCCAATACCTCCGACTCCCCTCACTGCCCGGCACCTCAAGTTCTACAATGATGTCCCCATCACTGCCTTGTCCTACCTGGTTCTGGGAACATTTTCTGTGTTTTCTCTCATCAGGAGGTCTGAAATCAGTGTCTCAGGGCTGGATCGCTTCCCATATCTGAAAAAGGGGGGAGATGAACAATCTTTTGAAGCCATTTTGGAATAGCCACATAAACCTTGGGGAAAAGACGAGATAATCGCCCACTTGGGGGATTCAATCTAAGTTGTTTTCAGTTGTTTATCTGCTAACTAGATCTATGTGTATGAGGCTTATATTATCAGAAACATTACCATGATATGAATTCAAATTACATATATTTAAAATTTGCTTAAAGACTTAATACTTTAGTAGACAATTTAAACCCAATCGAAATTTTTAGTTAAATCCTTGCCCTTTTTTAAAAAAAAAAAAAAAGATTTTATTTATTTATTTGAAAGAGTTACACAGAAAGAGAAGAGGCAGATTGAGAGAGAGAGAGAAGTCCTCCACCTGATGATGGTTCACTCCCCAATTGGCCACAACAGTCAGAACTGCGCCAATCAGAACCCAGGAGCCAGGAGCTTCTTCCAGGTCTCCCACACAGGTGCAGGGGCCCAAGGACTTGGGCCATCTTCTACTGCTTTCCCAGGCCGTAGCAGAGAGCTGGATCGGAAGTGGAACAGCCGGGTCTCAAACCGGCACCCATATGGGATGCCAGCGCTTCAGGCCGGGAAGTTAACCCACTGGGCCACAGTGCCGGCCCCAAATCCTTGCCTTTTCATACTACCACAAATAATACATTTATGGGTACACTTTGATAATTAGGGGACAGGAAACAAAAATAAACTGGAAGTCTGACTTAAAAGTTTCCATAACGAATTGATTGGCTCCAGTGCTCACCACACACAGCAGCTTAGATCTTACTAGGAGACGAGATAATATTTCAGAAAGCATCCTAGGAAAAATAAAACAAAACTAAGACCCGCCCTGTCTCTGAAACTCCATTTTCTCATTTGTAAAGATAAAATCATAAGCCCTGCTTAAACCAGAGTCTTTGCGAAATCCAATGTGAGATGTGGGTCACAGTGCTGGAAAAGTGGCAAAATGATTCCTGCTGTCCAAATGCATCCACCTCATAGGCACAGGCATCCTGGGTCCCTTATGTGCCACATTTATGAGGCGACCAAAACCCACAGGCCTTCTGGATGCTGCGATTTCATCCCTCTCTGTAAGCAAAAGGGAATCCTACAGGGCCATGAATGTGTGTGTTCTCCTGCAGCAGGAGAAAGCGGCAACCGATGCCTGCAAGGCTGCTTTTACCTGGGAGGCTAATCTAGGCCACCTGCCCCAGCACACTGGGAAAGGGGGCTACCGAGTCTATACTAAACTGTGGTTTTTCAAGAGGCTAATTTCCTCTTTCTTAGGAAAAGCAGGGACCACCGGCAGTTGCTTTGTTTGCAAATCAAAAATCAACCTGGTGTGGATGACTACTAGGTGCCACAGTGGAATGCCAGCCAGGCCAAGCATAGTTAAATTTGACTTTGTGGTGAGATCTCCTATCTCAGCTGCTTTGCTGGTACCCCAGGGCTGCACTTCAGGCTCCTCCCACCCCTCTTCCTCTCGCCCATCCTTTGTAAGATTTCCTCAAGGATTTTCTGGAGCTGCTGCTCACACTTAGGTATTCTGTCCATGCACTGATTTTACTTATCTTAAAACTCTTGGCCAACCTGGGTTCATTTATCTCTATCACGCTCCAGTGAGCTAAAGAACTGCCAACTATTTTCTCCAATGTACTAGTAAAGGATCTAAATAGTAAGATTTACAGCCAGCCAGCCCCACCCCAGGAATGCACTGTTCATGCCTCTTCTCTCTCTAATTAACTCTGGGCTGCCCTCGTCTCTAAGAAGCTTTCCTTTCAAAGATTCCCAGACCTGGCTGCACCTTAGAACCACCTGGGGAGCTTTCAAACTACAACAGTCCAGGCCCCACCCCCAGTGGCCCAACTTAATTGGTCAGGGAGGAGTCCCTATATTGAGAAAGCTCCCCAGGCGATTCTACCGTGCAGCAGGATGGAGGGCCACAAACCTGCAGCTGGGCTTCTCAGCCGTGGCATGACTGACATTTGGAGCTCTGGTAGGACCAGTCTGGGCCACTGCCGGATGTGTAGCAGAGTCCCTGGCTACCACCCATGACATTCCAGTAGCACCCACATCTTACTTGGGACAACCAAAAATGTCCAGACATTGTCAAATGTCCCGAAGTGCATAAAATCACTCCCAGCGAAGAACTAATCCATGGAACTACAGAAGCAACGAGCGGTAGATGCAGAATAAACTATGCAGCTTTCAGAAACAATGAACCAGGGATATACACAGCACAGGAAAATAACTGAAAGACGTCAGCAGGTAGAAAAAGGAAGAAAGACAATGATTTTAGAAGACCCTTTTTACCAACTTAAAACTCACAGATGACTGAAATTTTCAAAAGCACCTACAAATGATCTTCAGAAAGTTCATGGAAGATGCTTATTATTTTAAATCTATGCATGGATTTCTTTTCTTTTTACACCAATGTAAGTTTAATTCCATTTTCTTCTGTGAACTTTTGGAAATACCCTCATCCATGTGAACGTGAGTGGGAAGCCAATGAGTGCAGAATGAAGAGGATGGAGTTGGGTTGTGAGTCTCCGATGGTTTCTAAGAAGGAATTACCTGGAGATGAGACAGGAAACTCGGCCCCAGGGACCCATGCGCTTCTATCCAATACTACCTACTCCCTGGGAAATTCAAGTCCTCCCCTCTCCTTATTTTTTCCCTCACACTGACTGTTGATGGTGGGGACAATATCCAGGTAAATTCATTAGCAGGGCTCCTATTCTGTTTTTAAAGGAGCTTTCCTAAAATGTCCTCGATTTCATGATCTGAATGGAGATAATCATACTCACTTTCAAGCTTTGAGGTGAAGACTGGGTGATATATTGCCTGGGAGAATATTTATGAAATGATAAAGCTTCATACCAGTCATCTTTGCAAAAAAGAAAATTATGCTATACTAACTCATTAAGCAATAAATGTTTTTCTAGAAAAAAACAGTTAATATAGTTTTATTTGTACAAGTTCTTATCTCTGTTTTCTATAGCAGCATAAGCAAGCATTTCATTTTCTGGGAAGCAAATTAGGATACAAAGCTTTGCTTTTTGTTAATTAAAGTGATCATATTTCAAAGCATCACAAACCAATGCTGCTTAATTCAGGCATTTTGCATGTTTGCTGATGCTATGTAAACTGGAGCTTTATCAAAAGCTTTTCAGGATGTCATGCACCTCTTTGATGAACAGAAAAAAAGGAAACTTTGTTTTAGGAGCATAAATTCTTTGCTATCTGGAGCCTTTCCAGCTACTCCCTGACTTGTAAATAGTGAAAATAAGTCAATGAACAAAAAAATCAAAAATACCTTAGGACACACGATTTGAAAGTGTTTCATAGCACAAATGCATAGCAAGGGCTCATTCAGCTCATTTGATCTCAGTAATTAAGATAAGTTATTCAATAATTTAGAACTAAGATGAACCAGTTTTAGAAACACATGGTAACTCTTGGATTATCTGTAAAATAGTTTGGATTTGATTTTCCCTTCGATCTTCAGTGTTGAGACTGAAAACGTAGGGCTTCATTTTGGCTCTCGAGGGCTGTTGGTATGAAGTGGACACTCAGATACCATGTCACCCCTAGGGTCCTCCCAGAGATACCTGATTACAGGTGAGCACTCTCTTTGCAGAACTCATCTGCCATACAACGGGCAAAGTCTGTCAGCTTTTTCCATGTTACCTCTCTCATTGTTGACACTGGGATTTTCAAGTATGGGAATAAGACTGCAATTATTCTAAAGACAAAAGACAACTGTTAAAGAAACACACGACTGTAACTATCTTTCCAGCAACTGTCCTTCCACTCCTTCTGGGCAGGGTGGGAGGACCGGGAGGACCCCTTGATTTTGTTTGGTGGTTCTGCTTTCCCCACTTACTCTCCCCTCTCCCTGCAGCCCTGCCCCAGAGCACCTCTGCCCCTTGCACTTTGCCATGGAGGTTTCTAGACTGGCCCCTAACTGCACGGAAAAACAAGTTGGGAAAGGGGCGGCTGGAAGGACATAGCCTGGAGCCTGAGATCCTGACCCAGGGGACAGACCCACCTAGAGCTGAGTGGTGCCTGATTCTGTCCTGCCCCGGGACAGAGCCAAGAAAAGGGAACGCGCCCTGTCCCCTGAGACCTCGGTGCTCTGAGCATGCTGGCTGCGCACCCACCTCTGCCTGGTGATGAGGTTGATGTAGTGTCGCAGCGCTGAGTAGTATCTGGCCATGTCCTCTGCCGGCGCGTCCTCGCCCGGGTTGTCCGGCTTGGAGGGGTATGCCTCGGCCAGCGCGCCCAGGCATACAAGCAGGGACAGGGCGAGGGTCAGTCCCGACAGCCCCAGTCGCTTGTTCCCGAGCATCTGTGGGCACAGAAGTACAGTGGAGAGGCTTAGGGGTCGGGGGATCCTAGGACACACGCCCCACACTTGCCTCCTCTGCCTGCCATGCTCCTCTCGGCACCACCACCCACGACCCCCAATCCACTCCCGGTCCAGGCTCGGCGATGGAACCTGAGTTTGAGGAGCACCACGCCCCGGGCTCAGGGCGCCGCCGGCGCTGGCCGGGACCCTCTGCTCTGCAAGCCAACTCCGTGCGACTTTGTTGCAAGTGCCAGGGGCCAAGTGTCCCGTTCACTCCAGACACTTTCTAAACTGGGTTGGAAGCGCTCTTGCTAAGGCTAAGGAACGACGGCGTTCTCTTCTCCAAACCTTCGTCAGTGGAGAGAACTTTTCTTTGTTACTGGCTGCAGGGTGGAAAGTGACGCTGGGGTCTTTGGGGTGACGATCTAGGGCCTCCACTGACAGCGACTGGCTGCCTCCGGGAAGGAGGAAAGACAGCGACTCCCGGGGCCAGCCAGTCCCAGTTCAGCCCCCAGGGAGTTCAGGTCCAGGGAGGCGCAGAGCACGAGGCTCCGAGCGCGGGAGTCCACATTCCCGGGCGCCGCCGAGAAACCTCCCTCCTCCCTCTGGGCTTCCAGGCGACGACCCCCAAAAGGCCGGCAGGTGCTCTCGGATGGGGATCCCGCGTCCTCCTTCCATTTCCTCCCAAAGATCACTCCGAGGGACTGCCCGGCCAGGAGGGCACGGGGCAAGGGCGGGTGGGCGATCGGAGGGGTCCGAAGGCACAAGTGGAACTGGGCAGGCGCGGAGCTGGCAGAGCCTGGCGCGCAGAGGCTGGGAGCGGGGCGCGACCCTCCCAGGGTTCCAAGGTTCCGCGGGGAGCGAGACGGCGCCCGTGGCAAGTTCACCGGTGCCCGCCTGGCTTCCCACCCCCCATCCAGACGGGTCGTGGCACTCACTGTGGCTGACGGGCGAGCTGGGCGGCTAGGGCTCTGCTGTCGGGCGCGCCTCTCCGAGGGGTGAGAGCCGGCGGATGGGGTGCAGAAAGCGGGTCGCCACTCGGCTTTTATGCAGCTCCCTCGCCTCAGCAGGAGGGGCCGCGGGCGATCACGCTTGGGTGACTCCCACCCGCCACTTCCCGCCCCCGAGTGGCGGGGGGAAGAGGGCTGGAGTCGCAGCAGCGCCCGCACGAGTGTTGTCTATGGGAGCCACCCACGCTGCAACTCTCCCGCCTCGGGCTTTGCCTGGAGACCCGGGCCGGGGGTCAGAGCGCGCTGGACAACGCCAAAGCCAAGTGCGAGCCCTCGTGCTGCTGCTGCCGCGGCGGCGGCGGCGGCGCCCAAAGCGGCTTTTCTCGCCCCGTCCAGTCCTGCGGAGGAGCGTCTTTGTCCCCGGCCTCCCGCATGACAGCCGGCGCACTACCGGGCGCTGGCCCGAAGGTACCCGGACCCTCCCCTCGATGGAGCTCCTCCAGGACCCACCCAGGACCCTCAGTCGGCACAGCTGCACCCTCGGGCGGCACAGCTGCGCGCGTTCGCAGGGAAAGGCAACCGTGCGCACGGGTTTTTCCTGTGCTTGGAGCAGGTCGCAGGCGGCCGCCTCCTGTCCCCAACTCGAAGATCCCAAATTCGCCCGCCACGAGCTCAGAGCGGGCTCCCAAGACTTGAGCCTCTTTTCGCGGCTGGTTTTTCTGAAAGATCAACCCTCCCCAGTTGCTCGTCCCAAAGCAGCCAGCCTGGCTGGGTGGCGTCCTGAAAGAGTGAGGGAGACACCACTCCCGGGTCGGAGTACGCCGCGCCCACGTTCCCGGGTTTGCCGCGTCCGGAGACTCGCTGTCCCAAGTGGCGACAGCTGAGCGAGGAGCGGCTTCTCCCCTCTCTGCGAGTCCTTGTAGAGTCCGAAGTACCTGGTTGATTTGAAAAGGCAGCTTCTGATAGAAACGAAGCAGGTTAACAGCCGATCGACATTAGTTTGCGCTCCCTGTTACACCTGTTAAGCGACTGTCAAAGCGACAAGAAACTTAACAGAGGGACCAGGGAGTCTGAAGTTCCCTAGAAGTCGAAATCTTTCTAGATAAAATGGCATGCTGGGAAAGCAAAGCGCCAAGTTACTCAACTTGTGCAGATGACAAGATTTCTGCCAAACTGACATTTTGCTTTTGTGCTGTCCCGACAGCATCGATTTACATACCGATTGCTGGGCGGCCAGCAGTCCAGCATGTGAGTGTGTGTGTATGTGTGTGTGTGTGCAGGTGTGCGCGCATGTGTGAACACATTGTAATTCTGAGGACCCACATCCTCAGACACATGCCCGGGACACAAATATCAGGGCTCTCAGAGGGGCTGCTGGGTGCTTGCTTTATGTCTTTGGTGAAAGAGCAAAACAGTGGCCTTAGAGCCTTTGACAAGGGGTGCGCCCCCTTGTCAACAAAATAGTAGTGTTCTCAGAGCATATCCGGGATTCAGCTAAAAGGTACAGCAGCACTGAACTGAATGCTAGGGGAAATGTTCCCAAGGATGTACTGCGCTCTGGGGGAGGGGCACTCTGGAGAGGAGAAGTCCAGCCTGGGATGATGTCATGGGCACTGAGAATAGGAACTTGTTCCCGGGATCTGGCTTCTGAAAAATAAAAAGCAGGGAGCAATGTGTCCTGCAGGTGTGTACAGCCAGATCCACTTTCTCTGCAGTCTACGTCACGGCTCTGGCCTTGGGCTCTGACTCTCTGTCTCTCTGTCTCCCTCCCTCTCTTTTTCTCTCTCTCTCCCTCTCTCTTGGCACTTTGGTCCCTCAGTTGCCGCCTCTCTTTCCTGTAACGACTTCTACCCTCCCTCAGCTTAAACACTTGCTGGGGTTTGTTCCATGAAAGAAACAAAGCAAAGCCAAACTCGCAAAACGTACCAAAAAAAAAAAAAAAAAACCCAACTGTCACTCAACCAGGCTTCTCCTTCCAGCTCCTCAGCCATTTCTCTTCTTTGTTTCAAAGTGTAGTGTGTGTATTTATTTATTTATGTGTTGGTCCTTAACAGCTTTATTGAATAGCACTGATATTTTAAGTTGCAAGTGTTCAAAGTCTTCAATGGGATGCATCCCCATGTACAGATACACACTCATGAAGCTATCAGCCTCATCCAATGAATACATGCATCAGCCCTCAGGTTTCCTCATGTACCTTTTGCAGTTCCTCCCTCCTGCCTCTCCCTGGCCGCCCTGCCCATTGATCTGCTTTCTGCCCGTGTAGATTGGCTTGCATGTTCTAGAATTGTCTATAAATATAAGCCCACAGTATATATTCTTTGTCTGCCTTCTTCCAATCAGCATCATTCTTCCAGACATTCCTCCCTCATGTTGGGACAGATATCAGTACGATTCTTTTTATTACTGGGAAGGATTCCTTTGATAAAATACCTTATTCTTTTTTTTTTTTTTTTTTTTTTTTTTTTTGGACAGGCAGAATTAGACAGTGAGAGAGACAGAGAGAAAGGTCTTCCTTGGGTTGGTTGGTTCAACTCCCAGATAGCTGCTACGGCCGGCTCGCTGTGCTGATCCGAAGCAGGAGCCAGGTGCTTCCTCCTGGTCTCCCATGCGGGTGCAGGGCTCACGCACTTGGACCATCCTCCACTGCCTTCCCGGGCCACAGCAGAGAGCTAGACTGGAAGAGGAGCAACCAGGACAGAACCGGCACCCCAAATGGGACTAGAACCCAGAGTACCGGCAGACGATTAGCCTAGTGAGCTGCGGCACCGGCCAAAATACCTTATTCTTAAAAGTCTGTCCAACTCCTCATGAGCTTTGGGCTGTTCCCAGTCGGGACTATCATAGACAAAGCTATGAGGGCATTCGTTTACAAGTTTCTGTATAGACATTAACTTGGGAAAACTCTTTAGGGACCTCCGGGACTCGGTCATTTGGTGAATGTGTGTCATCTCACAGTCTGTGCTGCACTGTTTCTGCTCCTCTCCTTTTTTCCCACCGAGTCTGAATGGTTCCTAGGGCTAATTCATTGCATTTGCTGGTGCTTTCTTCTGCATGATCTGATCACTATCAGTCCTAGCCGTGTATTTTGTATGCTTGATCATATTCCGTCACCCCTGGGATTTCCCTTCAGAGCTTCTTGATATCTCCCATGTCTCAACATGCGCAGTCTTCAGTCCAGCATCTTGAATATACATGAGTATAACGTCTGCACTATTTCTATTACCTGTGTCATTTCTGTGTTACTTAGGATTGATGTCTCTCCATGTTAATTCTCGTATTTCCCTAATTCTTTGTATGACTCAGTTTTTAACAGGATATCAGATGTTGATTTTTACTCAGCTGTTTATTGAATATTTTTATATGTAGTAACTATTTTTGAGTGTTGTTCTAGGACAGGCTTTAAAAATTAAAAGAAATATTTTCATGTTTTTAGGTCTTGCATTTCAGTTTTCTGAGGTTGGAGCAGAGGTGCCTTTAGAATAGGTTTAATTTTCCTTCGCTTTTGAGTTAGGACCCTTTATCTTACTTTAAAACTTTATGCATGTATGTATTTACTTATTTGAGAGACGGACAGAGACAGAGAGATCTCCCATCTGCTGGTTCACTCCCCAGATGCCTACAATAGCCAGGCCTGGACTGAGTCTTCCATATGGCAGGGACCCAAGTACTTGAGCCAACACCCGCTGCCTCACAGGGTCTGCATTCTAGAATGGAGAGAGAAGCCAAGACTCGGATCCAGACACTTCGATATGGGGTATGGGTGTCCCAGCCAGCATCTCAACATGTGCCCTGCCTTCTTACTTCAGCTGGTACCTGACGCCCCCTGGACTGGACAGCTCCCCCCTCAGCTGCTGAGCAGGGACCAACCTGCAGCCTTTTGTGACCCTGGACTGTGCTCACTCTCATCTTCCATGTGGCTCCTTCCCCAGTCATCAGTGAGTTTCCCTCAGGTGCATGATTTGATCAGTGCGATCATATGAAGGCCAAAGTATGTCCAAACTCCTTAGCTGTAAAGGCCCCATGTATCTCCAGCCCTGCCTCCTTAGCTTATCTGAGATAAGCTTCTCCTTCCTCCCTATCGTCCTGTCCACTGGTCTTCTTTCTGCTTCTTAAATATGTCAGTCACCTTTCCCACTTGAGTCCTCACTGAGCTACGTCCTGTCTCTGGAATATTCTAGCAATTTAAAAAAAATTTACACATACTAATTGTATCAATTAATTGAATGCAATGTGATGACTCAATTGATGTGCAATGATCAAATACGGGTAATTAGCATGTTTCTCTCCTTAAACACTTGTCTTTTCTTTCTTGAAACTCCTTACCTGGACAAGACCTACACATTCTTCTAGTTTCGCCTTGAAATGCCACTGCCTCACGGAGGAGCCTCTGCTACAAGTCTTTTCAGGACTCTGAATTTCCCGCTAATTGCACATCACCACAGTTCAATTTTATATGTATTATTTAGTTTTGAATTGCTATTTGTTTAATATATATACATTTTAATATATGCTAATTCCATAAGAGATGGGACAAAGCATCGTTTATTTTTGTTTGTATCCCTGGTGTGATTCCTAGCACTCAATGGAGTCCCACTAAATACATGCTGATCAAAATAAAAATCTTTACAGAACTGAGGTTTAACAGAGTCTTAGATGGATCTGTTATAATTCAGGACAGGGACTGGTAAACTAAACCCTGCAGATCATCCCCTGGTTGCCAGGTTTTATAAATAAAGTTTTATTGTAACATAGACATGCTCATTCATGCACCTGTTGCTTATGGCTGCAATCTTGTTACAATGGCAAATCTGAGAAGAAGTTATAACAGGAACTCTGTGGTCCACAAAGTTGAAAATTTTTATTCTCTGGGTCTTAATGGAAAGGATGCTGGCCTCTGAGTTAGAACTTAAACATTTTAGCTAAATCACAAGTAAGCAAACATAATAAACAGCTTGCCAATCCTTGATTTGCCAAACCACTTCCTGCCCAGGGCCATGACACGGACTATTTTCTCTGACTGGAACGCCCTTCCTTCCCTTGATCTTTACTGCCAAATCCCCATTCACCTCTCGTGTTCCCCATGGTCCCTCAGTGTGGATTAGGCTCCTCTCCGTGTCACCTGTGTATGGTCCCACACTGCCCGAGAACTCCCTGAGAACTAGTATGTACATTCCATGCATCAATGTGGTCCCAATACATACCAGTAATGTCCAGCTCCTGGTGGGCGCTCAATAAACAATCTTTAAATGAAACTGAGACTTGATGTGTCACGTTATGCGAGGTTACTTCAAACAGTTTGTGGAAAATGAAATGAAACAGAGCATGCATTTTCCACCAGCATTTGGAAGACTCATCATACATAATTTGTAGTTGAAGTTGTTGAGGGTTTTAAAGTCCAACAAGTAGCTCCCAGCTCCCCTGTGGAAACTGGCAGAAGTCGGACACACAGAGCCCCACACACCAGCTTCAGCCCTAGTCAACCTGCCATCCTGGAGGGCATGATAGACCTGGAGCTCTACTGATGTTTTTAGAAGCAAACTCTTGCTTCCAACTTTTATTTTACCTTCTGCAAGCCTAATAAAGCACTGTTACATGCTTCAAGAATTAGTTTTCATTCTCATACATGCATCCCAACACCATCATTACGTAGCATCATTACGTAGCATTATTTTCTTCCAGGTCTTTGCCTCAAAATGACGTAAAAGAATAGCCACTATGGAAGCGTGGTAAAGAATAAGAAAATTGATGAAATTCTCTTCCTCAACACCATTTTTTTCTACAGCCCCAAGAAAGCTGAGAAAGCTTTGCAAATAATAATAAACGAAGCAGCATCATGTTGAATCGGGGCCTTTCTTATCAGAAATGGAATTAAGGAAACAGGATGAGACACAGAATGACGGTTTTGGTGTTAGAAAATCAAGGGAACAGTAAGGATGAAAAATTTACATTTTATAGTAACTTCAAAGACAGCATGTATATATTTTACCAAAGTTAAACAGAATTTAAGAAAGATAATGGGTGATAATCCAATAATTTTGTTTTTTAAAAAATCACCAGAGAATTATTTTCTCTTAGTAAGTTTACAGTATTCCCATTATATTGTGTAGCCTTAAAATTAATTTTAAAATAAGTAATGTGTATGAGAATTCAAAACCAGAAATACTTGTTTTAAAGATGCAATGAAAAAATTCATATCAACATTTGCCTCATTTCCTGCCTCCCATCCAGGAAGTCATTTTTATTAATTCCTGTGGATCATTTCAGATCTATTTTATGAAAATACAAGCAAAAACATATGTTTTTATACTTCTCCTTTTCTTATAAACAAAAAGAACGTACTGTACCAATTCTACAGCACCCTGATTGAATTACTTAATACCATACAAGGGTACTTCAAAAAGTTCATGGAAAAATGGAATTAAAAGAGATTTATTTGGGTACAAAAATTTTTTGAAACATATTTGTAGTTTTTCTTTGCCTTCAAAGAATTCATCTAATTTTGCACCAAAGCAAGCCTGTCCTTTAATTCCATTTTCAAAGTCCTTCACAAGTTCTTTTATTTCTCCTTTCCTTATGAACAAAAGGAAGACACTGTGCACGCTGTCCAGCATCTTGACTTTATTATGCAATACTCTTATCTCAGATGGTTTTCCATTTTTGAGCCTAAAAGTCATCCTCAAACTTTAAGGAACATAAACACTAAAACGTGGGGCAAGCATTTGGCCTAGTGGGTAAGATGCTGGGTAGAACACCCATGCCCCACATCGGAGTGCCTGGGGTCAGTTCCCAGCTCCTGACTCCAGCTTCCTGCTAAAGTGGACCCTGGGAGCCGATGGTTGTGGCTCAAGCAGTTGGGCTCCTGCCACCCACGTGGGAGACCTGGATTGCAACGCAGACTGCTGCAGGTAATTTTGGAGTAAACCAGTGGATGGAATCTCTCAGTCTTTCTCTATTAATTAAAAATTTTAAAAACATTCTTTAAATAGTTGGAAATGATGATATGAGTATTAGAATCTATCTACCATTCCCCTCTCTTCTTAGGTACTCTGGTTGAGTCCAATCTTTTGCTATTAACTACTGCTGACACAAATAACATGATAAATGTATCATTTCTCATAAGTACTGATATCCCTGTGGAAAGGTTCTACAGAAGTGGGTTGTGAGTTTGGAAGGTGCTTGCAACTCTTATGCATAGCTGTCCACTTGTCTCATAGAAGTGATTTACAAAGTCCCATCCCTCCGATCATGTCAGGGACATGTGTTCTCCCACGGCCTTGGCATCGCCATGGTCCCATGTTGGGACCCCCAAAGGGGAGTATTTCCAGGTGCTTTAGACTCTACTGCTTTTATGATAAGTGAGATTAAGCATCTTTTACTCATTTTTGCAAACTGTTAAAATTCCTTAATCATTTTTCTTCTGTCTTGTAGATATCTTTAAATCAATTTTACTCACTCCTTGCACAAATATTTTAGAGACCTTCTGTGTACCACCCACTGTTCTAAGCACTTGAGATGCATCCAAAACCAAACTACATTCCAGGCTGAGAGCTTCAACAGAAAGTAAATAATAAACATCATGGAAAAATGAATGACTTGGTTTACTAGAAAGTAATGAGCTCTATGGACAAAGTCATTGAATCAGAAAGGAGACTGGCTATGGCAGTGGCTGTTGAAGGTGGGTTGGGTTGCGGGTCTTACTGAGATGATGACCTTTTTAACAAAGACTTGAAGAGAGCGAGGGAGGGAGCTCTGTAAATAACCGAGGCAGAGTCTCTGAGACAGAGAAGACTCTGCCATGAAGGCCCTCGGCTGGGCGTTTGCAGCCATCAGCAAGAACAGACTGTGCCTGGGACAAAGTGAGAGAGGAAGAGAGTAACAAGAGTAGAGGTCACAGAGGTGGTGGAGGAGGAGTGGTCACAGGACTTTATACCTGTTTTAGAAGCTGGATGTGCATTGGCGAGTCATCATTTTGAAGCAAAGAAGCAATGTGATCTGACTCACATTTTAAAAAGTTTGCCCTGGCTGCTATGCGTGGGAGGGTGAGTGGAAGGAAGGAGAGCAGCTGGGAGGCTGGTGGGTGATTGGGTAGAGAATCATGGTGACGAGGACCAGGACAGCGGCAGGGGAGGTTTGAGAAATGGCTGGAGTCCAGATCTAATTTGACAGTAGAGCAGAGTGTGAGGCAAAGAAGGAAGGGTGGTAAGGATGACTCCAGATTTTTCAGGACAAGCCACTAGAAGTTGCCCCCAACTGTGATTGGTGGTTGGCATTGGGAGCTCGGATGAAGACGTCAAGATTTTGACCTCTACTGGACCCAAAGGGAGATGTCAGCTTCCTATGTGAATCGGAAGCTAAGGAGTAAGATCTAGCCTGAGACATAAATCCAGGAGTTGCCTGCTTTTTGGTGTTAACAGCTGGGACAGTGTATAAAATTGCTAAGGGACCAGGTGAAGAAAGAGCTGAGAAAGACACCCAAGTCAAGTCCTGTAATGAGTTAACACTGAGACGTCAGAAGAAGCGACTGGCCAAGCAGCCTGGAATGGGGAGACCGGGAAGGTGGAGGAAATCCTAAGATGAGTGACCTTCCGCATCCTAGATGCCAAGGACATGGACTAAACTTGACCACTGTTTTGAGCCACATGGGGGTCTTGGTTAGGGGGGTTTTGGTGAATTTGCAGGATGCAAGTCACCAGATTGGGTATAGAGAGAAAAGAATCTGGAGACAAAAGTTTTGGGGAGTTTCACTGCAAATGGGTATAGAGAAGGGGGCAGACACTAACTATGAGGAAAATGGGGTGAAGAAGAGGGTCTTATAAGATGGGAAAAATAGAAACATCTAAGTCTGTTGAATGGATGATCACGGAGAAGGCTAAAGTGACAATGAATTTCTAGAAGGTTCTATATATTGGGAAGTTTATCCCCTTGTGAAATGAGTGACAAAAATTTATGTAGTTTGACATTTTTTTTGAAGTTGTTATGTTGTTTTTGCCTGTAGAAAGCTTAAATTTATAGTTGAATGCATTAATCTTTCCCTGTGCAGCTTCTGAAGTTTGAGTCTTAGTTTAAAGGGGCTTTTCTCACTCTACTTCAGGGGATTGTAAAATAGGAGCTAAGCACCAAATCCTGCATTACGTCTGCTTTCATAAACAAAGTTTTGCTGGAGCACGGACACACTCACTTGTTAACCTAGTGTCCAGGGCTACTTTTGCACTACAGCGGCAGAACCAAGTAGTCATGAGGGACATGGCCCACATCACCAACTATTTACTATTCGGCTCTTTAAAAGTTGCCACCCCTACCCTCTATGAATTTTCTTATGCTTTCGTTTTCTCTTGTGCTTTTTTTTTTTTTTTTTTTTTTGACAGGCAGAGTGGACAGTGAGAGAGAGAGAGAGACAGAGAGAAAGGTCTTCCTTTGCCGTTGGTTCACCCTCCAATGGCCGCCATGGCTGGCGTGCTGTGGCCAGTGCACCACGCTGATCCGACGGCAGGAGCCAGGTGCCTCTCCTAGTCTCCCATGGGGTGCAGGGCCCAAGCACCTGGGCCATCCTCCACTGCCTTCCCTGGCCACAGCAGAGAGCTGGCCTGGAAGAGGGGCAACCGGGACAGAATCCGGCGCCCCAACCGGGACTAGAACCCGGTGTGCCGGCGCCGGTAGGCGGAGGATTAGCCTAGTGAGCCGCGGCGCCGGCCTCTCTTGTGCTTTTATGATCTCCTTCCTTCCTCGCTCTCCCTTTCTTCCCTCCTCTTTCCTTCTCTTCTCTTCCCTTACCTCCTTCCATTCCCCCTCCTTCCCATCCCCCTCTTTTATATTAAAATTCTGGAATAGTGAATAAATTAGGGCTTCAGCTTTATTTTTCTCTGCAGTGTCTACTCGTTTCCTTGGTCTCATTTACCAAAAAGTCCATCATTTCCCCTGCAGCTCTGGGATTGCACCTTCAGCGCACACGGTAGAAACAATCCTGTCACTATCTGTGTTGATGTCTGAACTTTCTGTTTCATTCCGCTGGTCTTGCTGCCTACCCAGAAACAAGTGCATACTGCTCTAGTGGTGCTGGTTACGCTACAGTCAAACCGTGTGGTCACACTTGTGCACATCCACTCCCACTGCTCTTTCTTGTCAGAGCTTTAGAGTTACCAATAATGTTTTTTGTTAGGCTGCATATATTTTTCATATTGCATCATCTTATTTTACATTAGGTGATTTTTTGTTTATATATGTTAGTCAAGCCTTGCTATTTCCTCTGTTTTCCACCTTTTGGTTCAGGATTTAGGATGGCTTTTATTTCCTGTTTTAGCAATTTGGAAAGCATGTGATCTGTTTTATTTCCTCAAGCATTTCTCTTGACCAATTGGAAAAACTTGAATAAAGAACGGCTGTTACTTTGGCTGCTCATCCAGTTGCCATTCCTGCCTTCTTTGCCAGCAGACCTAACAGTTATGAAAAGACAGAGTTATATGGGAAGAAAAACAAGCAGTGGGCATTCCTGCCCAAACTGAGGCACAGGCAGTGTGATGTGAAGCAAGTGGTCCTGGTGGAAGATTCCAGAATCTGCAGACCTCAGTTTAGTTCAATTTAGTTGTTCAGACCTCGGTTTAGTTCTGATATTTAGTCTTTCCAGTAAGCGGGCTAGACTAAGTTCACTGTTTTACTTTTGCCAATAATTGGTTTAGGATTGAATGTAAGACCAGTGTCTGGACAATGAAGTATCAGGATAAATCAGTTCCTCTCTGAAAATGAAAGGGCATGTCCTTTATCATGGCTCCCCTTTCTTTCTGCTCTGGATACTGTTTAGTGCAGATGTGGTGCTTGGAGCTGTGGCAACCATCTTGTGGTCATGAGGAACAATGGAGTGAAGATCAAGTACAATGCAAAGGTCAAAAAAGAACATAGATTATTTATGAAATCAGTGAGCTGCCTACCTCTGGATGTCTAGTTAATAAAAAAAAAATAGATATCCATATAGTTTAAGCTGAGTTTTCTGTTACATGCAGCCAAAAGCATTCCTACTTAATAAACTACTTATACTTCTAATTTTTTACTTTATTTTTTCCCCTCTATTAATTTTGCTATTTTTTTATCTGCAGGTGTTTGTGTTTGTTATATTTCATTTCGATAAGGAAAATCTCCATCTGAGGCTTATATCTACATTTCTATTTGCAGTGGATTTTGTTTTTTGATTCCCTTCCCAAGCTATCTGGGCTCCCTTCTCTCCTTGTCTTGAAGGGTTGCATCATGTAAGCCTGGCGTAGGCTGTACCCATGGGTCATGTTACATCTGCTTCTCTGTTGTCTGTAGGGTGATTGGATGGGACTGAGTGGAGTCTCAGGAGAAAGGGTAGACCCCGGGACCCTGCTTCTGAGGACTTTCCCTGGAATCTAATGCAAGGTTTGTGAATGAGGCTTTCCCTGCATAGCTGGGGAAGAGACAAAAGCATTTGGCTTTTAGATCGTTCACTGGATTCCAGGTAAACCCAAGGCTCTCTCTTCTCTCAAAGACAAGATACACACCATGAATACCTCCTCCCCTTTCACTGCCTGCCGTCCTGCTCTCCTCCAGGATCCAGGTGGGAAAGGCATGAAAAAAAGGAAATGGGAAAATCAGTTCACTCCATTTGTCACTTCCCTGCTTTTGTGTTGTGCTTCTCCCAACAAGTACAACACACACACACACATACACAAAGGCTACTTCCTGCCAGTTCTTCCCACCTCTGATGAATCAACACGTTTCTTCTCTCACGGGGAAGAGAGGCAGCCCTTGAAAGGAACTGCACATCTTTTCTTTTGAGCTGCACTTCTAACTCCCATCCCTGACACTGTTAGTCCACTTTATCAGGGAGTTTCTTCTGAACTTTGTTTCTTCACGGTATTGATCCAGGAAGAGCCTTCTACGGAAGCTAGTCGATTCTCAGAGGCTTCTCCCGTCCCACGAGATTTTAAAACCAGGACAGTGTAAGATGGTGCTCCTTCCTTAGTTCGGAAGTTCCAGCACTGCTATTGTTTTTTCCTTGGTTGTTCCTACTTCTTTTTGTGCATTCTGGAGAAGGGAAATGTAAAGTTGAAACAGGGTTCATCAATCTCACTGCTTACACTGCCATGGATTTTTAGCACTGTCTAGAAGTACACGGTTATGAGAACTAGGCTAATTATGAAGATCATTTGGACCCAAACTATTCTAAAATCTATCTGAAACATCCAGCTAATTGCAAGATTTTTTTTTATTTGCAAGTATTCTGCTAAGAGCTGCAATTCTCTCCTCTGCTTTGCATGCGCAGGCACAGAGGATTCTGAAATAGCACCCGCAGTGCTGAGCTGAGACTGGCTTGTGTCCTTGTGACCACTTAAGTTTGTTTTCCGATGTTATCAGTAGTAGCTTGGGTCCCAGGGGTCTGGTCACACCAATCCATACAATAGCAGATGGTTATTTTACTGAGAACCTTCAATGTGATTGTAGGAATGACAAGTGCATTTTGCCCGGTTGAAGGCAGACTTTGTAGGAAGCTATTGATTTCCTATTATGTAGATGGCTGCGATGCCGGGTGAAGAAATTGGCACCTCAGGTGATGGCACTGGCTTCCTTGTAGGCTTATTGATAACTGTTGTCTTTGCTTCTGATAGGGTTGGGTTTGCAGAAACTTCAATTGCTCAGACCAGGATGTCTCATCTTCCTTCTAGGGAATGATACGGAAATCTGGGATCATATATCCCTCAAGACCATTTCAGGACATGTCCAGCCTCCTGGGACTCCAGTTGCTGGAATGTAGCCATTGGTTGCTAAACCTCACTTATCATTAGGGTTCAGATGTGATTTAGTTGCTTGAGACTTTGGATCAAAATTTATTTATTTTAATTTTTTTAAATTTATTTGACAGGTAGAGTTATAGACAGTGAGAGAGAGAGACAGACAGAGAGAAAGGTCTTCCTTCCATTGGTTCACTCCCCAAATGGCCATTACGACTGGTGCTGTGCCGATCCAAAGCCAGGAGCCAGGTGCTTCTTCCTGGTCTCCCATGTGGGCGCAGGGGCCAAAGCACTTGGACCATCCTCCACTGCCCTCCTGGGCCACAGCAGAGAGCTGGCCTGGAAGAGGAGCAGCCAGGACTAGAACCTGGCACCCATATGGGATGCTGGCACCACAGGCGGAGGATTAGCAAGTGAGCCACGGCGCCAGCCCGTATCAAAATTTATTTAGAAAACTATTGAAATGTCCCACTTTCCAGATATATTACTAAGCATAAAAATGTTTTAGGGTGGGCATTTTGTGCAGCAGTTAAGAGGTCACCTAAGACACCCACAGCCCATATCAGATTACCTGAGTTCAAAGGCTGACTCCACCCCCAGTTCCTTCTTCCTGCAAATATATACACCCTGGAAAATACTAACTAAGGGCTCAAGCAATTGAGTCTCTACTATGCATGTGGGAGACCTGTATTTCAGCCTGGCCCACTCTTTGCTGTTGCAAGCATTTTGGGAGGGAACCAGTGGAAGGAACATGTCAGAATGTCAGTCTCTCTGCCTTTTAAATAAAATTTTAAAAATTAGTTTTCCACTACTCTAAGTTATGAAAAGAGAGAGTTATTTGGGGAGAAAAACAAGCAGTGGGCATTCCTGCCCAAACTGAGGCACAGGCAGTGTGATGTGAAGCAAGTGGTCCTGGTGGAAGATTCCAGAATCTGCAGCTGCCCAACTAGGGTGAAAGATCTCAGCCACCTGGTTTTGTGATGGGGTTTTGAGAGTTGTTTTTGAAAACTTTTTCTTTTTCACTCACTCCAAAAGAATCTACCCTTTAATAAATACATTTCTGTTGGAAATAACTAGAACAGATTCTGAGGCTGGAAACCAAAAACTTCAACCCACACTGGGACCAAGGGAGGAAGATGGCAAAGTTAAGATTTTACTGATGCATTTTGTCTGTCTTGGGTCTCAGGGATGGGAAACCCAAGTCCAGCCAGTTTCTTCCAGGGGTCCATGGGAACTTAGAGGAGGACCTGGGATCCTCAGGGACATTCATGGTTGGAAGGACAGCTTCCAAGTATAACGGGCCTGCAGAGCCACAGCCCTTCACTAGTCTCACAATGGGAAAGGTCATCGCACGGCATCTCTCCCAACCTACCTTCTCAAACAGTGCTCCCTTACAAGAAGAGTGTGTATTGATTAGGTTGGCTTAAAAATTATAAGCTCACAAAAATAAGAAGCCCAAAGAGAGGAAATCTCTACTAAAAGTTAATCCAGCCAATGATGTCACCAATGATGTCATCAAATCCCAAGTCTTTGCATTCTTCCACTCCACTGTCCAGGCATGGTGACTTGGCCTTAGGGACCAGCTCCCCACAGGGTTGTTAAATGTCCAACCCAGCTCTGGCTGTGGCCGGATGCACTGCCACCCTTTGAAGAAAGCCCTGTATTTTTGTGTGTTCTTCCTTTATTTTTACTGAGGGAAGGAGCTTTGTCAGATGCTCTCAGCAGACACCACCTCCTGTCTTTCTGGGTTTACGGCTTAGTTTTGATGCCTGCCTCTTACCCTCTCTCCTTGGCAGGTCATGACTGCCATGGGGCTCCACCACGCCAACATTCCTGAATGAGTCTTGTTTACAGACATGCTTTTGCCTCACTATTTCCTTTCCCATACCCTCCAGTAGCCATTTCATTTATTTTTAGGAGAGGGTCTAGGTTAGATGGTCCAAAATTCAATACTAACATCCTTGAATCACTCTTCTTTGATTAATTAAGGTCCAGGAATTGTCCAATGACAGCACATCCACAGGTCACATTCCAGGTCTTCAGAAGCATTTCATGCTAACTCAGTATTTGATCTGGGTAGTTTCCTTCTCTTCTGTAATTGGTCATTTCTGCTGATTCATGTCAGCCCCAAGCCCAGATTAGTCTGTGAATTTTACTGCACTGAAATTTGGTTTGGCATTATCCCTGCCATCCCTGATTCTACTTTTGACTCAGAGACTGAGCTATAAGTCAGGGTTATGTTTGACAGAAGTAACATAAAACCTGGTAGTACTTACACAGGAAGGGATTTATCTGCCTCAGGTGGGAAGAAGTCTGATTTTAAGCAGATCAGGGCATGCTCAAGCATGTCATCTGGGGACTGAACTCTTTCTTTTCTCACGCAATCATCCTGAAGATGACTGAAGGGCATCCAGTGTCAAGTTCAACTTCCAGTGAGAAAGAAATGTGATGCAGAAGAATCAGAAGCAGCAGATGCTGGTATCTTGCTATGTTCAGAATTTGAGTGTATGTTTCATTTATCAGGTCTCCCATCAGCTCTCCTAGCTGCAAGGGAGTCTGGAAAGGCCAACTTTAGCTTTCTGGCATCTGTGGTAGAGGAAGGCCTGGAAGGGCATGCAAATGAGGTTTGAGTGAGTCAAGGTACAATGAATGCCTCCTAGATTTGAGCTTTCCGCATTACTTCCTACTCATTCCAATTTCCATCTTCAAAATTCATCATGGAGAGACCACAGATAGCACTTTCCCTTCTACTCCTAAGGTAGGACAGTGAAGGCCCAGATACAAACAATCTTTGTGGTTTGTATAGGACTTTTTTAATGATAGAGAGAGCACAATGACCAGATGTTCAGAAAACCTGCATTTTAGCATTGGATCACTTATCTTAAATTGTTTCATCTGGCACAGATCATTTTAGCTCCCTGATTCCTAGTTTCTCATCCATAAAATGGAGGAATTGGGCTGGAATATTCTGTTGTTCTTTCTTGTCTAGAATCCCAAATGTCTATTATTGAAACAGTGCTGCCACTTGTTACCATAGGAACTCAGAGAGGCTGGGCTCTGAGAGGAGCTCCCACTGCTCTGTCCACCATCCTTGTCTCACTCTGCCTCCCAGGCATCTCTGAGGACCTCCCAGCACTTGGACAGGGAGAACTAAGATCTTTGTAGCAAACTACATCATTCACTGTCCCTTGGTGACCTTTGCCTTAAAGGTATGAACTCATTCCATCTTTTTTGGTACAACTACAGCTCCTCCTTCAGGTGGTTGTGGCTTTTCTGAGATCACAAGAATGACTTCAAGGTCAGACCATTGATTTGGTGTTATCTACAAGTTTTTAATTTGCTTCTTGGCGTACCATGGCCCAGGAATCGACCTTAGCATCCCAGACCCCCATCTTGCTGATGTAGCAAACCTTCCCCAGCCCACGCCTATAACCATAGCACCACTTCAGTCAATAAAACACTTCCACAACTTGCTTACTGTCTAGAATTCTTCAGTGTTACTTAACTTGAAGGTGTCTGAGTAGGCAAATTAATGCAACCACCATAGCTCTGCTGAATAAGTTGGAACCCATTTGGGGAGGGGCATTTTTGGTGAATTTTCAACGACTATTGTCATTAGTTTCTCTTTTCGATATCTCTTTAGCCCCTGTATCTTTTTGCTTTGCAATTAGCTTGCTGTACCACAGGTATAAAGTGGTGGGCCATATATAGTCTGTTTAGTGTGACTTTGGTCAGAGATTAGGACTCTGCCTTCATGCTACAATTATCCTTCACAAGGGTCAAGCCTTCTCCTCTAATGGGTGGTCCATATAAGAAGGGAGATCACAAGGCAGACCATAGGGGAACTGACCACGGAGTATATTGCTTGGGAGGTAACAGGCTGAATTTGCAAGGGGCTGTGGAAGCCCTCCATACCCATGGCTTCAGTGAAAGCTTGGAACTGAGTCAGCTTCCTAGGACTCCTGGAATTTCCTTTAAAACTCTCTCTACCTCCTAAAGCATGGGTAGCTCCACCCCTTCCTCTCTGACTCATCATTCTTTCTATAGAATTACATTCCTCCAGAACTCTAGTCACATGCTGCATAAGAGAAGAGCTGGGGAGACGGGGAAAGTGGGAGATCTTAGTAGAGCTCCTTAATGTGGGGCTCATGAATCGAACTCAGAACATCTATAAACCTGAATGAAAGCAGCACATCTTGATTTTCACTTTTTTTTTTAAATTAAAACAGTATTTTCTTCAATTATGGAAGTAGGCAGGAATCACAGCACTGTTATGAGTATTTGTGATTTTGCCACCAAGAGAAACCATAAGGAGCTTCTCATCATGTCACAGTCATCACAGAAACCACAGAGTACAAGTCTCTTGTCAACTTCCAAAGAGGTAATTAGACTCCACCGTTAGATCCTGCTGTTTAATGCATTAATGAAGAAACAGTTATCTTAATACAGCACATTAAAGTTTGGGAAGACTCTATTTCCCTTTGTCATCCTATGCCTTTGCTTATGCATACAGAAGCTTTTTAAAAAAAAATTTTTTTTTATTCACTTGAAACTCAAGAGTTACAGAAAGAGAGAGATCTTCCATCCGCTGGTTCATTCCCTAGATGGCTGCAACTGCCAAGGCTGGGCCAGGCCAAAGCCAGGAGCTTCTTTCAGGTCTCCCACATAGGTGGCAGGGGCCCAAACTCTTGGGCCATATTCTGCTGCCTTTCCCAGGCCATTAGCAGAGAGCTAGATTGGAAGTGGAGCAGTCAGGACTCAAACTGGTGCCCAGATGGGGTGCAAGAGAAGTAGGCAGTGGCTTTATCCACTATACCACAGTGTCTGCCAACTTTTTCTTTATTTTTCTTTTACTTTTTTACAGAAAAAAAAAATTTTTTTTTTGGACAGGCAGAGTTAGTGAGAGAGAGTGAGAGACAGAGAGAAAGGTCTTCCTTTTTCCGTTGGTTCACCCACCAAATGGCCGCCACAGCCAGCGCGCTGCGCCAATCCGAAGCCAGGAGCCAAGTGCTTCCTCCTGGTCTCTCATGCCGGTGCAGGGCCCAAGCACTTGGGCCATCCTCCACTGCCTTCCCGGGCCACAGCAGAGAGCTGGACTGGAAGAGGAGCAACTGGGACAGAACAGCGCCCCAACCAGGACTAGAACCTGGGGTGCCGGCGCCGCAGGCAGAGGATCAGCCAAGTGAGCCTCGGCGCCGGCCAACAGAAATATATTTTAAGCAGAGATCTCACCAGACATCCAAGAAGCTCACGGTAACAAACAATTTTTTTCAGAGTCCTTCCCTGAGGATACGATTTGTAAAATTGAAAAAAAAAAATGGACAAAGTGGAGGTTATGTTTTAAAATTTAGGGACAAATCCTGCTAACTAGAGTACAAAAGAATTACATATAAGCCCATGTGCCCAAATTGTTCGAATGTCCCCTGTATTACTCTGACCTCAAGAGCCGGTGGGTGCGCACGGTCATGTAAGCACAGCTGCATCTCCCCAGTGCCCTCCCTTACAGCAGCAAGGGGAAAGTTCATCCAAATCTCTGCTTTTTGGGGAATTCTGAAAAGTGTCTTAAATGAGCTCGAAAACACTCTTCCTCATTCAGCCACTCTTGTTAGCATCTACCCCATGGCACATTCTTCGAGAATAGAAAATTATCTCCGTGGTTCCTAAGTTATAAATCCCCACTTGGCCAGGGAGCAGGCGCATGCTCTGAGACTCTGTGCCATGGGCAGTTCATGCCCCTTCCCTGTGTCTGAAGCCCTGGGAGGTTGGGCTCCTTAGCTCAGAGAGTCCATTTCGGGTTTAGGGCTTAACAAAGGGGGAAAGTGGAGTTGAATGAGGAGAAAGAAGACAGAGAGAGGCGTATTTCTATTTTGAAAAGTGACATATCTTCATCCAGTAGCCCCTTTCTGCTTAAGGTTCAGACTGAGTCCTGGGCTGAAGCCAAGGAATCACAAGGTGGACACCACACTGTCCTTTTTCCTATGTCTAGTTTTTCCAAATTCAGCTCCTTTCTTTGGGAGCCCCTGTGTTAAATTAACGCAGTGAAACCACCAGACTCACTTAGACTCGAATTGAGAGCCCACTATGCTGAATACACTCCTCTCTTGCCCCTTCGGACGCAGCTCCACCAGCTCTGCACCCTGTCCATGCCTAGGTGCCTGGGGAGGCTGAACTCTGTGGAAGGCATCAACAGATGCCCTGTCTTTGAGCATGGGAAGAGAGGGAAGACAAGGTCTTTGTCCTCAAGGTCACTCTGAACCAGAGCTGTCTCTACTGAAGACAGAGCGTCTGGGGTGGCATTGTGGCACAGAGATTAAGCTGCCCCTTGGGACTCCCACATCCCACATCAGAGTGCCTGGGTCTGAGTCCCACCTCTGTTTCCAATCTAACTTTCGGCTAATGCCGGAGGCGCCTGATGATGGCTCACATACTTGAGTCCCTACCACCCATGGGGGAGACCCAGATGCAGTTCCTGGCTCCTTCAGGCCTTGGCCTGGCTTAGCCCCAGCTGTTGTGGGTCTTTAGGACACAGATTGAACCAGAAGATTGAAGTGTGTTCTCTTTCTCTTTCTCCCTTTCAAACAAAAAAAGTAGAGAAAATCATTTTTGAAAAGGACACAGCCGGCGCTGTGGCTCAACAGGCTAATCCTCCACCTAGCGGCGCCAGCACACCGGGTTCTAGTCCCGGTCAGGGCGCCGGATTCTGTCCCAGTTGCCCCTCTTCCAGGCCAGCTCTCTGCTGTGGCCAGGGAGTGCAGTGGAGGATGGCCCAAGTGCTTGGGGCCTGCACCCCATGGGAGACCAGGAGAAGCACCTGGCTCCTGCCATCGGATCAGCGCGATGCGCCTGCCGCAGCGCACCGGCCATGGCAGCCATTGGAGGGTGAACCAACGGCAAAAGGAAGACCTTTCTCTCTGTCTCTCTCTCTCACTGTCCACTCTGCCTGTCCAAAAAAAAAAAAAAAGGACACAGCATCTGTTAGGGTAGATCTCCGGGTATTTTCTCTGGCTTTGGGCAATCCCAGCTTTCTCTTGCTCCGTCAGCAGAATGGGTGGGTGCCGTCACCATGGCTCATGGTGGAGTCTGTGCCAGTCCTCTCCCTTACCCCTGCCTGCATCTATGTCAACACTGAGCTCCCTGCAATGCCCTCTGAGTGTGCTGTGCGGGCACTGCTAGGATCCCGAGAGCTTCATCTTCAGCGCCTCTTGACCCCTAGTTACAAACCCTCCAGTTGTGCAGGAGACATGAAGCTCATGGCCCCACCCGGTGGCCGGCACTGCTGCAGCCAAAAGGAGGTGGGGCCAGTCCTTCCTCCCTGTCCTGTGAGCAGGCGCCAGGGGGCGCTGTGGAGGCCGACTCCCAACTGTGAAACCCATGACAACTACACAGGGTTTTCTCTACTGCTGGCTCCTGCCTGTGCTGTTTCTTCCCCGGTGGGAAGGACCAAGCAGGACCCCTAGCCACAGCCCAGCGGCCGAGGTCACAGAGGGCTAACCAGAAAAGAGGAAAACATCGCCTGAAAGCGGGAAGAGGAGATGGTTCCTGGATGAACATCAGAATCTGTGCCTCTCAGCCAATTCCAGCAAGCGTGCGCTGCTCGGATGATCTTGCTGCTGGCCACCACAGTGCTCGACCCATTTGCCTTCCAGAAATCCGATTCCAAGAGTGCTCATTCCCATCCTTACGTATTATTGACATTCCCTGGTGGGAAAGACACTGTGATTGCTGCTTCTACGGGACTAAGAACATTTAGGGGAAACTGAGGGCTTCCCAGACAGACTCTGGTGTCACTGATCAAAGTAAAAGCCATAATATCTAAAGATAGGAAGAGGGAGGCACCAAAAATGAACATTGTTCTGAAGCAGTGACCTTCAGGAAATGCATGTAACATGGCTTGCTGTTGGTTCAATGCTGATGGAAGAGGTCTCTCTTCCTGTTTGCAAACCCATCAACTGCAGTATGAGTGCCATGGTGGGCAACACACAAAGGAATAATAACTATTAATTGAGGCCCACTGTGATTGAGTAGTGTCCTTGAACTCATCCAATATTAACAAGAGCACTACGAGGTAGATGCTATTATCCTCATTTTACTGAAAAGGAAATAGAATCTCAGAGACATAATAGAAGTTGTCCAAGTTCACATAATAAGGATCTAGGGCAGGAACTCTCAACACAAGAGCCTCAAACTGAAGTGACTGATTGGAACTAGTGGCTAGAGTTTGAAAAAACAAGGCTGTCCTTATACACAGGTGCAAGGTGATTATTGAGTCAATACAAGGTACAGATGGGTGACAAAGAAAATACATGGAAGTCTACTGGACAGAGAGAGGGAGGGAGGGAGAGAGGGAAAGGGAGAAAGAGAGGGAGAGAGGGAAAGGGAGAAAGAGAGGGAGAGAGGGAAAGGGAAAAGAGAGAGAGAGAGAGATGGAGAGAGAGGAGGCACTCACCAGGGATGTGAGATTAAAGCTCTAACTTGAACAGCAAGGGAGGTTTGGGACAGATGGAACCAATGGGATGAGTCAAGTCACAGAAATGGAAAATTACCAGTTTTGAGCAAATACAGAAATCTGGCTTGGGGCAAAGTTTCATACAATGGAATAATGGGAAATTAAACTATCGAAAGAAATTGAGACCAGCAATGAGAAAAGTGACCATCAGGACACAGTGACTGGATTTCACCCTGTTATGAATGAGGAACTCAGTGACGGGGCACATGGCAAAGCACTGAAGGGAAAGATGCTGGACTTATGAGTCCTGGGAGAAGGCTACAGGGGTCATCCAGGTGTGCAGTTCAAGTGGTGGGCTTGGGTTCAAATAGGTGCAGGAACCCAAAAAGAAAGTACAAGGGGACTTCAAAGAGCTGGTGGGAAATATGTATTATCAGAAAACTGTGCATGGATTACAATGTTTTATATTAAGATACTTATCCTTTATTCCATTTTCAATGAGTTTGTTGAAGTTCCTTTGTATGAATGAAGAGACATTTAGAAAGGAAAAATCAGAAAATATGGCAACTAACTCATAATAATATTAACATAATACTACTAGATAACACTTATTCACTCATTCATTTCCACATATATTTTTAGTATTTTGAGATTTATTTATTTATTTATTTGAGAGGTAGAGCTATAGACAGTGAGAGGGAGAGACAGACAGGTCAGCTGATTCACTCCCCACATGGCCACCAGGACCACAGCTGGGCTGATCTGAAGCCAGGAGCTTCTTCTGGGTCTCCCATGGGGGTACAGAGGTCCAAGCACTTGCGTCATCTTCTGCTGCTTTCCCAGGCCTTGGCAGAGAGCTGGATCAGAAGAGGAGCAGCTGGGACACAAACTGGCACCCCTATGGGATACCAGCATTGCAGGTGGACGCTTAGCCTACTACACCACAGTACTGGACCCACCACATAGATTATTTAACTGCCTCTTCCTACTGGGTACAGTTCTGAGCCACAGGAAAGTAGCTGTGAACATGGCAGGCAAAACAATATTCCCCATGGCACTTACATTCCAGTGGAGGACATGCATGATAAGTAAAAGATAAAACACAATTTCCAGTGGGCAGTTTGTGCAATGATGATACATAACACTGGGTTTTGAACGAGGTAGTGAGGTGTTGGGGAGCTTAGGTCAGGGCAGGTGTCTCAGAGGATGAGATGTCTGAGCAGAGACCTAAGTGAAGTAGAGGAGTGGATTGTGTAAATGTCTCCTAGAAAAAGCATTCTGGGAAAGAGGGCAGGAAGTGCAAGGGCCCTGAGGATACCCCTTTCCACCTGTGAGCAGAACAGCACAGCCAGGGTAGCCAGTGGAGAGTGGGCAGTGACAGTGAAATTGAGGAGCAGACAGGAGCTGAATGGTGGTGGGTCTTGAAGGACATGGTAAGGACCTTGGATTCTCTTCTCGATGAGATAGAAACTCAAGAGTTTCTAGAAGGGCAGAGACATGATCTGATTCAAACCTGGCAAGGATGATTGACCACTTCACAGAGAGCTGACAATGGAACAGGCGTAGATGCGGCGAGACCACACAGGAGGTCATTACCACAGTCCAGGCGAAAGGGCCTTGTGGCTTGGACTAGCAGGACGCGAGCTGCGTCTGGGAGACAGAAGGAGCAGGACTCGCTGATGGACTGTGTGTGATGTGTGGGAAAGAGAACAGGAGAATCAGGAAGATGCCACTCTCGGGCTTTCTGCTCTCATATCCTGGATCCTGTGACTCTCCACCTTCCACGCATCAGTTCATCAGCAATAGAGTTGACTCTACCTCAGAAGCATATCCTGAACCTGTGCAGTTCTCACCACCTTCCCCACAAGCACACCAGGCATACACTGTCATCTCTCTCGCTCCCACCCCTCCCCTGACAGACAGTTCTCCACCTGCTAGCCGCACCTGCCCTCTATGAAGACCCTGTTCGTGACTTCTGGGAACAAGAAGCACTTAGAATAAAATTCAAACTTCTCACCCCTGATCACAAAGCCTCAGCTAGCCTGGTCTCCGGAGGCTGTGCCGACTTCATCTCATTCTTCTCCTCCCCTTGCCCAGAGTACTCTGGTCGCTCACCAGCCAGCGTCCCCAGCCACCAGCCTCTGTACTCCATGGTCCTCGTGTCCGCGAGGCCCAGCTCTTCCTGTTTCTCAGCTCTCAGCTTAACTGTTACCTTTTCAGTCATTCTTCTAGATCAGCCAGGCACTCTTCGCTTTGAAAGCAAAGGATCCAGTTTCCTTCTTGCATTTGAGTTGGCCTTAGTGCTTTGCGTGACCAACAGAATGCAATAACACCCTGGGACTTCTACAGCTGGAGTCCTTGTAACTTGTGCCTGGGCCTCTTGGAACACCCCTAGCAGGAGCACCAAGTTACCAGGAGAGCAGTCTGACTGTCCTGGCACTGTCACAGCGGAGATGCCGACTGTCAGCACTCCAGTCACCAAACACCTGCACACACCAGATCACACAGATAGAATGCTGCAAGGGGCAGAAGACTCACCCGGCTGGGCACTCCCCAAATTCCTCCCCTACAAAATTACAAGGTAAAAATATGGTCCCTGGGGCCGGTGCTGTGGCGCAGCAGGTTAAGGCCCTGGCCTGAAGCGCAAGCATCCCCTGTGGGCGCCAGTTCTAGTCCCGGCTGCTCCACTTTCAATCCAGCTCTTTTCTATGGCCTGGGAAGTCAGTAGAAGATGGCCCAAGTCCTTGGGCCCCTGCACCCATGTAGGAAACCCGGAAGAAGCTCCTGGCTCCTGGCTTCTGATTGGTGCAGCTCTGGCCATTGTGGCCATCTGGGGAGTGAACCAATGGATGTGTCTGTCTCTACCTCTCTCTGTAACTCTCTTTCAAATAAATAAAATAATTTTTTTTAAAAATTTGGTCACTGTTTTGAGTCACTACATGTTGGGAGTTTGTTATAGAGCAATAAGGAACAAGAACACTATCATAGTATTTTAATTCTTTGCATAAAATTCATCACTAGCTTGATATTTTTCTCGTTTATTTGGATACTGTGTCTGTAAGCCATGTCCATCTATCTATCTAGCAAGCTAGCTATCCATCTACCCATCTGTCTATCATCCTCTACTGTCAGTTTTACCTCCACTAGATTATCAGCTTTATGAGAGCAGGGGCCTTTACTATTTCTTTTAAAGATTTATTTATTTGAAAGAGTTACACAGAGAAGGAGAGGCAGAGAGAGAGAGAGAGAGAGAACATGCGCACACACACATGCACACACATATGCTGAGAAGAAAACTCAGGTAAATACCTCAAAATATTATCCTGCATTTACAAGTTGTGTTTTCCCAGTTGTGGCAAGTATGCAATCTGTGACATGATACTCTGATTTAGAGAATAAACTCTCTCTGTGTTTATATTTTTATTTGATGGTGAAGGGAGAATTTTAACTCAAAGGAGTGAGAATGAATCCAAAACTTCCTTGATTTGTTTTAGTACACAGCACACACACACACACACATACACACCCACACACATATACACACATACACACGTACACACACATACACATACACACACATACACACCCACACACATACATACACTCACACTGCCACCACCAAAGAGTATTTCAAAAGGTTTGAGAAAAAAATACAGAATTAAAAGATAATTTATTTTAGGCCGGCGCCGCGGCTCACTAGGCTAATCCTCCACCTAGCGGCGCTGGCACACTGGGTTCTAGTCCCAGTCGGGGCGCCGGATTCTGCCCCGGTTGCCCCTCTTCCAGGCCAGCTCTCTGCTGTGGCCCGGGAGTGCAGTGGAGGATGGCCCAGGTGCTTGGGCCCTGCACCTCATGGGAGACCAGGAAAAGCACCTGGCTCCTGGCTCCTGCCATCGGATCAGCGCGGTGCGCTGGCCGCAGCGCGCCGGCCATGGCAGCCATTGGAGGGTGAACCAACGGCAAAGGAAGACCTTTCTCTCTGTCTCTCTCTCTCACTGTCCACTCTGCCTGTCAAAAAAAAAAAAGATAATTTATTTTAGTGCAGACACTTGAAATTCATGCATAGTTTTTTATAATGTGTATTTTCATATATATATTTAAGATTTATTCACTGATTTTAAAGGCAGAATTTTACAGAGAGAGAGAGAGATCTTCCATCTGCTGGTTCATTCCCCAAATGGCTGCAAAGGCAGGAGCTGGGTGGGCTGGTTTGAAGCCAGGAGCCAGGAACTTCCTCAAAGTCCTCCCACATGAGTGCAGGAGCCCAAGCACTTGGGCCATCTTCTGCTGCTTTCCCAGACGCATTAGCAGGGAGCTGGATAGGAAGCCGAGCAGCTGGGACTCGAGCCAGCGTCCATAGGGATTCCAGGCAGCGGCTTGACCCACTGCACCACAACGCCAGCCGCTCCTGGTATTTCTTTACCCACGTTACACAGAGGAATGCACTTGACTCCACCCGTGGAGAGAGTTCAGCTTGCAGACCGCCCACAACTAAAGTTTGCATCTGGCTGTTGACCACAAAAGGTCTGTACACATGGAAATTTTATGGGATTGAGGACAAAACAACTCTGGGAAAAGTACCTGAAGTCATTATATTTTGTGATTTAAAAATAAATTAACAGAGCTCTTTCAAAGATATGGGCACTAAAGCCAAATGGAAACGAAAGCTGAAATGAGAAAAAGGTTCATCCCGGCCCGCGCCCCAAGGCAATTTCTGCTTTCCGCGTGAGCGGGTTCGCCTTCCGGCCACGCCAACGCAATAGCTCCACGTACCAGTAATTTTAGAGCTCCACTCAGCACTTCTGACTCCGCTGATTAAAGCCTTCCTGTGGACAAAATCGTATGGTTAGCCTTATCGCAAGTGCCTTTCCATAGGGGAGTAAATTGTGACAAACATACAAAGTATTACCACAATAGCCCCAGCAGTCTGTTTGTTTGTTGTATGTGGCATTATCCAGAAAGTATGCTTTGCCTGCAAGGCTCATGCAGGAACCGGAAGGCTAATCATTTTCCTCTTTCTCTGAACTCATTCCTCATTTATCTTACCGGGGTTCCCACCCAGCTGAGAGGAGGCAGCCCGCCCCTGGATGAGAACATGGCTGGGTTTGAACGCCTGGTTCTTTATGCACCCATTTGCCCTCAGCTCCTGCTTAAAACAAGCACCCTGAATAATTCAGACACTGGCGGAGGGGGACGACGAGTATCGAGTCTTCTCCCCAAGCACAAGCACTTGAGGTTTCCAGTTTCACCTGTGGACACACACGTGCTCCTCTTTCGTCCATCTGTGCGGGTTGGTGCGCGATTCATCTTCCCTGAGTTTTAGCGAAATCTTCACTCTTCGAGAATATCCCTAAATGAAGTTGGTCTTCCAGCAAAGCAACCCCATGTGTTTTTCTCTCTCTTTGATACATGTGTGGCCCATTGCTCTACCTCCCTTGCCAGACTGTCCTCTCTATAGAGCTGCTGACAGCACCGGTCCGCGGGCACCAGTGCTGTTCTCTGCTTCGTGCAAACCTCCCTCCAGCCATGCATTCACTGGGTGCAAACTTCCAGGCCAGCCTTAGCAAATAGCCAGTCATTACTTTGGACTGTACTTTCTACCCACTGAACAGGGCACATGAGACTTACCCTCCTGGGCACAAAATATTTCTTCTTTTCCATTATAAATGTTTTAAACACAAACACAAATCATGTTTAAAAAAAAAAAACTCCACAGACTACCAGCACTTTGTAGGTGATAAATATTTGTCATATGACATATGCTCAGTCACCAATCTTTCTCCTACACACAAAGGCTGAGGTGCTGTTGCCAGGTGTGAACAGAGGAGAAAAGATGTGAGTCAGATACAGATTATAAGACAGAGTTGAGGAACACGCAGGTGCTGCAATCAGTGGGCAATTTATCCATGCCTGAGTCACTCTCCTGTGGATAAAGCCCGCTTCTGCACAGACACTGAGCTTGCACTCCCATCAATGCAACTGAAAGAAATGCACACTTAGAAAGCCGGCGCTGTGGCGTATGGGGTTAAAGCCACCGCCTGCAGTGCTGGCATCTCATATGGGCACCTGTTCGAGACCCGGCTACTCCACTTCTGATCCAGCTCTCTGCTATAGCCTGGGAAAGCAGTGGAAGATGGCCCAAATCCTTGGGTTCCTGCACCCACGTGGGAGACCCAGAGGAAGCTCCTGGCTCCTGACTGGATCGGCCCAGCTCTGAATGTTGCCGAAATTTGGGGAGTGAACCAGCTGATTGACCATCTCTCTCTCTCTGTCTGTCTCTCTGTAACTCTGCCTTTCAAATAAATAAATAAATCTTAAAAAATAAAGAAATGCACACTTAGGATAGTATCTTCCAACAGATCTGAAAATTGCATATAATACACATGTATACAAAAATTATGTACGCACATTTTAATTTATATTTTTATTAATATAAAGAGAACAGATTACATGTAGTTCCTAGATACAGTTCTTTTTTTTTTTTTAAGATTTTTTTATTGAAGAGGCAGAGACACAGATAGAGAAAGAGACAGAGAGAGAGGTCTTCCACCTGCTGGCTCACTCCCCAAATGGCCCCAATGACCGAGGCTGGGCCAGGCAGAAGAAGGCAGGAGTCAGAAGCTTCTTCCGGGTCTCCCACATGAGTACAGGGGCTCAAGGACTGGGGCCATCTTCCGCTGCTTTCCCAGGCACATTAGCAGGGAGCTGGATCAGGACTCAACTGGTGCCCATGCAGGATGCCCGCCACTGTGCCACAGCACTGGTCCCTACATTCCTTTAATCCTTCACGTATTTAACATTTTTGATGGTCCAGGTGTGCTGTTTTATAGAATACCTCTTAATTTGAGCTGTGTGATGTTTGCTCGTGAAGAGATACAGGTTGTGCATTTTGAAAAGGGACATGATGGAAATGACGCCGTGTCCCTGTCTGTCCATCAAAGCAGGAAGCACGAGGTGTGCATCCACCACACCACTGGGGATGTCAGTGTTGACCGCTTGCAGGCAGGGGTGGCCTGCCAGGGTTTTCCACAGAAAATCTGCTACTGTTTCTCTTGGAATGAGTAAGTAGTTTGTGGGAAAATACAAAGAGAGGTTGACAGTGTGTAATTATCCATTATTTTGTCCAACTTTCACCTGTAGAGTCCATTGATGATTACTTCCTCCTTTTAAAGTTTATTATTGCAACAACCTGCTGTGTGTTTTCCAGGCAGAGTGACAATATCCTTCTTTTACGTATTTTGTAATGGCTTGTGACAGTTTTGTAGAAACAGACTTTTTTACCATAGCAACTATATTAATTGAACTGATGTGAAAAAAAAAATGAAGCTTGTGATTCCTCCTTTTATGTGTAGAATTACAGCAAATAATTCTAACTCAATGAAACCAATCCTGTAATTCAACGAAACTGAAGACCATTGATTAAAATGCACTCTCGGTAGATACTGAAGAAGCCATCCCTGGGCTAACTCTCAAAGTAGGTTTCCAAGGAAGAGGAGAAAGTGAGGAAGTTGCAGTTGGCATTAATGATGCTGCTATTTGAACTGACAATAACAAAGGCGGATCCGAACTAGCCTGGCACAGTCAAGGTGCGCTTTTAATTTCAGGCACACATTTGCTCCATCAAAACAGGGGGCTCTCAATCTGAATCAAATGTTAATGACCAATTACTTTCCACATTGCATTTCTGGAGGTTGCTAGAGGGACTATGTCTTTATTTCACAGATGTTTGCTTGAATGACAGAGCTTTCTGTGCCATTCTGCAGAATCTCTCCTCTCTGTTTCTTCCCCGCCTTTAACTCTGCGAATGTAAAAATCAGTCAGGGGCAGCAAATAGAGAAGAGTGGCAGGAGAAGTGATGGAACTCCTACGGGGTTGAAAATATGAACTTATTCACCCAAACCAGAAATATATTAATTCAGCTCTCGCAACATCACCCAAAGAAGTATTTGTGGCTGTCATTTTTCCAAGGCTCCCAGTAGGGTGGGATTTTAAGAGTCATTGCAATTGAGAAAATGCATCACCTCAATGGTTTTGATGGAAGCTCTTTAATAATCTGGTCCATTTCTGTATAGTTCCACCCCACTAGCCAAAGGCGCCGCAACCTGTGGAGCACAGAGCCCCGACCTTGGCTGCGCCCTGTAATCACCCAGCTTCTATCCTGGCCCCTCATGTGGTTCATCTGGGATATGGCCTAGAATGCAGGGCTTTACATAGCTCCTAAGCAACTCCAGTGATTCTAATGGGCAACCAAGGCCAGGAACCACTACTGTTGAAGGTTTTTACTTCCCCCTTAAGGCTTAAGAAATAAAATTCTAGTCTCCCTGTGTATGCAGATGTCAGTGACTACATTTTAAGAGCCCCTGCTCCTCGACTAGTATACTTCTAGATGTGTGTGAGTGAACAAAAACTTACCTAAGCCATCTTGGGTGCTAAGCGTCACTAAAAATCAGACTAATGAAACACCTTATTTGGCGTGTCACCTTAGAGAACAATGAACCAGAAATATCTTCTTCTCCCCATTCAGGTTCTGTTGTCCACTGTCACTTCATGGCTTCTCTTTCACTTGTGTGTATCACTCTTATGCTTTCCAACCGTGGAAGCTGAGCCGGTCCATGGACTGAGTGCCTCGAGCTACCAAATGCTTCAGGCATAATTTTTTTTTTTTTTTTTGACAGGCAGAGTGGACAGTGAGAGAGAGAGACAGAGAGAAAGGTCTTCCTTTTGCCATTGGTTCACCCTCCAATGGCCGCCACGGCTGGCGTGCTGTGGCCGGTGCACTACACTGATCCGATGGCAGGAGCCAGGTGCCTCTCCTAGTCTCCCATGGGGTGCAGGACCCAAGTACTTGGGCCATCCTCCACTGCCTTCCCGGGCCACAGAAGAGAGCTGGCCTGGAAGAGGGGCAACCAGGAAAGAATCCAGCACCCCGACCGGGACTAGAACCCGGTATGCCGGCGCCGCTAGGTGGAGGATTAGCCTATTGAGCCGCGGCGCCGGCCATCAGGCATAATTTTTAAACAGAACATCATCATAATTAAAAGGCTAAGAGAGCTGGCGCCGCGGCTCACTAGGCTAATCCTCCGCCTGCGGTGCCAGCACACCGGGTTCTAGTCCCGGTCAGGGCGCCGGATTCTGTCCCAGTTGCCCCTCTTCCAGGCCAGCTCTCTGCTGTGGCCCGGGAGTGCAGTGGAGGATGGCCCAGGTCCCCGGGCCCTGCACCTGCATGGGAGACCAGGAGAAACACCTGGCTCCTGGCTTTGGATCAGCATGGTGCGCCAGCTGTAGCAGGCATTGGAGGGTGAACCAACGGTAAAGGAAGACCTTTCTCTCTCTCTCTCTCTCACTGTCCACTCTGCCTGTCCAAAAAAAAAAAAAATACATATATATATATTTATATAGAGAGAGAGTCAGATTAACAAACAGAGAGAGTTCCCATCCACGGGTTCACTCCCCACCGACCAGGGATGAGCTGAGCCAAAGCCAGAAGCCCAGAACCCAATCCAGGTCTCCCTTGTGGGTGGCAGGCAGCAAAGCACTTGCGCCATTATCTGCTGCCCCTCAGGGTCTGCATTAGCTGGAAGCTGGAATTGGAGGCAGAGCCAGAACTCAATCCAGACACTCCACTATGGGCTGTGTCTTAACTGGAGTCCTAACCGCCATGCAGAACACCCACCCTTGATTCAATGCTCAGAATGAAGACTTTACATGCAAACAACTCGGGACAAGGCAACTCGCTGACTTACACCCCGCAGCCGGCAGGAGAACACTTCCTCGGAGCGGGTTTAAAGATAAACACGTGGAGAGACAGATGGCAGCAAGGACATCAAAGGAGGTGGGCAAAGGGGAGCTGACGAGGCAGGCTGAGGCCTGTGTGGCCCTAGGACTGTCACCAAGAGCCATGCTGACTGTCCTTCCCCTGCAGCATGTGCTGGCTGAGAACACAGTTACATAGTGTCCTACTGCAAAGAAGGCAGGCAGCCACAAGGATTTCTTTTTTTTTCTTTCTTTTTTTTTTCTGGTGTACAGATTCTATAAAATGTAACCTATGTATAAGGTACTACACAAAGCTCATGGGGAAACTGAATTAAAGGATCTTTATTGCGGTACAAAAAAATTAGAATCCACACATAGCTGTTTCATTTTCCCTGAACTTTTTGAAGGCTCCTTGCATAGGTTCACATAACACCAGCACAATCAAGATGCAAAATTAGGGGCTGGCATTTTGGTGCAGCAGGTTAAGCCACTGCTTGCATCACAGGCATCCAATATCATAGCACCAGGTCAATAGCTGCTCCACTTCTGATACGGCTTCCTGCTAATGTGCCTGGGAAGGCAGAGGAAGATGGCCCAAGTGCTTGGATTCCTGCCACCCATGTGAAAGACCTGAATGTAGTTCCTGGCTCCTTGGCTTTGACCTGGCCCAGACCTAGCTGTTGTAGCCTTTTGGGGAGTGAACCAGTGGATGGAAGACCTCTGTCTGTCTCCCCACCTCCCACCCCTGGTTGCTCTGCCTTTCACATAAGTAAATATAAATGAAATAAATAAATCTTTTTTTTTCCAAAGATACCCAATTAATTGTTCTATCACCTTCATAAACTTCCTCATGCTGCATCTTCGTAGTTACCCCGTTCCCCACCTCTAAGCCCTGGCAGCCTCTGATCCATCTCCTAGAACATCAGTTTTGTCTTGAGACTGTGTAATAAATGGACTATTGAAGTACATGAACTTTTGAGATGAACTTGCACTAAATATGACGTCCTTCAGATTCTTTGAGTTTCGTCAATGTCTGTTCGCTGTATTGCTGAGCACTCATTCTGGGCACAGGTCTGCACTGCCTCATTACGTAAAGGGTGCTTGGATGCTGGAAGTTGGGGATCCTGGTCTGGATCCTAATCTTAGGGGAAAGCGTCCAGTTTTTCACCCTGGACGTGGTTGTTCACTGTAGGCCATTTGCAGATGCCTTTAGAGACGTCCCCTTCCATTCTCCGTTTGCTGGCACTTTTTTCTCAACATAGATGTCGAGTTTTGTTAAATGCCTTTTTGGCACGATCATGTAGATTTTCTTCTTATTCAGACTGATAATTCACTGAATTCTAGTGAATGGATTTTGAACCAACTGCACTTGCTGTGGTGTACTGTTCTTTTTAACACATCGCTGGTTTGCACTGTGTTGGTAAACATTGCTGATATATGGTTGAGGGTGTTTGTTGCCATTCAGGAGGGTGTCTGGCCTGGCATTTTCTTGCACAGTCTTTGGTTTTAGTACCAAGGCAATGCTGGCTTGTACAATGAGTTGTATTGTTCCCTTCTCTTCTGTTTTCTGGGCCACAGTGCATAAAGCTATTTCTTCTTTAAATGTTTGGTAGAATTCACCCATGAGACCATCTGGGCCTGCAAATTTTCTTCTCAGATGTTTTTAACTAGACACCCATTTTTAAAACATAGAAAACTCTTCAGCTTCTGTGATCCATCATGGATGAGTTTTGGTAGTCCTTGGTTTTCAGGAACCTCCCCATGAAGTCTAGCTTGCCGACTCTGCGTGTGCGGAGTTGTTGGCAATGTTGCCTGTGCTCTTTTTCATGTCTGGGGCTTGTGCTGATTTTCCTGCTTTCATTTACAATGATGGAAGTTTGCTTCTTCTCTCTCCTTCTTTTTCATTTCTTTCTTGTGTTCTTTCTTTTTTGTCAGTCTTGCTTAAGATTGATCAATATTATGGCACTTTTTTAAAAAGCGAGCTTTTGTTTCACTGGTTTTCATTATCCGTTTTGAGTTTCATTGATTTCTGCTCTTTATTATTTCCTTTCTTCTTTTGTGCTTAGTTTCATTTTGTTCTTATAGCCTACTTGAGCAAAAAATTTAGGTGATTCATTTGGGACTTCTTTCTAGTACAAGCATTTAATGGTTTAAATCCCACCCCCCTTTTTTAGAGCCCATCAGGTATCTCCTCATTGCTTTCTTCCCAAGTTTTTTAAAAAGATTTGTTTATTTGAAAGGCAGAGTGACAGAGAGAAAGAGAAGAAGGGAGAGCATGAGAGAGACCTTCCATCCTCATATGCCTACAACAGCCAGGGCTGGGTCAGCCTCAAGTCTAGAGCCGGGAACTCCATCTGGGTATCCCACATGGGTAGCAAGAACCTCAGCCCTTGGGTCATCACCTGCTGCTTCCCAAGCACATTAGCAGGGAGCTGGATCAGAAGCAGAGCAGCCAGGACTCAGACCATGGCTCCAGTGTGGAATGTAGACGTCATGAGAGACGGCTTTACCTACTGTGCCACAATGGCTGGCCCTCTCTCTGAGTTTCATAGCCGTCTTCAGGGGGAGACAGACAAGGTGCAGCAAACATCTGACCCAGAACGAACCTAGTCTCCAAACGTAATTTTTAAGGACGCTTCTGCCAAGGAAAATGCCTCTGTTTCACATTCCTCCTGCACACATAGCTTCACTGTGTAACAGCAGAGTCACCATCCAACTCTGCATTGGGGATTTGCCAGAGTGTGTGCTAAAAGCTACATTGTTTTTATGACTAGTGCTTAACCTCTGCTAATTTTATTACTAATTACCCTTCCAAACTCTGTTTGCGAGGGTATCTTGCTAACCTCTCTTTAACCCAGGGCCTCACCAGAGAATCCTTTGGCTGGAGACACGAAAGGCTCTGTCCAATGCCCAGTTCAAAGGGCACAATTGAAAAAAAAGCATTGATCCTCTGCCAACATCCCTGTGGCCCACCTCCTTTACTTCCTAACCCATTTGGCAAAGCCTAGAAATAGCAAGTGGACTTGGGTGAGCTGGGGTCCCTGATCTTACTGTACCCATTTGCTTTCCAGGGTTAATAAAGGCAGAAAAATCAGAAGGTGAGCCAGGATTGTGCTTCCAAAGCCTGGGCTCCAGGCAGCTGCGCCGCACTCGCCTGGTTGATGACACAGTGGTATTTGGTCTCTCCCTCTGCCTCCATGTGTTTAATATTTAGTACTCACATTTTCTAGGAAGGCATCATTCCTGCTGCTAATATCTTTACAGTCATGGTCAAGTTTCTCTTTATTAATTCATGGAAATCAATATAAGCGATGCACAGCCATTCAGGTGATACGTGAGGCCCCAGTTCATACATCAGCTCCTTAAATCCCACATTTTGCCACACCGAGAGAGGCTGAGCCCTTCCAGACCCTCACTTGTGCCTGGATTTTATTCCTTTCCCTCTTAAAGATGGACAGAAGGGAGGTCCCTTCAGGAAATGGCCAGTGAAGGGCAGGTGTTTGGTGCATTGGTGAAGATGCCACTTGGGCCGCCCACATCCCAAACCAAAGTGCCCATGTTTCAGCTCTTACTCTGATTCCAGCCTCCTACTAACGTGCACCCCGAGAGGCAGCAGTGGACACTCAACTGTCTGTGTCCCTGGCACCCTCATGGAGACCCAGGTTGAGTTCAGGGCTTCTGACGCAACCCAGGCTGTTGCAGACATTTGGGGAATGAACCAGCGCAGATGAAAGATATCTCTCTCTCTCTTTTTCTCTCTCTCTCTCTCAAATAAATTAAAGTGTAAAAAGAAGAAAACAGGAATTGACATATTCTTCCTTCATTATTAAAACTCTAAAATTGGATCTTCCTGGTTATAATTATAAGAGCAGAGCTCTGGGGCTTGTTCCTGAGCACATAGATAAGCAAATTAAAATGAACCTATGAACTGGACAGGTCTTTTCTACCACTGCCAAGCTGATAGAGAATTACCATCAGCACTTTATTATTTTTTTAAATATCAATTTTCAAAGAATTGGAAAATTGGAAAAAAAAATTTGAGAATTGGAAAAACATGAATTAAGAGCTAAAATTTTTCTCATCCTTATTTAAAACTTCTTGGGGGGATTTATAAGGCTGCTTCAAACTCCTGAAGCATTCTCACAATAAAAACCCACTGTATTGGGCAACAGGTATGCAGAAGTAACAGCTGGTAGGGAATTCTGGCTAACAGACTGTTGGGTGATCAACAGCTCACTCTGTGGGCTGCGTTTCATGTACCAGGAAGAATGTGCCTAACTACTGATGTGGATGACAATCCTTCGTCTGAAAGACACAGACACTCGCTGTCCTGTCTGAAACTCCTCTATTGTGTCTGTATTCAGCTCCCCGTGGTATCTTGGCCATGATGGTTAGTACAGCTGCTATGAGAGTCTTACCAGGAGCTGCCAACATCATAATGTCTTTGTACTGGGAAGAGACATAAACCTGCCTTTCCCAAAGAAACCCTGATTTCTTGGGTGATAAAACCACTCTTCCCACACCAGTTGCTCAGACTGTCTCACGCTTTCTCTTTTTCCTGTCATTCAGGGATGACTTGCGGAGAGGCAGAGAGAGCTTGGGTTCTATTTATATCCTAAATGGCAGAAGTGATGGAAACGTGTATCATCGTAACATTCATGCTGCCCAGGAGCCTCGTGAGGGATAGCCCTGTGCCTGCTCATCTGCTGCAACATTTTCCGCTCGGATGTTTTCCAGCCTTGCCTTTCCTGGGACCGTGGGTGTTTCTGTAACTGAATGGCTCCTTCCTGTCCCATGGCCAAGCTAAGGGCCCTTCCCTTCCCACTGGGGGAGCTTTTAATTCTACCACCCCTTTGCTCCCCGTTCCCTTGGCCTTGGGAAGACCCCACAGGCACCAACACAGCCTCATGAGCTCATCTGTGACTGGTCATCACATATTTGCCAATCATAGATGAGCCAATGAGTTTACAGAAACACACACTGAGTCAGGACAGGCAGCCTGGAAGTTCTCACTTAGAGGTATGTAGTCAGTCATCTTTCCTATCTTTCACTTGGCACCCTCTTCCTCCGTGGGATGGGAAATCCAGCCTGTGTTCCTGTCTCTGCTCTTTCAGACAAAATGCCCTGGCACAGGTGTCGATGATCAGTGTCATAGACTCAGAAGCTTTTTTTTTTTTTTTTTTTTAAATTTCAATTCAAGACACACTCATCTCTGAAAGAGGGACTCACCTAAGCTAAACTCACAATAGATGGACATATAGACTAGACCACCTCTGTATTACTATAGAGAGAGGCGGGTACAACTCAAGAGCCTTGTCTGGTCACCAGTGAGTTTAGTCCCACTGGAGAAGTTGGGAGAGGACAGAAGGCTGGTTGAGTGACGTGGCATCAGAAAGATGAAATCCTGACTTTTGTACAAAATGGAAGCAACTGGAGATCATTATGCTCAGTGAAGTGAGCCAGACCCAAAAAGACAAATATCGTATGTTGGATTTGTAGTAGTTAATAGGCAGACAGAGTATAAAAATTATTTAATGTATATGAGTGAAACTGACATCTCTGGGTTTGATTATTGTTTAAAACCCTTGTCTATATTCCTCCTGAACGTTTTACTTGTTGAACTGTATATTTAGTGGATCATTAAGCCTTTGACTGGAAAGTAAATTAAAAATACATTATTGTGGCCGGCACTGCAGCTCACTAGGCTAATCCTCTGCCTTGCGGCACTGGCACACGGGGTTCTAGTCCTGGTCGGGGCGCCAGATTCTGTCCCGGTTGCCCCTCTTCCAGGCCAGCTCTCTGCTGTGGCCCAGGAGTGCAGTGGAGGATGGCCCAAGTGCTTGGGCCCTGTACCCGCATGGGAGACCAGGAGAAACACCTGGCTCCTGGCTTTGGATCAGCACGGTGCGCCGGCCGCAGTGCACCGGCCACGGCGGCCATTGGAGGGTGAACCAACAGCAAAGGAAGACCTTTCTCTCTGTCTCTCTCTCTCACTGTCCACTCTGCCTGTCAAAAAAAAAAAAAATACATTATTGCAAAAACTTAAAAAGAAACCAAGGGGGATGGAGGGAAGAAGAGAGAAGGAACGAAGTATCATCATATTCTTAGAGTTGTATCAATGAACTACTTAAGCCTGCTCTCTTTATCTTAATAAAAAATGTAAAAATAAACAACAAAAACAGAGAGTAGCCCACATCAGACGGCTCTAAGACAGCGGTGCCCCGAGGCAGCTTTGGCAAAGACCACGTCTGGTGACATTTCCCATTTCCAGTGGTCACAATCCGAAGGTGCTGTGCCTTGGCTCCACCCCCAAACTTGCTCCCTGCTGAGTTTGGGGAATCCTGTCTACCTGAGTCTTAAGCTTTTTGTTTTGTTTTGTTTTCCTCCTTCTCTGCATGTGGGCAAAACACAGCAAAGCAAAACAAACAAAACTATGCAATAATTCTAATCAAATCATTGACTCCCCCCACAGAGCCAACAACATGCTTGCTATCCAATGCCCCAGCTATGGCTGTGAATGTGTTCCGGCACACTTATTCTTCCTCTGAGTGAGAGGTGACAGCATCGTTTAGGGATATGTTTTTCCTGATAAGCATCATGGGCATGAGTGGAGGAGAATGAGCTGAGAGGCAAAGCCCCCCGGTTCTGAGGGAGCCCTGCAGGGGGAGGAAGCACCCAGCCGGGGCTGGTGATGGCACAGAGAGCTGCCCCACAACGCTGATAAAGTCATGACTGTTCCAGGGGCTCATGGGAGCCTTGGGCCTCAGAAACAGACGCTTCTTCACTGGGAATTCTGCTGCAGGCTTCCTCCGAATGCTTTTGGAATTAGGTAAGGAGAGAGGGGTTGGGGTGGAGGTCAAGGTTGAGAGGCAGAGCTGCAGGTGGATGAGGCAACCTGTGGGCCAAGGGAAGGGTAGCAGAGAGGCATTCAGGATGAGGGTGGGGGAGGAGCTGCAGCCAGGCCCTGTCCCTGGGAGGGAGATTATAGTGGTCCTGTCACCAGCCGTCCCTGTCAGGGGCCAAGGCTCTGAAGCCCCAGGCATTTGTCAGGGCCAAGCGAGTTGGTCCCCGCTCAGACAGCTCAGCAAAGCAGCTCTGGCACTGGGCACCCTGCTTAGAGCAGAGGTGCAGTGAGAGACAAGGGGGCCCTGGATCAGGCAGTGCTCACGTCATGCTGGCATCCCATGTGGGCACCATTTCGAGTCCCAGTTGCCCCACTTCTGATCCAGTTCCCTTTTAATGGCCTGGGAAAGCAGCAGAAGATGGCCCACATGGGAGTGGGCTACTCACATGGGAGACCCAGCTAAATCTCCTGGCTCCTGACTTCAGCCTGGCCTAGCCCTGGCCATTTTGGCCATTTGGGGAGTGAACGAGGGGATGGAAGATCTCTGTGTGTGTCTGTGTGTGTGTGTCTCCTTTTCTCTCTGTAACTCTGCCTTTCAAACAAATAAAATAAATCTTGGAACTGGCACTGTGGTGTAGTGGGTAAAGCCACCACCTGCAGTGCCAGCATCCCATATGGACTCTGGTTCAAGTCCTAGCTGCTCCACTTCTGATCCAACTCCTTGCTATGGCCTGGTAAAGTGGTAGAAGACGGCCCAAGTGCTTGGGTCCCTGCATCCATGTGGGAGACCCAGAAGAAGCTCCTGGCTCCTGGCTTTGGATTGACACAGCTCCAGCCATTGTGGCCATCTGAGGAATGAATCAGTGGATGGAAGATCTCTTTCTCTCTCTGCCTCTGCCTCTCTGCAACTCTGCCTTTCAAATAAATATATCTTTTTTTTTTAAGATTTATTTATTTGAAGTCAGAGTTACACAGAGAGAGAAGGAGAGGCAGAGGGAGAGAGAGGTCTTCTATCCTCTGGTTCACTCCACAATTGGCCGCAACAGCTAGAGCACGCCGATTCAAAGCCAGGAGCCAGGAGCTTTTTCTGGGTCTCCCACACAGGTGCAGGGGCCCAAGCACTTGGGCCATCTTCTACTGCTTTCCCAGGCCATAGCAGAGAGCTGGAGCAGAAGTGGACCAGCCAGGATTGGAACCAGTGCCCATATGGGATGCCAGCACTGCAGGTGGTGGCTTTACCTGCTATGCCACAGCACTGGCCCCATAAATAAATCTTTAAAAATAAATAAAATAAATCTTAAAAAACGTTTCTGTATCCAAAGATAATCATTTTGGAAAATAGATGCAGTTTTGGGGGAGTCAATCACAGCCTTTGCCTTGCAGCCAACCCAGAAAGAGGGATTCGAATCCAGCCTTTTCTTGGAAACTGATCCCAGGAGACATGAAGAGGTGTGGGAAAGTGAGACTGGGAGGGTGTGGTGAGTCAGGTGTGCTGGGGCTCAGTCCACAGGGAACTGTGGCAGGCAGCAGAGGTGCCCCACGGTGTGGGGAGAGACCCAGCTCTGCACCCACGGGGAGTGCTGTTTGCAGCCACTAGCACCTGTTACAGAGTCCGTATGTCCCCAGCATCGACAGGCAGAGCCTGTGCGGGTACAGGTGAAAGCCAACCAAATACAGAGGGACGACGTGTGAGCAGCAGAGTCAGGACCCCACTTTACTGCTGATCTGGAGGGTGCATTTTGGTCCCAGGGCTCAACCCAAAGGCAGATCCTCCCCAGAGCTGGGGGCTTCTCTTGTGGAACACACACTTCTGCTGGTGGCTGAGCAGAGCTCCCAGCCAACCGAGGCAAGAGCACAGGGGGCCAGGAGGCGGTGGGGCCGGGGGCAGGGAGCTCAGCGTGCAGCCCTAAAGCCCCAGAGTAGAGAATCACACAGACCCTTGCATTGTCTTATGCTGAATCAGTGCAATGCCTGCTACTTACAAATGCACTATTATTTTCCAAATATAGATGCATTTAAAAGTATGACAGAGTTCACGGTAGCCTTCGGGCGTTAGGTATTTTTTTTCAATCACTGGACAAGATATATATCTACGGGGTTATGCACATTCTGATGACATCAAACACTGCACACAGGTTAAGCTGTGGAAGCCCCTGCAGTAAGCAAGTCAGCTGCCGGGCTGTCTCACTGGATGCTCCTAGGATAGCCGTTTCACGGAACACACTGTTGGTCCACCTGCCCCAGAGCGGGAGCTCCCGTGTGGACCCGGGGATGACCTTCAGCTGAGCCTTCCTTCTCTCAGCTTTCACATTTGTTGTGACTTTGCTTTCAACTCAGTATTGACTGACTACTTTGCAAGGAGGCATGTCTTGAAATAGCCTCTGAAGTTTCCAAAGCACCCCCACACACACTGGCTGTATCCTGGGTATGCAGAGGTGGTCCTAATACCCTCTTCATCACATGACTGTGTCCCTGGCCACAGTGATGGCCAAGCCAGGGGCAGCTGGCCCAAGATGGGCTAGGAAAGCTGCTCTCAAGCATGCTACACTGGGGCCGGCACTGTGGTGCAGGGGATTAAAGCCCCAACCTGCAGTGCCGGCATCCCGGATGGGCACTGGTTCAAATCCCAGCTGCTCCACTTCTGATCCAGATCTCTGCTATAGCCTGGGAAAGCAGTAGGAGATGGCGTGAGTTTTTGGGCCCCTGCACTTGCATGGGAGACCCAGAAGAAGCTCCTGGCTCCTGGCTTTGGATCAGCTCAGCTCTGGCCACTGTGGCCATTTGGGGAGTGAACCAGAGGATGGAAGACCTCTTTCTCTCTCTGGCTCTACCTCTCTCTATAACTCTTCCAAATAAATAAAATAAATATTTTGTTTTAAAGAATGCTACACTAGGAGCTGTGAGACACAGCACCTGGGTCCTAAGAACAGAGTCCCACCCCCTGCAGGGTCCTGGAGAGGACTTCCAGTGGTGAGGGCACTGGGATTGCCCCTGCACAGTCTACATGGCTCAGGTTTCCTGTTAATTCTCTCACTGAAGGTAGTCAGAGTCCGTTTCTGCTGCCTGCAACCACAGGATGTAAACGGGTACTCTCCCGAGAGCCAAAGACTCATCAGAGGTCAGAGCACACACAGGACAGGCTGGAGTCTCGGGGAGCTTACAGCCTTGGGGAGAGTGGCCACACTGAAGTGCTCGGATCAGTGCACGGTGTATTGACTTTGGGGATTGAGGAAGATTGAGGCGACTGCACTGGGCTTCGAAGGGTGGGTGGGAGTTAGGCAGAGCAGATACCATAAAGAGAGGTACAGAGTGCAGTCCCAGGGAGGGCTGTAGTGGGGGAAGGGACTGGAAAAAGCCTGGGCAATGGCTTGGGACCAGATGTTTTCCCTGTGGTCTTTTATAATCCCTCCAAGATAACAGCCTGCAAATAAAAACAACTGATAGGGTTTGGGTTCTCCCACTTCTTGACCTTGCTCCATCCAGTCTCCTATATGTGGGGAGCAACTGGGAGCAACTCGGACTAGACTAAGTTACTGGAATTAAGACTTATTCTATGCATCTGCTCTCCCACAATATGGCGCTGGGAGAGGAGGAAACAGCTTCTACACAGCTGCCTCCAGTTCAACCAATAAACTGTAGGACCTGCTCCTGATTGGAGGAGAGCAGCGTACTCAGCGTGTGGGTAGCAGAGTTGGGATTGGTGGAAGAGGACTATAAAGGAGGAGAGAGACAACATGCACCAGGAACATCTATCTGAAGGAACACCTGTGCAGCCTCCGAGAGAGCCAGCCGGCGGTGTGCCGCTCCCCCGCGGAAGTGGGGAAAGTGGCTAGGGGGCCCGCCCCTCCACGGAAGTGAAGGGACGGTAGCCAACCCGGGAAGAACCAGCAGCAAACCCGGGGAGGGCCGAGCAGACGAAAGAACAGCGCAGGGTCCTGTGTCGTTCCTCCACGAAGACGGGGAGCGACATTATACACACCACATCACTCCCCAGGGCTCAGCTGAGAAGGCAGAAAGCAGAGAAAAGCATGACCAGCGCTAGGCTCCCGAGACGTCCGGTGGGTGGGGGACAGAGGCTCAGACATAGCACAGATGTGATCTGAAGGTGCACCCAGCGTGAAGCTGTGCAGACAAGAGGCTCCGTGTCAAGGGCTGGGGACTTGTTTTTCTTTCTTAATAAAAGAAGTCGCTGCTGGCAGTGGCTGGCTTGGTACTAATCCAGGAAGCTTCGTTCCAGGCCACTTGAAAAAGTCATTGACTTTGCATCCCAGACAAAGCCAGCTTATCAGTCACTGGGGTGGACAGCTCAGCGGGCCACGCTCGCAGGGTTTCCAGGAAACGCGGTCCTGAGCATTAACAGATTCGAACTAAAACTCCGCTACTCCAGCTTCCTCTTATTGCCTTTCGCTCTCCTAATCCTCGAGCCTTCAACTCCAGCAGCCCTTGGAGTCCTATCCTCAGCCGGCTGTCACTCATGACCAAGCCAGACCTCCGGATGCTGAGACCACCCCCTGCAGACCTGTCCGTGACCCTGTATCCGGGCACCTCCGTTCGCAGCCCCTCCATGCACTCTCTGCCCTCTGCTCCCCACTCCATGTGCTGGCGGCCCACCTGCCAGCAGCGTTACCCACCCTCCCTTGCTGTCTGGCTGTTGACCGGGTTTACCACACAGAAGGAGCCAGGAGATGCTCAGAGCGTGGGACGAGGGCAAGGTCAAGGTGTTTGCTCCCCGCCCCCATCGCAGACTTGGCAGTTCCCGCGTCCTCCACAGCAGTGACTCAGTCTGCCACCCTTCCTGGAGGGCACCCATCTTTCTCCATGCTCCGGCAACACCTTCCTTCCTCTGCTCCCTTCCGGCTTGAGATGGTGCTGGCACTCTTGGGTGTTTGCGCCAGGCGTCCAGGATTTCCTTGGCCAGCAGCACTCAATTGAGAGTCTCCTCATGAAAGTCAAAGCTTTCATACCTGTCATCATCTTCACTCGTCGCTCTAGGGATGATTCCAACTCATTCGTGCAACTCCAGCTGTTGGCTATCACCCAAGCCCACACTCAAGCCTCAGGGAAGAAAGGGTGGGCAAGAATGGAGGCAGGTGCAAGGACCATCATGAGAAGCAGGAAGCTAAGCTAACCTCTACTTGGACATCCAGACTCAGTCTTAGGTTAATCCTCTCTGTGTCTGTGTTCGTACTTTAGACCTGTCTTTTCTGTTTTTGCTTTTATTTATTTATTTGAGAGGCAGAGAGAAAGAGAATGAATGGATGAGATAATGAGAACTCTCATCTCTTGGTTCACTACCCAGACACCTACAATGAAGCCAGGAGCTGGAACTCAATCCAAGTCTTCCACATGGGTGGCAGGGGCTCAACTACTTGAGCCATCATCTGCTGCTACCCATTGTGCACATTAGCAAGAAACTGGAACAGGAGTGAAAAACGGGACTCAGGCACTCTGATGTGCAATGCAGGCATCCCAACCACAGTATGAAACACCAGCATCCAGACCTATCTTCATCAGGCCCCTAACACTTGGTGTGGATCTGAGTTGTTTTAGCCTGAATCTAAAAGCCAAATTGTATTCACCTTTCAGTGCAGAACGTAGCAAGGTGCCTGTTTCAAAGTGAGTGATGAATAAATTCTCTGAATACAGGAAAGGTGGTCCCTCTGCTTCAACAGCCTCTAACACAGATGTTACAGTGTCACTCGGTCCTAGAGGGCTACGGAATCCCTGAGCCCGCCCACAGCAGAGGAGGCCGTGCCCTGCAGTGGTTTGGGGGCTCCTCTGAAGTCAGGCAGCCTGGGTTTACATCCTGACTGCTGTATGGCAGCTATGTCATCCGCCAAGAGTAACATCAATGTTCTAAACACTAAGATTTTAAAGGACTCTCCTGAGGGAATCAGGAAATTACAGCTAAAGCAGTCCTTCTCAACTGGGAGCAAGTTTTTGTCCAGGGAACATGTGGCAACACCTGGGGACACTTTCTGGTTGTCACAACTGGGGGTGCTACTATCCTAAGATATTACCAAAAATCCTATCATGCACAGATCAGTTCCCTACTTGGCTAAATCAGTTCCCTATTTGGCCAAAATGTTCACAGTGCCAGTTTGGTTTGACTGCATAAATGAGATTCCAAAACACCCAGGCCAGGGACACCAGTTGACCTGACTTCCTTTTTTTGGGCAAAAATTAGGATGAGATGCCACATGCTGGCTGTGCTAAAGGAACAGTTGGTGTTCTTTCTTCGTGTGCCATCTCCAAGCCCCAAGGACAGCTCCCCCACAAGAAATGGGCTGCTTCCATTAGTGTCCTCTTGGGCAATATATTTTTAAAATGTTTACAAAGTAACCAGGAATAGCAAAAAAAAAAATAGAGAACAAATGAGAAAATATTTACTCATGTCCATGTGTTCTTGGAACTCATAGCCAGCATTAAAGCCACAAAGAGCAGGGCTGGTATTCCAGGTACCAGAGTACAACCAGGGAGGGACACGGAGCACCTGCCTTGCTGGCCACCACATGTCGCATTATACTTCGGATTTGCCCTCAGCTCTGTCACTATCATCTTGTTAGATATGGAGGCAAGGTCTTGCTTTGGTCTCACCTTTCCATCCTCCTAAAATGGTCTTATTAAAATGTGTTTGATGCCGACTTTTCTCATGGCATCAGATTTTTGGTTTGGTTTTTTGAATGTCTGTTTTCTCTAATTGACCCTTATTCATTTTCACTGTTCTGGCAGGCGATCTCCTAATAGTAGGAGCTGAGCCAAATCTACTTACCTTGAAAGCCATTCATCTGCTCACCCGATGTTCTATCCCCTCTTTCCATTTACCCGTGTCTCCGATTTCTTTCATCAACATTTTCATTCTCAGTGTGCAGTGCGCTTATCTTTTACCTCCTGGGTGACATTTGTTCTTAGTATTCTTTTTCTTTTTGATGTTATTGTAAATGAGATTCTTTTCCTAATTTATTTCTTGGAATGTTCACTGTTCGTGCACAGAACCACAACTGATTCTTGTATGTGGATTTGGTATACTGCAACTTTACAAAGTTTTGTTTTTCAAAGAGTTCTGTTTCTCGAAATGAATGCCTATTGCTTATGCATTTTGCCTATAAATTAATAAAATTCATAAGTCATTGTGACTATAAGGCAAAGTGGTAGTATAAATAAGGAACGGTCCTGTTCTGCTTGGCTGCATTAAGAATCATTTCACAGAAACACAGACATGAACTGGTCTTAAAGGGCTAGCGGGAGAACAGGGGAGACAGCATCTAGTATAGAAGTTAAGATGCTGTTTGGGATGCCTGCACCCAATAGGAGAGCCTGGGTGTGAGTTCAGTCCCCACTCTCATTTTCATCTTCCTGCTAATGCACACTGTGGGATGCAGCAGGTGATGGCTCAAGTAATTGAGTCCCTGCCACCTGCCACCCAAGTGGGAGACCCAGATGGAATTTCTGGCTCCCAGCTTAGGCCTGGCCCAGCTCTGGCTATTGCAGACTATTGGAAAGTACACTATTCAATAGAAAATCAATCTCTCTCTCTCTCTCTCTCTCTCTCTCCCTTCTCTCTCTCTGTCTCTCTGCCTCCATTTCCAATAAATAAAATCAAGAAGCAAAACTTTGAAAGGTGGCTAGTTGGAGCCAGCGCTGTGTTAAAGCCCTAGCCCGCAGTGCCGCCATCCCATATGGGCATCGGTTCAAGTTCTGGCTGTTCCACTTCCAATCTAGCCCCCTGCTAATGCTGCCTACCTGGGAAACCAGCAGAGGATGGCCCAGGTGCTTGGGCTCCTGCACCCACGTGGGAGACCTGGAAGAAGCTCCAGACTCTTGGCTTCAGATGGGCTCAGATCCAGCTATTGTGGCCATTTGGGGAGTGGAAGACCTCTCTCTCTCTTTCTCTCTGTCTCTACCTCTCTCTGTAACTCTGACTTTCAAATAAATAAAATAAATCTTTAAAAAAGGAGGCTCGCTGCAGTCTGACAGGAGGAGGTACAGGGGAGGGGTCCTACTGCATAGGGGGACAGCCAAGACACAGAGACGCAGTCCTGGGCAGCGTTCTGCACGACTGGCCCGCTCGGCAGAGGGGAGCAGAATGGGCATGGGGGAATGTGGTGCTGAGGGAGGCAGGCCTGCACTGGGAAACGAATGCTCTCCGGGGGCTTGCTGAGCAGTCTGACCTTTCTCCTGGCAACACCGGGATGCCTACAAATGAGACGTGACTTGGCCAGCGATTGGGTTCAAAAATGTTGATCGAATGAAAGGATGTTTTTCTCTGCTAAGGCTGCAGAGGAGAAATGCATTCATTATGCACCAGCTGACAGCACTATGTCCCTTGCCCATGCTGCTGTGGACACCCAGTTATTTTTATAAAGGTTTTCAAACATAAAGTAGGAAGTATAATAAAACACATGCCCAGTATCCAATGTCAGTAATTTTTTTTTTAAATTAAAGCATGCCATATTGTGGAAGAATGCACAAATCTTTGGTGTAAACTTAATGCAAATTCACAAAGAAAACACATCTAATTAACTACAATGCGAATCAAGATATGCAACATTACCAGCACTACAGGAGGGTCTCGGGACCCCTCCCAGAAGCGACATTCCCACAAGGTAACCACTAGTCTCATCTGGAATTGATTCCTGAATGCAATGCAAGACAGGGATCAGTGAATTCTTCCCCCATGTTGCTATCAAATGGATCCACGTCTTTTACTGATAAAGTCATGAAGCCACACCACATACGGCTGTCAGGGTCACCTGTACTGTGGCACAGGTAACTCTATAGCTATGAGTCAGTGTCCAGACTCCACTTGGTTCCATCGTCCAGTTGTGTATTCTTTTTTTTTTTTTTTTGACAGGCAGAGTGGACAGTGAGAGAGAGACAGAGAGAAAGGTCTTCCTTTGCCGTTGGTTCACCCTCCAATGGCCGCCGCGGCCGGCGCGCTGCGGCCGGCGCACCGTGCTGATCCGATGGCAAGAGCCAGGAGCCAGGTGCTTTTCCTGGTCTCCCACGGGGTGCAGGGCCCAAGCACCTGGGCCATCCTCCGCTGCATTCCCTGGCCACAGCAGAGGGCTGGCCTGGAAGAGGGGCAACCGGGACAGAATCCGGTGCCCCGACCGGGACTAGAACCCGGTGTGCCGGCGCCGCTAGGCGGAGGATTAGCCTAGTGAGCCGCGGCGCCGGCCGTGTATTCTTTTTTTTAAAAGATTTATTTTATTTATTTGAAAGACAGAGTTACAGAGAGAAGGAGAGAGAGAGAGAAGTCTTCCACCCACTGGTTCACTCCCTAGATGGCCGCAACAGCTGGAGCTGCGCCAATCCGAAGCCAGGAGCCAGGAGCTTCTTCCAGGTCTCCCACAAGGGTGCAGCGGCCCAAGGACTTGGGCCATCTTCTACTGCTTTCCCAGGCCATAGCAGAGAGCTGAATTGGAAGTGGAGCAGCCGGGTCTCGAACCAGCACCCATATGGGATGCCGGCGCTTCAGGCCAGGGCTTTAACCCACTGAGCCACAGCGCCGGCCCCCAGTTGTGTATCCTTGTACTGACACTGTACTGTTGTAACACATATAAACTTAAATAATCCTTGGTAGTGATCCAACTCATGCTTCAAGACTCCAGTGCTGTTCTTAATCTACTACATTTCTATGTCAATTTTAACACGTAGATTGTCAGCTGCTCCAAATTGCTACTGGAAGTTTTATTTGGATTTCACTGAAGTTATTGATCAATTTGGCGACAGCCGGCGTCTTTATAGTACTGAGTCTTCCAACCCACAACCTTGACATATGCACACAGCTGTTTCCTACTTTACCCAAACTTCTCTTGGTAACAATTGGTAGCTTTCTGTTTACAGAATTCCCTTAGACTTATTTCCCTGTTTTAATGTTTATGTTCATATTTCAGCTGGAGATGACTCTAATGCTTCCAACGCTAAGTGATGATTATTGTAAATTTTTAGTGAGTACTGTTTTCAGAATAGAGAGATTTCTTTTTATTCTTAGCTTGGAAAGTTACTTTTTAAATGAATTAGTGTTTTGGGGTTAGTGTTGTGGTCGAGGGGGTAAAAGCCACCATCTGCGACTCCAGCATCCCAAAATGGGTGCCGGTTCGTGTCCCGGCTGCTCCACTTCCGATCCAACTCCCTGCTGATGGCCTGGGAAAAGCAGTGGAAGATGGCCCAAGAGTTTGGCCCCTGAACCCACGTGGGAGACACGGATGAAGCTCCTGACTCCTGGCTTCAGACCGGCCTAGGGCTGGCTGTTGGGGCCATCCGGAGAGTGAACCAGTAGATGGAAGATTCTCTGTCTCTCCCTTTCTCTGTAACTATGATTTTCAAAATAAACAAACAAATTGTTTTTAAGAAAAAGTCAGTGCTTGAAGACCTTTTCCTGTTCTATTGAGAGGACCATATGTGTTTTTTTTCTCCTTCAATGTGTTAATGCTATGAATGTTAATGATATGTTTTTTAAAACATACAAAGTGTCTCCAAAACGTTCATGGAAAACAGGCTGCATGAAAAAAGCCATGTTGGATCTCAAAAAATTTTATACCAAAATAAATTTATCTTTTAATTTTATTTTCCATGAAATTTTTGAAGTGCTCTCAAATATTCACATCGAAGAATGACTTTTAAGATATCTTTCTAAAATTGATTCACAATTATTTTACTTAGAAAATTTTCATTTCTTCCCATAACTTAGATTAGGGCTTTAATTTTCTTCTCTTATAATGGTTTCATTAACATCAGAAAATAGGTTGGTAACTATCCAGTCTTTTTAAATTCTCAGAAATTGTTTCTATAAAATGAGGATTGTTGTTTGGTTTGGTCAAATGTATTTCTGAACTTAGCTGGTCCTTGGACATTTGATTAACTTATGTCTATAGTATTTGATTGGTTCAGGCGTTTTGTTTTTTTTTTGAAATATTTATTTAAATATTGAAAAGGCAGAGTTACAGAAAGGCAGAAGCAGAGAGAGAGAGAGAGAGAGAGAGAGAGAGAGAGATGTCTTCCATCCACTGGTTCACTCCCCAAATTCGAAACCAGGATCCAGAAGCTTCTTCCAGGTCTCCCACATGGATGCAGGGTGCGGGGGTCCAAGGACTTGGGCCATCTCCCACTGCTTTCCCAGGCCATAGCAGAGGGCTGGATCAGAAGAGGAGCAGCCGGGACTCTAACTGGCGCCCATATGGGATGCTGGCACAGCAGGTGGCAGCTTTACCCACTAAGTCACAGTGCTGGTCCCATCTTTTTTTTTTCTTAAAGTAATTTTGATTAGTTAGCATTTTTTAGAAAATTGATCATTTTATCCAAGTTTTAAAATTTATTGGCATAGAGCTGATTATATTTTTGCCTTATAATTTCTTTTTAAAAATCCATCTTGTATTTATCTCTATATTTTTAAAATCAAATATGCTTTTGAAATGGAGATAAAATTTACCTGGAGTGAAATGCATTACTTTACATACACGGTAAGTTCATTTGATAAACAGACACCTACAGATAACCACCACTTCAATGCAGACATAGACTCTTCTCCCTAAGCTCAGAAAATTCCCACGTCCACTTTCTAGTCCGTCCTATTCCCACAGGCAACCACTGTTCTGATTCTAGCACATAGAAATCTAGGATAGATGTTGACTGCTCTTGAATTTCATGTATAAACGGGATGGTACAGTATGTTCTCTTTTGCATCTTGCTTCTTTTGCTCAATACATTTTTTGTGATTCATCCACATTGCTGTGTATATCAGGACTTAACTAAATGTATTTCATTGTATGAATGTAGCACATTTTCTTTAACCATTCTCCTGTTCATAGAAATTTAAGTTGTTTCTATTTTGGACTAATGAGTAATGCTGTTACAAATATTTTTGTACAAGTCTTCACTTCTCTTGGTTCAATACCTAGGACTTTACTAGATTATAGGGTAGTGTGTGCTCAACTTTATAAGAATTTTCTAAAATATTTCCAAAGTGATTATAGTATTTTATGCTTTAAAAACTGTGACAGACCCAGTACTTCCTATCCTCTCCAACATTTTAAGTTCAGTAGATTGAAATGGTTTCTCATTGGTATTTTAATTCTCACTAAATCAGTGACTAGTGACACTGAATGATTTTCCATATGTTTACTGGTTATTACTATATTTTCTTTTGTGAAGTGAGTTAGCATAGGATTATGTGCAGACGTGTGTGTGTGTGTGTACTCTTTGTCTCTTGCTGTCTCTCTCTATCTCTCTCACACACATATGTACCCCAGTATACTTTGAAAAACTTATGGGAGCTGGAAATAAGAGATAAGGATATTTTGGTGCAATAAAAATTTTCCCTTAGAGTGTTAGCACTCTCAGGGGAATTGGAGTCCAAAATCAGTGTCGCCGCAGACAGGGCAGAGCTGCATCAGCACTTAGGAGCTGGCTCTGGGATTCAGCAGCTGTGGGTACTAGTTACAGCTGAGTCACTCACCCACCCAGACTCAAGGGCTGGGAGCCTGAAGCTCTCCCTCTTCGTGGGCGTGGCAAGGTCACAAAAGTTAATAAAAATGCATATTCTGAAAAAAAAATGTTAATTTCAAAACTTTTTGTCCCAAAAGTAAATTTATCTTTTAATTCCATTTCCCCATTGTGATCTTTTCTCCTAATCTGGGGTGGTTTACCTCTTCACATTCTAACCACTAATTCTGATGAACGTTCATTTAGCTTTTTCAAAAAAAGATTTGTCTACGTTTAAGCCTATGGTTTTTCTTGAATTCGTCTGTAAGAGATCTGGGGTTTAGGTTCTTGCTCTGACCCAGCTGTCCAGCACCACTTGTGGAAAACAGAGAAGTCCACACCTGCATAGCAAATCAACTGATCGCATGCAAGTGACTTCGAAAGGTGCGTGGAAAATGGAATTATAAGACGGTTATTTTAATACACACCAAAATTTGAAATACATATATATAGTTTGTTTTAGTATAGAAAATGATATCTATGCCTATGAGGGGTCTTCAAAATGTTCACCCAAAAAGTTCACATGAAGAAAACTATGCATGGCTGGCGCCAAGACTCACTAGGCTAATCCTCTGCCTTGTGGCGCCAGCACACCGGGTTCTAGTCCCGGTCGGGGCGCCGGATTCTGTCCCCCTCTTCCAGGCCAGCTCTCTGCTGTGGCCAGGGAGTGCAGTGGAGGATGGCCCAAGTGCTTGGGCCCTGCACCCCATGGGAGACCAGGATAAGCACCTGGCTCCTGGCTTCGGATCAGCCCAGTGCGCCGGCCACAGCGCGCCTGCCGCGGCAGCCATTGGAGGGTGAACCAACGACAAAGGAAGACCTTTCTCTCTGTCTCTCTCTCTCACTGTCCACTCTGCCTGTCAAAAAAAAAAAAAAAAAAAGAAAGAAAGAAAACTATGCATGGACTTTAACTTTTCTTAAGATTTATTTTATTTATTTGAAAGACAGAGAGTTACAGAGAGAGGTAGAGACAGAGAGAGGAGTCTTCCATCTGCTGGTTCACTCCTCAGATGACCGCAACGGCCGGAGCTATGCAGATCCGAAGCCAGGAGCCAGGATCTTCTTCCGGTCTCCCACGTGGGTGCAGGGGCCCAAGGACTTGGGCCATCTTCCACTACTTTCCCAGGCCATAGCAGAGAGCTGCATTGGAAGAGGAGCAGCTGGGACTAGAACCGGTGCCCATATGGGATGCCGGCGCTTCAGGCCAGGGCATTAACCCACTGCACCACAGCGCTGGCCCCCAGACTTAACTTTTTCTGCACCAAACTTAATCTATCTTTTAATTCCATTTTTCGACTTTAATTTCATTTTCCTCCTGGGAACTAGGTGGTTCCAGAATGCTGGGAAGGAGGGGGCAGTTTCAGGAGCTGGGGGGACCTCTCAAAGACTTTACAGGATGATGCTGGCAGGGTGGCACGGGTGGCCGTGCAGCCTCCTCCACCGCGACCTTGCCACGCCCACGAAGAGGGGGAGCTTCAGGCTCCCGGCCCTTGAATCTGGGTGGGTGAGTGACTCAGCTGTAACCAGTACCCACAGACAAGGTGCTGCTGAGTTCCAGAGCTGGCTCCTATGTGCTGATGCAGCTCTGCCCTGTCTGCAGCGACACCGGCTTTTGGACTCCAATTCTCCTGAGAGCGCTGCACTCTAAGGGACGCCACGTGTCAGCGCTCAGTCGGCAGGCCCTGCCCAGGCACCAGACACGTAACTGAAGAAGCTTGCAGATGACTCCACCCCCCAGCCTCCGAGTCTCCCCCAGACCCCAGACCACCCAGTCTTTAGCTGACGCCTCAGACATCGAGGGGCAGAAATAAGCCATCTCTGCCATGCTGTTCCTGAATCTCTGACTCACACAATCCATGGTGCTGATTTTATTCCACCAAGTTCTAGTACTCGCAATAAATATAACTTCAACAAATAGCAATCATCATTCTTATTGGAAAGAATCGCTCCTCTTGCTATTTCTAACATTATTTTCCAACCAAGACTTATCACATCCTAGCACCAGAGAAGTAACCCAAGCGCGATCAAGCAAAACCTTCTAACCCTTCAGAAATCTGACTCACTGTCCCTTCAAATACTTAAGACTTCCTGACTCCTTAATGAAATAATGTCTTATCTATGAGTGTTTAGAGGAGGTATTTATGGATGACGTGAAAGCTTTGGACAGTTTTCAAATGAGAAGAAACATGAGTCAGAGCTGCAGTTGGCAAAGCTACCCTCACCCAGCAGCCCGCTGGCCAGCGCCTGGCTCCAGGTGCACTTACAGTCTGGGTTGGAATCCACCAGTGGGCAGCCCACTGCCCCTGTAGACAGCCTGCAGACTGTGCAAGGGCGCTCCTGGCAGGTAGCCCAAACTACCTACTTATGTTTTTCACACTTTTACTTTTACCTTATAAGCCCAAGTTTAACCTTTTTTTTTTCTAAATGTTTAGTGGGGAAGAAATGGGGAACATGGGACTCCACACTGTTTTGTGTAAACAGCAGGTAGTGCTGTGCCTGTGGGCACTCCCTTCTTCTTAACTATTACAACATGTACAGCCGGTGCTGTTTGGTATCTAGCTTCAGTACATAGACATTTCAGCTTGCCCTTTCTCAGGGCAGGTATTTGGCCAAGCAGTTGAGATGCCTACATCCTACATAGGAGTACCTAGATTCAAGTCCCAGCTCCAGCTCTTAACTTGAGCTTCCTGCTAATGCAGACGATGATGGTTCAAGTAGTTAGGTGCCTACCACCCACATGGGAGACTTGGACTGAGTTCCCAGCTCCTGGATTTGGGCCCATCCAGCCCTGGCCATTGCAGGTATTTGGGGAGTAAAGCAGTAGAAGGGACTCTGTCTCTCTGAAATTAATTAATTACTTCAAAAAATGATCTTGCCTTTGCTGTGCAGTCTTCCTCACTGAGCATCTGATCTTTAAGTTTCCTCTTTTCCTCCCTATAGAGCAGGTGTTGGGGTCCTGCTTCAGGACTCCTCATCCTTATAGACCATGAGTAGAGAAGGGAGCAGCATGGTTGGAAGCACCTGCCTGGTGGCTCGGTACAGACCTTCCTTCCGTCATTTCTCCTCTCCACTCACAGGGCAAAGTGGTCACCATCACCTCCTTCATACAACTGATAAGTTTGTGTCCAAGATATATTAAGGTTTGGAGCAAGAACCAAACATGAGTCAAGGACTGGGCAGCGACTGGCTCGCCACACACGCACAGGTGCCTGGGATGCTTGGTCACAGAAGAGCCCTGCCGATGGCACCAAGGGACGTTTTGATGCCAGGGGTAATTAAACATCTTTACCACACCTGAAACATCCCAGGAGGAAAAGGACCCAGAGGTCGTCCAGCTCCACCCACTCACTTTACAGATGAGGAACCTGAGACCTGGACAGCAAATCCAGTGAGTCACAAGCCCACAACCAGTTAGTGGTCAAGGAAGAATCGGAAGTCAAATGCATCTAGAGGCAGATCTGGAGGGAACCCTGGTTCTGTCGCTCACCAGCTGCGTGACCCTGGGCGAGCTGTCGGCCATTCAGAGCCCCAGTTCCCTCCTCATGGGCTGCCGAGTAACCAACTCCCCGGAGTTTCTGTGAAGATTGCTTGATGTGTTAGCTAGAGTACACCATATAACTTGGCACAGAGCTAGGCTAACAGGTGACTACTATGTGGAGCTTCAAAAAGTTTGTGGAAAATACATGTTACAAAACAATATGCATGGAATTAAAGTTTTTTGCACCAAAATAAACTTATCTTTTAATTCCATTTTTTCTGTAAACATTTTAAGTGGCTTTATATTTTTTTAAAAGATTTATTTATTTGTTTGAAAGTCAGAGTTACACAGAGAGAGGAAAGGAAGAGAGAGAGGCCTTCCATCCCATGGTTCACGCCCCAATTGGCTGCAAGAGCCGGAGCTGCGCCGATCCAAAGCCAGGAGTCAGGAGCGTCTTCCAGGTCTCTCACGCTGGTGCAGGGACCCAAGGACTTGGGCCATCTTCCACTGCTTTCCCAGGCCATAGCAGAGAGCTGGATTGGAAGAGGAGCAGCCGGGTCTTGAACTGGTGCCCATATAGGATGCTGGTGCTTCAGGCCAGGGAGTTAACCTGCTGCACCACAGCGCCAGCCCCTGAAGTGGCTTTATATTAAAACCTCAGTGTTCACAAGTTATTTGAAAGGTAGAGACAGAGAGAGATCTTCCATCTGCTGGTTTACTCCTTAAATGTTACTAATAGCCAGGGCTGGGTCAGGCCAAAGCCAAGACCCCAGAACTCAATCCACATGGGATCAAGGACCCAGCTACTTAAGCGATCACCTGCTGTCTCCCAGAGTGGGCATAGCAGGAAGCTGGACTAGGAAGTGTAGCCAGGACACAAACCCAGGCACTCCAACATGGAACATGAGCCTCCCAAGTGGTGCCTTAACTGTCACGTCAAATGCACGCTCCTCTTTTCTTATTTTATATTATAACTTTTTGAAAGATTTTATTTATTTGGGAGGCCAAGTTGGAGAGAGAGAGAGAGAGAGAGAGAGAGAGAGAGAGAAACATCTTCTATCCACTGGTTTACTCCCCATTTGACTGCAATGGCCAGCGCTGTGAAGATCCAAAGCTAAGAGCCAGGAGCCTCCTCTGGTCCTCCCACACAGGTGCAGGAGCCCAAGCACTTGGGTCATCCTCTACTGCTTTCCCAGGCCATTAGCAGGGAGCTGGATCAGAAGAGGAGTAGCCGGGACTCAAACCAGTGCCCATATGGGATGCCGGTACCTACTGCGCCACAGTGCCAGCCCTCTATTGTCACTTCTGACTTCATATCAGAGCATGTTACTCTTTTATTAATTTCTTTCCTATTGCTTCTCCTTTCTCTCCTCCTCTCCTCTTCCATGTTCCATTTATGAGGGAGGGAGAGAGAACTCTTAAAAATTAATGATAAAGGGGCTGGCGCTGTGGCATATTGGGGTAAAGGAGCTGCCTGCAGTGCTGGCATCCCATATGGGCACTGGTTCGAGTCATGGCTGCTCCACTTCCGATCCAGCTCTCTGCTATGACCTGGGAAAGTAGTAGAAGACGGCTCAAGTCCTTGGGCCCCTGCACCCATGTGGGAGATCCAGAGGAAGCTCCTGGCTCCTGGTTTCAGATCCACACATCTCTGGCCGTTGCAGCCATTTGGGGAATGAACCAGTGGATAGAACACCTCTCTCTCTCTCTGTGTGTAACTCTGACTTTCAAGTAAATAAATAAATCTTTAAAAAAATTATTGATAAAAATCTGGAGAGAGGAGCCAGCACTGTGGCACAGCAGGTTAAAGCCCTGGCCTGAAGCACCGGCATCCCATATGGGCGCCAGTTTGAGACCTGGCTGCTCCACTTCCGATGCAGCTCTGCTATGGCCTGGGAAAGCAGTAGAAGATGACCCAAGTGCTTGGGCCCCTGCATTCATGTGGGAGACCCAGAAGAAGCTCCTGGCTCCTGGCTTCGGATCGGAGTATCTGGGGAGTGAACCATCGGATGGAAAACCTCTCTCTGTCTCTACCTCTCTCTGTAACTCTGTCTTTTAAATAAATAAAATAAATCTTAAAAAAAAAAAAGAAAAAGAAAAAAGAATCTGGAGAGATGCAAGAAGGAACAAGGAGCGGGATGTCGCAATGCCTGCTCAGAGGTAACCAGGAGCCCGAGCTGTGGAAGGCTCTGCCTGTGCCAAGGTGCCCTGTCCAGGTCCCCCAGGTCCTTCTCTGCCTTTCCTGGTAAAGCAGATGTTCTTTGTGAACAGGGACTTAAGATAAATAACAAAGTCTATCCTAACTTATTTCAGGTATGTAGTAGTTTACATATGCTTCTGTGGTTCCGCCCAGGAAGGCCTCTTGTATTCCAAGTCTTACTAGTGATTACAAATGATTTAAAACCCCAAGATCCAGGGCTGGCGCTGTAGCAGAGCAGGTTAAGCCTCCACCTGTGGCTCTGGCATTCTATATGGGTGCTGGTTCCAGTCCTGGCTGCTCCACTTCTGATCCAGCTCTCTGCTAACGGCCTGGGAAAGCATTGGAAGATGGCCCAAGTGTTTGGGCCTCTCTCTGAACCTGTGTGGGAGACCCATTGCAGTCATTTGGGGAGTGAGGCAGCGGGTAGAAGACCTTTCACTCTGTCTCTTCCTCTCTCTGTTTATAACTCTGCCTCCCAAATAGATAAATCTTAAAAAAAAAAAAAAAAAAAAAAAGGCTCTTATACGCAGGGGTGGGCAAGCACCAGGGGCAGAGAATCCAAGACAAAGGAAAAGGTCTCAAGGTCAAATAAGCCAGACTGGCGCTGCTCTGAGCTACCTCCTGCCACCAGGCCTCTGCCCCTTCTGTGCCATTCACTGCCCTCGGGGCCTGGGCTGCTGGGGTAGCTGAGTGGTCATTCATCCGTAGTCCTGGCCTAATGGAATTTCACTTCCCCGCTCATTGTGGACAAGTGGCAAACCCCATCAGACTTCTGAGAGTTTGTGTTCTGAAAAGGGGACACTCCTGGAGCTGGCGCTGTGGCTCAGCGGGTTAACGCCCTGGCCTGAGGCGCCAGCATCCCTTATGGGTGCTGGTTTGAGACCCGGCTACTCCACTTCTGATCCAGCTCTCTGCTGTGGCCTGGGAAAGCAGTAGAGGATGGCCCAAGTCCTTGGGCCCCTGCACCCATGTGGGAGACCGGAAGAAGCTCCTGACTCCTGGCTTCGGATGGGCGCAGCTCCGGCCATTGCAGCCATGTGGAGAGTGAACCAGCAGATGGAGGACCTTTCTCTCTGTCGCTGCCTCTCTCTGTAGTTCTGTCTTTCAAATAAATAAAATAAATCTTTAAAAAAAAAAAAGAAAGAAAGAAAGCAAAGGGGACACTCCCGGTACTCAACCCAAAGGAAGTTCTGCACCTCCGCCAGGCTTCCCCCAGAACGGGGCAATGATTGGCCGGGAGAAGGTTAACGCGTGTGATACATCCCACAAGAGGATCTTGCAAGCATGCGCTCAGCTGCAAATACTGGTTCTCAGACCCAACTCTGTCAAGGTTACCAATTCACACAAACACGACGCGGCTCTTGTGAAATTACAGGAAAAGAAGAGAAGACTCGTTCCCGGCACAGGGCCCCAGAAAACCGTCTCTAATCTCCCAGGGAAATAAAAGCACGAAAGCACAGGATTGATTTCTTCAAAACTAAATAGGAACTTGAACTTAGGGTGATGAGGAAAAGTACTAGAATCTCCTGTTGCAGGCTGTCTGTCAGCAGCGCCTCATGCAGGAATCAGTGCCTGGCCATTTCTCCTCTCGGCATTGCACGAGGACATCAGAGCTCGCCCCCGGCCTCTCCGTCCTTAGTGTATCATGCATTCCTGTCGTTCTGTGCACCCAGTGCCCCTGGTGCTCCGCCACGTGGGCACACTGCGTGCTTCCAACCACAGTCCAGCTTCCCACTGTGGAAGGCCTACTTATCGGTACAGGGTGGTCATTTTCTGGTTGGAAAGCAACAGATATGACTTACATTAAAAAAAAAAAAATCAGCTCGAACGGGTGTTCAGTCTCCTGCTGGTACACCAGGCTCCCGAGTTCTTCTCCTCCGAGCTCTTTGCAGCCCCATTAATTGAGAAATTAGAGAAATAAGGGCACGTACGCCTGTGTGATTACACTGCCCATTTTGTCTCCCTTGCTGGAGCAGTTTCCAAGGGTGTTTAATTGTCTGGCTCGTTGCTCTGTGGCTGGCAGATCTTGATAAACTGTGTATTTAAAGAGAACGGCTCTGAGCCTCAGACTGTCAGGGGGCGCTTTTCTTTTGCCGTGAGCAGATTTAGCACTTTGAAGAGTTAATTACAAATCTGAGGAATATTTCTGTCTGGCATGCCGCTCTGTCTATCGGATGCTCGTGGCCTCTCCCTGCCATCAAGTGATAAAAACTTCCTATTGCATTTTCCGGTTTACCTGGGGCTGTGTGGAGGGGAACCTGAGGGCAGGCACCAGGTTGCTGGTTGGCTTTCAGCCATTCCTTCCCTCACCGCTTTGCATGACAAGAAATTCTATTGATTTCTGCGGCAGTTCTGCGCCCCTTCCTGCGTCTGCCATTCATCAGCCCCAGCTGTGTTCCCACGAAGCCTCTGTGAGAAGTGACCATGGCGTCCTGGGCTTCCCTGTGTCTCTGCCAACCCTGAGTCAATCCTCTGCATGGTTCATCGTCCTCTTGTCTCTGAAAATGCATATATGCCTTCCTTTTGGGGAAAAGTGATAAATGGCAAAGCCAAAGAGAGAAATTGTGTATTGCGATTTTTACATAGCCAGGGGTGGTAACCAGAGCAGTTCCCTTTAAGATAGTCTACGTTGACTGTTTACAGCTGTCCTTTATGTGTCCCGGAATTCCTGGGACAGCCTCAAGTTCAAGTATTCCATCCTGCTGTTGTCTCTTCAGATAAACACATTCATAAATGAGAACAAAAAACAAAACCTCCTTTGTTGATGAATATATCCTGGGTTTTAGGCTCAAAAGATATTGTTGAGTTGAGCACCTGAGAATGGTAGTGTTTAATGTTAAAATCGACCATATTTTTAAGTATTTGGTCTAACAGTCAGCACACCCACATCCCACTTGGTGGAGTACTTAGGTTCCAGACCTGGCTCAAAAAAGTCCAGCCTCCTACTAATGCAGACCCCGGAGACAGCAGGTGATGATGGCTCAGTGACGGGGTCCTTGCCACTCGCATGGGAGACCTGGATGGAATTCCTAGCTTCCAGCTCTGGCCCGGCCTTGCCCCTGTCATCGAGGGCATTTGGGAGGCAAAGCAGCGGACAGGAAATCTCTCTCTCTCTAAGGTAAATAAAAAATAATTGTATTTGACTGTGATGTCGTTGCATGTTATAGGCAAATAGTAAGCAGGTCAATAAATAGGTATAATTCAATTTTTAAAAGAAAGCATACAAACAGATGTGGGTTGAAATCCTGGCTCCACCCTGGAATAAGCTCCCACCTTACATGTCGGAGCCTCAACCATGTATTAAACAAGAACAAGGATTCTCTCCAGGATGTTAGGACCAAAGGAGTAAGGGTTTGTGAAGTCCCCAGCACAGTGCCTAGCACAGAGAATTGCTTTAACAAGACAGTGCTTAGCATTCTTAGGATTGGAACATCTGTGCTGCCATTCAAACAAGACCTTGTGGAGAGGGCTGGGACGAGGCAGCAGGTGAGGCCGGCGAGGGTGTGGCCTCCTCCCCCAGCTCTCCAGAGAGGAGTTACAAGCACTTCTTTCTGCCTTAAACCAGGTGACCCTGGGCCCCAGCCTCTGCCCAGACCTGGAGACCTTCAGTGCAGAAGGGCATGTACTGAGCATTAGAGTGGCCCCAGAGCCTCCCAAGGATGTCCCTTGTCAGAGAAGCCAGGTCATCCGTGTCTGGCTGGACCAGGCATCCAGCACTCGAGTGACTCAGAGAGACTGCTCTGCTACCCTCCTCCTCTCCTGATCTCACCTCCGGATCAGCGGCAGGGCAGGTCACTTATCTTCCTCCTCTTCAGCCCAGGGTCCCCAGGCACAAGTGAGGGGCAAATCACTCTGTTAATGGTGGCTGCAAACAGTCATCATTTCCAGACTAGTCTGGACCAGGAAACCTGGCAGCAGCTGTGGGCCAATCATTCTCTGGAGTGGATCCTGGAAGAGGTTTTTTTTGTTTTGTTTTGTTTTTTTTGTTTTGTTTTTTTTTTTTTTTTTTTTGACAGGCAGAGTGGACAGTGAGAGAGAGAGACAGAGAGAAAGGTCTTCCTTTGCCGTTGGTTCACCCTCCAATGGCCACCATGGCCAGCGCGCTGCGGCCAACGCACTGTGCTGATCCGATGGCAGGAGCCAGGTACTTATCCGGTCTCCCTTGGGGTGCAGGGCCCAAGCACTTGGGCCATCCTCCACCGCACTCCCTGGCCACAGCAGAGAGCTGGCCTGGAAGAGGGGCAACTAGGACAGAATCCGGCGCCCCGACCGGGACTAGAACCCGGTGTGCCAGCACCGCAAGGCGGAGGATTAGCCAAGTGAGCCACAGCGCCGGCCCATGGAAGAGGGTTCTAAGCCAGCTGTTGGTGGGAATGGGGCTGGGTAACCAAGGACTCTCAAAGCCCAGGTTCATTAGTCTCACATGTGAGGACTCTAAACACTTTGCCTTATGAAAGAAGCATTACTGGGCAAAGAACAAAGCCCACTTCCCCAGTGTCTTTCTTACTCTCTAGTTAAGAGTTCTTAGACTCCTGTCTGCCTATCACTTGTCTCTGCATCAGGATGGCATAGACCATGGTGTTTATGACCTTTCAGGAATTTTTCCCCTACATTTCAAGAAGTAATACCTGTTCACTATGCTTTTTCATCCGGTTAGCCTGGAGTGGCTGTGAGACTGTTTAAATTGGTTGCCTTTATTATTATTCTGAGGTTTCTATTGTTTCCTATTTAACAACCAGAATTTCCTAGATGACTTTGTTGCAGTTTCCCAAGGGGATTATCCGGATGCTCTTAGAGGGCACTCCAAAATACCGAATAGGAGGGCTGGCACTGTGGCATAGTAGGCTAAGCTCCCATCTGTAGCACAGGCATCCCAAATGGGCACCGGTTTGTGTCCTGGCTGCTCCTCTTCTGATCCAGCTCCCTGCTTATGGCCTGGGAAAGTAGAAGATGGCCCAAGTGCTTGGGCCCCTACCAGCCGTGTGGGAGACCCCGAAGAAGCTGCTAGCTCCTAGCTTCGGATTGGCCCAGTTCCGGCCATTGTAGCCATTTGGGGAGAGAACCAGAGGATGAAACACTTTTCTCTCTGTCTTTCCCTCTCTGTGTCTGTAACTCTACCTCTCAAATAAATAAATACTAAATAGTATTTATCAGCCATTCTACCTAGCATGGGTTTGTGGTATTAGAATTGAGCCCAAAGACTAAAATCTCTTGTTAATTTCACTAGCAACACAAATGCATCCATTTGGTATATAACAAAACAAGAAGAACTCAACGAGCAGATGAAATGTCTGTTCTCCATTGTAAAGAACACGGGGAGTATAAGAATAATTTTAAGAAGCTGTTAGAAGAATATTCTAGATGATTTACTTTGTAAGACTGGCAATTCAACAGACCCTTACCTGGAGGCTGTGTCTATAATTTTAAAAAACTATTAAATTGGGAAATGATTGAGGATATGTTTTTGAAAGTCTTGGTAACCAGCGTGTAGATGCCAATCCTCACTAGAAATGCTATTTTTGCTGGGGATAAGCTGAGCACTACTTTGGCATCTCTTTCTCAGCCCATAAACCCCAAATGGCCTTCTAGAACCTCATAGATAAAGCCACTGCGTGTGACTCTGCTGTGTTTTCAGGCTCCCAACATGTTTGGCTGAGGCTGAACAAGGCTGAGTCATCTCAGCCTGAACTCTGCCCCCCAGGCCCGTGCAGGGCTGCATTCAACCAAAGATGCCACCCGCCACCTCCACACACACCTGTGGGTGTGGCCACCCAGGTCGAACCCAGGTAACCTAAAGTTCACCTTGTCCTCTCTTCCCTGCTGATGTTGCAAGATAGATGATCTGTTATTACTAACAATAAAAGAAACAAGGATTATATCTCAAGAAATGAATCGAGGTGTAGAATTTCTTACAGGCACTATTGTTCAGTTTTAATTTATGTAGTTGATTTTTTGGACATTCGTGTGTAAATATATCAGTATTATTTATAGAAATACAAATAATTCCTCGCAGTTTAAAAATTGAATTTCAAACCTCTAATAAATTCAATATAAGTAATTAACAGAGAGTTATTGCAGGGGAAGGTACAGCAAGAGCTCTTGATTTTTTTGAATGACAAAGCGCTACATCGAGGCAGGCGGTCAGCCTAGCCACTGAGGCACCAGCTGAGGCCCCGCACACTCATCAGAGCGCCTGAGCTTGGGTTGCAGACACTGCTCCCGATTCCAGCTCCCTGCCACTGCACTCCCAGGGAGCTGCGGGCGAGAACTCAAACAACTGTGCTCCCGCCGCCCACATGGGAGGTCTAGATGACCTTCCCAGCTCCCACTTTGACCCCAGCCAGGGGCTGTTGTGGGAATCTGTGGAGTGATCCAGAGGATGGGATCTCTCTGTCTCTGTCTCTATCCATGTTTCTTTCTGCCTTTGCCTCTATGCCTTTCAAATACACTTATGATACATTTTTAAGAGTTATGGTAAATGATACAGAGGCAACAGTGACAAAGAAAAACGCACAGATACTGGAAGGCAGTGCTTCACCTATAAATGTCACAGAAAAGTCCAAAACATCCAAAGGGAAGGCTCTAAAAAGCAAACTAGAAGCTGCAATGCACAGACTCACTGATCTCTCAACAAAGGCCCCATCAACTCAGACCACTCAGTTCATACACCCATGCCTTCGGAGGTTCCCCACCGTGGTTCTCCACCAGGGCAATGTGGACATTCAACCGTATCTGGAGGTGTTTCTGGTTGTCATAACTACGGGACGCTACTTGTGTTGAGTGGGTAGAGATTAGGGATACTGCTCAGCATCCTACGTTGTTCAATACAACCCCTCCTCTCCAGGACAAGTTACTATCCTATCCAAAATGTCAACAGTGCCGAGGTCATCGGGAAGCACTGCTCTACTTAGATCGCATTCAGCTCTGAGCAAGAGAAAAATCCTAGTGCTGTGGTGTGACTTGAGTAAGTAAGTGGCTTACTTGTCTCTCACAGTCAGTGGTATAGAGGTTGGCAGGTCAGAGCTTGTACTGCCACTCAGTGATGTCATCAGGGACCCAGGACCCCCAGAAGGGGTCTTGGGAAATGCACATTTTAGCTGAGCACATGACCGGAAGCAAATGGACTTGCTCCTAAGACAGAAGGATCATAATGGATGCTGTACTGGACAACGTCAGGGCTGGCCACAGACTTTCACCGTCTCGTGTCTGCCTGGAAACTCTGTCCAGTCACTTTCTGCCCCAGGGAAGCTCCTCTCTGGAGTCGTTTCTGCTACTCCCAAGCAACACTAATCCTGCTGAGCGGATACCTATGTCTTTGGGGACAAGAAGAACCTCAGAAAGGGACACTAGAGGGAGAGAAATGGAGTTTTCCCTGTGAGAAAATTAGCCAGAGAGCTGGATTGTCTCCTTGTGGACCGATGGAAAGGTCACAGTAAGAAGCCACACACCTCAGAGAACAGGATAGAGAGATGCCTAGAGAGAAAAGTAAACTGGAGCTGCTTTTTTAAAAATGGGTGTGGTTAATGATTTAAAGCAAAATTAACAGCAAATTTTGAAATACAGTATGAGGATTGTCTAGAGGGTTTCTGACATCCAGGATGAGTACATAACAAACACTGGCTAGGCAAGAGGTCATAGAAGTAAACCCAAATGGCTTGTCTGTCATTATTTTATTAATAATGATAAAGATGACAAAAATCATAATGCAAAACCTTTGAGTCAATCCCCAGCCCATTGGAGTCCACTGGAAAGATGCTGAAATCTCCTGTGAGCTTGGGGATGGGGCAGAGTGCTGTTTTGCGGATGAGTGGAAATCTTCCATGGATGTGGAAGGGTAACTGATGTCATGCGAGATATGTACAAGGGCACTTCACAGAGTTCATGAAAAATGGAATTAAAAGTTTAAGGGCAGGCATTTTGTGCAGTGGCTCAGGTGCTTGCTTGGGTTGCCTGTGTTCCGAATCAGCACACCTAGGTTCAAGTCCTGGCTCCAGCCCTAATTCCAGCTTCCCGCTAGTGTGCATCTGGGAGGCAGCAGTGGTCCCTAGAGTAACTGGATCCCTGCTTCGCACCCACAGGGAAGACCTGAAGTGAGTTTCTGGTTCCAAGCTTCAGGCTGGCCCAGCCTTGGCTGTTGTAAGCATTTGGAGAGTGAACCTGTATATGGGAGATTTCCCTCTCTCTCTCTCTCTCTCTCTCTCTCTCGTTCTCTCTCTCTGTCCATTTTGTGCTTTTCAAATAAGTAAAATAGGGCCGGCGCCGTGGCTCAATAGGCTAATCCTCCACCTTGCGGCGCCGGCATACTGGGTTCTAGTCCCGGTTGGGGCGCCGGATTCTGTCCCGGTTGCCCCTCTTCCAGGCCAGCTCTCTGCATGGCCAGGGAGTGCAGTGGAGGATGGCCCAGGTGCTTGGGCCCTGCACCCCATGGGAGACCAGGAAAAGCACCTGGATCCTGGCTCCTGCCATCGGATCAGCGCGGTGCGCCGGCTGCAGCGGCGGTCATTGGAGGGTGAACCAACGGCAAAGGAAGACCTTTCTCTCTGTCTCTCTCTCTCACTGTCCACTCTGCCTGTCAAAAAAAAAAAATAAGTAAAATAAATAACTTTTAAAATTTAAGCTTACATGGGTGTAGAAGATTCTTGAAATCCATGCATAACATTATTTCTATGATTTTTTGAAGACCCCAAGCCTGTGTGGATTTCAAAACTTTTTATATCAAAATAAACATATTTTAATTCTATTTTCTACAAATGTTGTGCAGGTCCCTCATTTTTCTAGCCATGACCTTGCTCATAAGTCCACACAAAGAGCTACAGACATTGACCCTGAAGATCCAGGCTGCCAAGTGGTTTCCTTCTGAAAGTGGGTGGCCCCTCTCTGAAACTGACAGGGAAGTTCCCAAGGTTCAGCTTTTCTGTGAGTCTGAAGAAAGGTAAGGGAATCATTTAAGTTTTCTTTACCTCATCATTGCACTAACCACTTGTACATTTGTTGGTGGTTTCTAAAGGCAGGTGCTGCTTTCAAAGGACTCCATAATCTTCAAACAGCTCATTTAGCTAGTTTAATGAACTGGTGTCTAAACTGAAAGCTCTTTGATAAATTTAAAAATAAAACCTTGAGAGCAGAAAACAACTTCTGCTAAGCAAGTCTTGCAAGATTGCTTACTACGGGGCTTAGATCCGGATTTATTAAGCTCTAAAATGGTCTCCACTGATAATTTGGTTCTATTTCATTTCTTTTTGTTGGATACTTCTATTCTGATTTCTCTTAAATAATGCTTGTGTCTTTCAGAAGACCTTGTAAGACTGAAGGATTGATACTGTTATTAAACACGCACTCTCTCTAAGAACTGCACTCTGGTGGTAAGGAATGCTATTTATTTCAGTGTTCTGAAAAATCCCTCATCCATGGGGGAGGCTCTCAGTAAATACTTAGTAATCAATGTCAGTAGCATTTTCCCAGAATGATCAAAGTGGCATGGCTGTACTGTTGCACACGCATCAAGTGGGATTAGCGGGATATGTCCTAATCTATTCGGAAGCCTATTTAGAGTTCCCTGAACAGCATGCCTGATATAACAAAAGTGTGTGTTTTGAAACAGGCAGAGAGAGAAAAACAACATCTACGTATAATGACCCTAAGTGTGGCCTGCAGTTGCTTTTCTAGTTCAAGAGCATCTAAGAGGTATCTGAGAGGTCACTGATTAGTCCAGTTCCACATCAGTAAATCAGAGTTTTGATACACGAAAATGATAGCCAATGGAGTTTCGCCAATATAATGAACTAAAATGGGGAAGCATGGTTCGTAGATTATTTTTCTTCAACAGGATGTTTTCAGATCCGACAGAACAGACCCTTAAGCACATGGTGGGCATGTTTCTCTGGTCGCTGGACAGATTTGATTTCTAGAGTGGATGTTTATGCTACACTAAAATGTACATTGATCTGGCAAAATTCGGTACAAGAAAGCATGGAACAGACATCACAGAAAAGGGATTATGTTGAATGGAGATGGGGAAGTCGTCTTCTGCACTAGACTCCAGCCTCTCCCGTTTTGGTGAGACACAATGTCGAGAAACAGGCTGATCGTTCTCGAATCAACCAGTCCATGGTTTGTGAAGCTGAGGCTGCAGATTTGCATACAGTTCATGACAGCCCTGGCAGCTGATCTAACACGGATGTGTCTGCACTAAAACCCTACCTTTCTGCTGTTTTTCCATCTTGTGTTCCGCTGACGTGAGCCTAAGGTCTTCACTTTCATCCCATGGCACACATAGGTGGTTGCCCACCCAACCACCATCCTGCCTTACCAAGATCTTGTCAGCTGACCATGCGTCACTGGGGACCCTGAACTTCACCCACACTGATCACCTACTCTCACCCAGGAGGAAGAATCTCATGGTTCTCCTATTCTCTTACACTTGGTCAGCATAAGCACGGGCGTGTGGCCCAAGTCTTCTCCGTGAAATTCGAGCTGAAGCCCAAGGGAAGCTCCTGAGGACGTTTTCCTACCTGTAACAAAGTTCTCAAAGGCTGTCAGCATTTTTAGAAGCTGGTGTCTGTGTCAGCAGGAGCAGCAGCCATCTGAGGGTCCTGGGAGCAGCCAGCTATGGGGAAAACCAATGGTCTGAGGTGGCAGAGCAGAAAGAAGGAAAGAAATCGATTTCTTTATGCTGTCACTGAGATGCTGAGTTGACACGCCTGCCCACGAACAGTAACCACTATCCTGATATAGCAGACCCTAGTGGGTACCTTCTGAGCCTCCAGTTACATGATGGTAAGGCTCTTGTTATAAGCGCTCTCTCTCTCTCTGTCTCTCTTTCTCTCTCTCTTGCCTTCCTATGCTCTATTCTGAATACTTTCTTTTTATTTTATTTTATATTTATTTTTAATTAGTGTAAAGAGAACAGATTTCATGTATTTCATACTTACAGTTCTAAGATGATAACCATGCTTCCCTCCCTCCCCTTCTCCATCCCTCAATCTCCCTCCTTCCTTCCTTTTTTTTTTTTTAACTTTTTCAAAGACATAATTTCAATCCCTTCTAGAATTACAGGCTTAATTTGCCCCTAACCACAATATTTAACAAGTAAAAAGTATAAAGACCACAGTTCCACAGTATAAGCAAGGGCCAAAACCAATAATCATAGCACAAGATGTCCATTGTATCCCTATCCATTTTTTTTGTATTCTACATTAACTGTCACACATCAGAGAAAATGTATGCTATGTGTCTTTTTTGGGACTGGCTTATTTTGCCAAGCATAATGGTTTCTATTTGAATCCATTTTGTTGCAAACGATAAGATATCATTCATTGCAACTGAAAATTTGAGATGTTACCTGGAGATAATTTTACCCTCTCCCAATAAGGATTTTCATTTCCTCCTACCAGGTTACAGCAGGCATTTGCCACCCACCAGCTTAATCCACCTCAGGGACTTCTATCTTCTGGCTCATGTGGACATCTCAGTGTGGCTGGCTGGCTCACTTCCCCTTCCCCTTGCTCCCAGGCCCAGACCTTCAGCATTGCCATAAGAAGTAGCAGGGCAGAGTGGTGTCAGAGCTGAACTCCAACCTCCTCCTGCAGCCAGGGGGCTTTCAAAAGCACTGCTCAGCCTCTTCGACAACTCGGGATCAGCAAGCGACAGCAGGGTCAAAGCAGCCCCAAATGCCAGACTTTCCTCCCTGGATTCCTATCTTTTTCCTGTATATTAGTCTTATAATTCCTCATTATCGTTTTTTAGTTCTCCAATGACCTCAAGTAGCCTTCTAAAGTTTTTTTTTTTTTTCAGGTTTTCTTGTCCCCAGGAGGAGAGAGGGTCCAGATTACCAAGTTGTTCATTTCTGAACCTGGAGATTACCTCTACCAGCATGGAAATAGGGCATAATGTCGCAGACTTGTTAACGATCTCTCATGCGCTCCTTTAGCTATTTTCTTCTACTGTCTATTTTTCTGCTCTTCCATATTTGAAAAATCTTACGCAGCCTGTCTAACGTGCTTGACACCCTTGATGCACTTAATACACTTTCCTCACTAGGGCGCCTGAAAATCGCACTGTCACTGTTTTCCTCCTAAACACCTGACCATTTCTGCTGAGCCCTTTTTGCTGAGTCACTCTCCTCCTTCTAATCTCCGAACAGTAGAATCCCTTAGAGCTCAATCCATGAACTTCTGTATCTACACTCACTCCTGGGTCATTGCATCCTTTCCCATGGCTTCAATTCCAGTGCTGGAATAATGACTCCCACATTTACAGCTCTAGCCCCACTCTTTCCTTTAAATTTCCTCCTGGGCATAATCCACTTAGATATCATCAAGTGGACATCTCAAACCTCACACGTCCAAAACACAATCATTGCTTTCCTCTCTCTCCCTTCCACTGACTCCTTCCTAGTGTTCTTCAGCTCAGTAAATGGCGCACCTACTGTACAGCAACTTTTTCAAGCCCCAGTCTTTGCTGTCATCCTTCATCCCACATAGCTTCTCAATCCAATCATCTTTGTTGCCTGCCCAGGCGCCACCATGGTGTATGTGGACTACTGAAGAATGGCTAGAGTTGGAGAAAACTCAACGGCAGTAGTTTAAACCAAAGCTCAGAAAACGATGCCTTCTAGGCCAAATCTAGCCAGCCATCTATTTTGTTCAAGTTTTATTGGAACAGTCACTCTGATTCTTTCACATATCGTCTATGGCTGCTTTTGTGCTACAATAAAATGGTTGAATAGTTGTGACACAGACTATTTGGCTCACCAAGCTGAAAATATTCACTAGCTGGTCCCAGGCTTTAGGGGATAATTACTGGTAACTCTGTGAAGGACATCCGGGGCAGGTAGTATGCAGCCACTCACTAATGCCACAGGGAGCACAGGCTCCTTCTAGTCCTCTGCTCTGTCATTCCCGGTTATTGCATCATGGTTGAAAATTGACTACGGCCCCTCCAGGCATGAGGTCCTTGTTCCAGGTATAAAGAAGGAAAAGAGTCTAAAGAGTGAAGGGGGGGAGGGGCCCATGGCAACCATGGCTGTCACTCCTCCTAACAAGAAAGCCAAGGTTTTGCTGTCTCTGTAGACTAGCCCTGCCATCTCACTGGGAAGAATTCTGTTACAAGGTCACCGAGAGCTGTGAGGGCAACTAAGAAAGCAAGCATTTAACCTTCCAACTCTGTAGCAGAGAAAGGGAAAGGAGAGGAGATGGAGAACCAAGGTTGCGTGAGCCCATGTGCATTGTGTCATATGGAGCTGCTGTTTCTCTCCTGGACTCCCCCCCGCCCGCCCCCGGTCTGCCTTCTTACACACTGGCCCTTCATAGTCTCTTAACCACACCAGGCTGATCCTTCTGAAAGACAAGCTGCAGCATGGCACTGCTTTGCTCCGAATCCTCCAGTGGCTCCCATCACACTTAGAATCCAATCCAAAGCCCTTGGTCTTTGGCTACTCTCCTTCCTCTACCCCCTTCATTCACGATTAGCCAGCCTTGTAGATGTTCTTTTAAAAAAGATGTATTTGCTTAAAAGGTAGAATATCAGGGGCGGGGGGGGGGGGGGGAAGGCGGGGGAGAGAGAGAGAGAGAGAGATTGATTTCATCTGCTGGCTCACTCTCCAAATGGCTGCAACAGCCAGGGCTGGGCCAGGCTGAAGCCAGGAGCCAGGAAATACTTCTGGGTCTCCTGGCTTGGTGGCAGGGGCCCAAGTACCCCTGCTGTCCTCCACTACTCTCCCAGGTGCATTAGCAGAGAGCTGGAAGAGAGCAGAGCCACTGGGATCAAAGCAGCACTCTGAAGTGGGACCCAAGCATCGCAAGCGGCATCCCAACCCGCTGTGCCACAACATGGGCCCCTTGGTGCTCTTTCAATGCACACAGTCCAGCCTCGGGCGCTCTGCTGGGCACATCCTGCTCCCAGGTCTTCACAAGGCCTGCTCTCACTTTATCTAGATCTCTAATGAAATACCACCTCTTCAAAGAGTACATCCTGCTGTCTACAATAGCATGCAGATCACTTTATCCTGTTCCTAGCACTTATCAGCACCTAATATTACAATTACTGCTTATTTGTGCTTAGCAGCATATAGAATATGAGGCAAAGACAGTGTCTGTTTCACTGCTGTATTCCCAGACACTTCCCATGGGCCTTTGCACAAAGTACGACTGATATTTGTTGAATGAATGTGTGGGTTCCCACCATTACCAGTTCTGTCTATTTCAAAACTCATTGTCTCTGGTTTTCACAAGGGAATAGGAGAGTCTAGACCATACCGTATAACTCTGTCTTGGGGTAACCCTGAGGGTGACAGTCAATCTCTCAGAGTCTCGGTTCCGTCACCTGAAAACCAGAAGTGGGGAGGGAGTTGCTTCCTAAGGCAGTTTCAGTCCTCAGTTTTGTATCCTTGGGAGCTCCATCCCCGCAAACATGGAACAGAGGTGGAGGGGGAAGCTCCGTGTTCCATGCACAGCTGCTGGCGCTACAAGAATGGCTTCCTCTTCGCTCCTTCGGTTTTTTCAAGGCTTGTCTCTTTCACAAAGATTTATGACATGGCACAGAAGTAAGGTAATGAATTCTTGCTCTTTCTGCAGCTCACCCTCTAACAGAAACAGCCGGGGCTGTGATAGACTCTAAGTACCGGGCACACTCACTCCTTCCCGGCGTGAGTTGCATTATGTCTCGGGCTATTTTTCATTCTCCCCATGTTCCACACTGTACATGCTAGCTGCACCTGTATTTTCTGAATCTCCTTATATCCGCACAGCTGTGCTGTGGTTTTTGAGAAACAGCAAAGGACAAAAGCAGGCAGCCCATAGAAATGTGGTGAGTCAATACTGAGAGACCTCTAGAGGTGACCAGGAAGGAAGCCATCCCTGGAGGCTGTGTCAGACCGTCACTTGCCCTGAGGGGAAGAGAGGGCCAGAGTTGGAGCCAGGGCACTGCACGCTCTGTCCCACTGAGGCCAGCAGAGAATAGGCAAGGCCGGAGCTCTGCAGAACACCAAGGATCAGGCAGCCAGAAGAGGAAGAGGGAACTGACCAATCTGGCAAGGTCGGGGCCACTTCCTCTAGCTCCTTCTGTTCAAACTTCCTAGAAAAATATGCTACCCTAAGTAAGTGACCAAATAGAACCTACTCAAAAGGACAAATGGAAAATATCCCACATCACCGGTTCAATACTATTGGTGGCAGAGGAATGGATTAGGGAGGTGGTTCCTCCCCCCACCCCCACCCCTGCAAGCAACTGGCCAGAAAACTTACTCCTGGTTAGTGCATGAGCAGTGGTCAGAGCATTTGTCATGAGCGCAGATTGTTTGGCTCACTGGTTAAGATGCCACATGGGACACCCACATTCCATATTGGGGCACTGAGATTCAAGTCCCAGATCGGCTCCGGACTCCAGCTTCCTGTTAGTGCATACCCTGGGAGACAGCAGCGTTGGCTCAAGTACTTTGGTCCCTGCCACCCAGTGAAGTGACTTGGTCAAGGTCACTGGCAGTGAGTGGCTAGATCAGGAGCTTCTCACCTCTAGACTCAGTTTTTCTATTATTTTACACCTCTTGCCTTTGAATTTGACACAGGCAGAATTGCTTATTCAAAGTTTGGATAGATATAAATGGGACATTAAAAATACTATCCTATTCCTTAGGTACGGAGGAGAAATCTACGCTGATTGACCTTGAGTTCTCACTTAGGAGGACGTTTCATTCAAAACCATCCAGAAATGATTTCTGCCTCTGTGAACATTGCGCACTTCCATGGGTGACACCAATTTTGCTATTTAAAATAGCCAAAAATTAGTCACCAAAGGCTCAGACTACTTATTCACGGTATGGGATTAAATTTCTAAAATGTAAATGAGGAAGAGTTCTTTTTATGCAGTTTGTTGTTTGTTAATATGGAACGGATACATCCAGATCTGCAAACAATCTCAAGTTATAATAAGCAAATACCACAGTTGAGAGGAAGGAAAAGCTGCCTCTGGGAATGGCTCGTGGATGTAGCCTCAGATTCCAGGGCTGTGCATATGGGTCCAAGAAAAAAGGCATGAACTAGTGAGGAAGTCTCTGTCTGGTCACAAATTTGGTTCTAGAAGATTTCTACATGTTGATTTAATGTCTAAGTCACTGGATATTAGCAACATGAAAGCTTTTAAAAGAAGGCATAGGGGAACGTTCTCCCCAGGGAGTTCATCAGCCCTGGTGAGGACACATGCTCAAATTTAGAATGTGAAGTGGAGCCTGCACAAACCCTAAAACACAAGGCTTCCAAAAAAAATCCAGATCTCCTGGGCCAGGTGCCTGGTGCTGCTTGGGACACTGTGTCCTCTATCAGAGTACCTGGCTTCAGCCACAGCCCCACTTCTGATTCTAGTTTGAAGCTCAAACACACCCCGGGAGGCAGCAGATGCAGGCTCAAGTACCTGGGTCCCTGCCTCCCAGCCCAGACTAAGTTCCTGGCTTCCGTGTGGTGTAGCCCCTGGTGTTGCAGCATCTGAGGAGGGGAACAGTAGATGGGGGAGATCTCTCTCTCTCTCTCTTTCAAATAAAATGAAAATACATACTAAATAAAAAATTATCATTCATAAATAATTATGAAAATAAAACCAGGTTCTATTTCTGACCTAGCCACACTTTTTGATTCTAGCAGTGGTGGATGCAAAAAGACAAGCACTTCAGGTGTATCTTTCCTCACCCTCAAGCAGGCAATCTCTCGTTGACAGCATGGCAGGCGAGTTCAACCATTTGGGTTTAACAAATTTTAAATAACAGCTGAAGGAAATCAGGCTTGTTTTGTTAGTATCTGATGTGTGCTTTTCAAAAGTGTCCTTTTTCCAACTCCTAAACACACAACCATTCTCCTCTTCTCCCCTACAACGCCCCTCCTGCACACAGAGCTTCCGGCCCACGCAAGCATCTCTTTCGCTCTCCCTCCAAACCCAGAAACTTGTAAACAGCTTTCACCTGCCTTGCCCTGCAAGCCGTTCATTATTTTGCACAGAAGCAACTGAGGCCACCCTGGTAGGGGCAGCCACTGTAGGTGTATCAGCGAAAGAAACCAGCGTCCCAGTTCCATCCGTGACACCCTTTTCAATACAGAGACTTCTCACCACGCTGAAATGTTCATTACGCCATTCAGAAGTAGAGGTCTAGTGTGACAATTTGCTGTAAAGTGCCTCCGTGATTATAAAGAGAAAATCAGCCACTTGTTCTGCAGGGATTGTGCACAGACTGACAGCCATGCTCAGTGTGGAGCGGAGTCTGCACCTGGTCAGGAAACAGCAAGACGGGACAACAGTTCTTCTGTTGCTAATAATTACGCCTTGGGTTTAATCACCAACTTCATGCCTGACAAAATGGAAGCCGAAGACTGGGGAAATGATGAAGCAATAGGTATTTAAATCATGGAGCATTTTTCGTTCAATTAGCATGGTGATGAGGCGCTCCATTTGTTAGGAATTCTAGCTGATGCCGACAGTATTTTAAATTAAGGTTAGTTGAAATGACGGCAGCAGAGTGGAGAAGTGACATCCCACAATGAATATGTCAGTTCTCTATAAGCTGGAGATAGACTTTTGATGGCTTGAATCATAGCTCTGAAAGCTGAGATTGAAAAAGAGAAAGTCATTTGCTGCCCAACCCCTGTTCATAATGGTTTCTCTTCCTTTTAGCCACAGGAAGAAGTGGGGTTAGGAAAAGACAGACAGCCTAGAGGAAGGATAAGGTTGGCTCTAGTCTGTAAATCCATTTGCATATCATTAATCAATTTAGGCAGCTGGAGGGTCTGGGCCTATTACTTAGAATACTGCATTAACCCAGCCCACTTTGTAGCAGTCTAATTGCTCCATTGTACCGATAATGTACCAGGAAGTCATAGCATCACTGCTCTGGCTTTGAAATTGGCAACTCGGCTTCTTTTTTTCAATGAATTTCACAATGACAGTCACATCTCTCCTTATGAGGCTGCTTCTGATGTTGTACTTGTAGCTTCAATTGCTCATGAAATGATCCACTTTTCCCTTCTCTCTTTCCACCCTTGCAAAACTCCACCCATCGCAAGAATCCCCCGTCTTGACTGACTAAATGGCACGTGAGGTCTCTGTGAAGAAGGTTCTTATTTTGACACCCACCCTGTCATGAATATTAATGTTGGAATGAGCTTTTTCCAACAACCCAGAAAAAAACTCCAGAGGCACAGTCTATGGAGGCGCCATGTTTATTGTCATAAATTTGCAACAGAAAAGCGGTTTGGTTAATTGGCCAGCGAGGAGCTCAGTCATTCGTTTTATCATCTCAAGGGAGAAGAGAAAGGAAGAACACAGAGTAACTCTTGCAGGATGGGAATAAAAGGGCCAACTGCCCTCACCTCTTAATTGGCCACATGCATGATGCATGCTGTGGAATTTTCTAGGGCCAATGATTAATTGTAAATTGAGTTCTCTCTACTGGTAGGTAAAAAGACACTCCTCTGCTCTGTGTTTATTGGTGTGTGGTCTGAGAATACAGAAGAGTGGGCCGGCGCCGTGGCTCAATAGGCTAATCCTCTGCCTTGCGGCGCCGGCACACCGGGTTCTAGTCCCAGTCAGGGCGCCAGATTCTGTCCCGGTTGCCCCTCTTCCAGGCTAGCTCTCTGCTGTGGCCCGGGAGTGCAGTGGAGGATGGCCCAAGTGCTTGGGCCCTACACCCACATGGGAGACCAGGAGAAGCACCTGGCTCCTGGCTTTGGATCAGCAGGATGTGCCGGCCGCGGCAGCCATTGGAGGGTGAACCAACGGCAAAGGAAGATCTTTCTCTCTCTCTCTCTCTCTCACTGTTCACTCTGCCTGAAAAAAAAAAAAAAGAGAGAGAGAAAACAGAAGAGTGATCTCAGTAGTGACTCAAATACTTGGTGGTTGTGCATTTTATATGTCCCGTTCTTAGCCCCACGTACAGTGCATGGTATATGCAAAAAGCTGGCCTTCAGTAGTCAAGATTCTGCCATAATAGTTAACAGTGGGTCTGCTCAAGATCACATAAAGCTGAATGCCAAGAATTCAGCACATGTGAGTGCCAGGAAAACCTACTGCATGGTAAACTCCAGCCACCTAATATATGAGTCAGGACAAAAGAATTGGGGCAGGCATTTGACCTAGCATTTAGGTCACTGGCATCCCACTGCAGTGCCTGGGTTCAATTCGGGCTGCCCCGTCCTGAACCAGCTGCCTGTGAATGCAGTAATAATCCAAGTGACTGGGTTCCTGCCACACACATGGGAGACCTTGACTGAATTCCCGGCTCCTAGCTTTGGTCCAGCTGGGAGGCTGTTGCCAGCATTTGAGGAGTGAACCATCAAATGTCTTTCTCCCTCTCTCTGCCTCTCAATAATAATAATAATAATAATAATAATAATAAGCAAAAACAAAGAAATACTCAGGAATAAAAAGACAGGAAAGCAATAAATTCATTTACACTCAGAACCCAAACTACAAATCCTGAGTCATGGAGTTATTCCCAAATCCTGGGAATTGAGAATGCAGCATAGAATGTAAATATTAAAAACCCATCTGTTGGCCGGCACCGTGGCTCACTAGGCTAATCCTCTGCCTGTGGTGCTGGTACTCCAGGTTCTAGTCCCGGTCGGGGCGCCGGATTCTGTCCCGGTTGTTCCTCTTCCAGTCCAGCTCTCTACTGTAGCCCAGAAAGGCAATGGAGGATGGCCCAAGTGCTTGGGCCCTGCACCCGCATGGGAGACCAGGAGGAAGCACCTGGTTCCTGGCTTCAGATGGGCGCAGTGCGCCAGCTGTAGCGGCCATTTGGGGAGTGAACCAACAGAAGGAAAACCTTTCTCTCTCTCTCTCTCTCTCTCTCTCTCTCTCACTATCTAACTCTGCCTGTCCAAAAAAAAAAAAAAAAAATCCGTGTGATCTTAGGCACACTTCTATTCACTCCGGTTTTTTATTGGTAAAATTCAAAAAGATGAGCCACTATACTTCCTTCTCATCCTAGCATTGTCTAACTTTATTTTTTTTAAATTGCTGTGTACTGAGCTAAGCATGGACCAGATACCGTGCTGAGCATCACAGGATGCTCTCATGTGCTCCTTCCGGGAGCTCACAGAAGCTGGTACAATTATTCACCCCATTTACAGATGAGAACAGTGAGGCCCAGAGAAATAAGGCTAACACTTAACCTGTAATCCCTGATCTCACACCCCCACACCTCTCTGCAGCACCTCACAGTAACTGGACAATAGCTGTTGCTTCTTCCCCTTCTTTCTTTATTTCTCGCCCTATTTTTCTCTAGCATGAACATCATTGTTTGACAAAAATACTACTTGCTTATTATTTAAAATCCATCAATATATGTAAAAGTATGAATAATAGAACAAAAATAGCCCACATCTTCACACCCAGAAACAATTATTAATATTAGATGTATATTATTCCAAATTCCTTGCTATACACACACCACTATGCTGGAGTGGCATAGACACATGAACAGAATATAGAAACTATATCTGGAAATAAGTATATAAAATCCTATGTATTCTTTAAAAAAAAGAGTTCTTTATTTGAATGGCAGAATGACAGAGGGAAGACACAGAGAAAAAGATCTTCCATCTGATGATGCACTCCCTAAATGGCTGCAATGCCTGGGGCTGGGCCAGGCTGAAGCCAGGAGCCTGAAACTCCATCTGATTCTCCCACATGAGTGGCAGATTCCACTGCTTTCCCAGGCACATTATCAGGAAGCTGGATCAGAAGTGGAGCAGTGGGGACTTGAACTGGTAATTAACATTGGATGTCAGCATTTCAGGTGGCAGCTTAACCTGCTGCCGGACAGCACTGGCCCCTTATTTAATCTAATAATGAAAAAAAAAAAAAAAACTAAAGAAACTACTTGTCTTTAGGTAAGTTTTCTGCAGGACATACTATATTCTGAAGCTGCTTCTAGGGCTAAGAAAATAAGATTGTAAAAAACATTTAGAGACCGGGATCTTATCTATAGATAGTTCAGATTTCAATTTCACAGTGTTAACTTTCTCTGCCATGAAAGGTGAGGAAAGTAGCACTCATTGCTACCTACTGATTTCCATTATTATGTTAATTCTTCTTCCTTTTACTCCATCAGAATTTTTAACACTTGCACTCCATGCACTATTCATAATTCCCAGGTCTGGGGACTGACTTCCTGACTCCAGGATGGTTTGCACCCTACGTTTTAATGTCTCTATCTCTCACTCCTCTCTTCACCACATTGCTCCTCCGCTCCTAAGTACTTTTGTTTTGATTCATGCCTTGGTTGACTGGAGTTTATCATCACACAGATTTTCCAAGAAGATATCATAGGTGCTGAGCTCTCTAAATTCTTGTGTGCTTGATAAATTCTGCTGCTTTCTCCTTAAGAAGACACCAAAAAGTCCGTGTTCTTGAGGGCACCGTGCAGTCAAGGTTGTTAGTCTAGGACGCCCACCTCTTAACTGTCTTCTTCTCTTGAATGTCGCTTTGAGCGTAAAGTTCCCTGCAAAACGACATCAGTTCCTGACCTCCCCCCATCTCTGTGTGTTGATCAGTCACTGCCTGATCATATTCTACTGAAATCAGTGGCCGGGATCTGTCTCCCGCTGGAATGCATGCTTCTCTGGGTAAGGTCTGTGTCTCATGCGTCCTTGGGCCTGGAGCTCTGCTCCAGATACCGGGTGAGTTCTCCATGAGTGTTTTGCTGATTGAATTGAACTCTGGGAACCAGTGCTCCAGAAACACACAAGAGTATAACTAGGTCTTTATCCTCTTTCTTGGCATCTACCTTTTCCCCAATCCTAGATAAACCCAGGTGAACAGAGGGATGAGAGTAGCAATCTGTAGATCTGCATGTGTCAGAGAAAACCTCTTATATTGCACAAAAATTCCAGAACTATCTGGCAGCGGGAGACGCCTCATTCTGCCGCTTTCTCACTGAGTAGCCTGAGATAACTTCTTTTCTCTCTGGGTCTGATTCCTCCCAGGAATAACATCTTCTCTTCTGCCCCCAAGGAGTCCCACTGGGACTGATCTCACAAGCAGCACGGTAGGGTTCCCAACACGGCTCTGTGATCCTCAGGGTACCCATCCCACACCCCATCCATAACCAGTTCTCCCTCAAGTCACTGCCCCTCCCCGTCCCTCTGTGTTCTCAGCAGCTGCCCTTGTCCTCTCCCTTACACTGCCCGTATAGGCCCCTCTTGCCAATGCTTTTGTGTCTGCCTGGACTGACAGAGGGGGAGCATCCCCAAAGATGGCCACCAACAATCCCTCCCATCCCTCTACAGAATGCTGTTCTGCCCTCCAGTGGTGGGGCCTGGCTCCTGGTGTACAGCTCACCTTGGCCAGCAGGTGAGCAGGTGTGAGTGATGCTGTGAGACTGCTGGGCCTAGACTTCATGAGGTCTTGCAGCTTCCATTTTTCCCTCTTGGGGTCCAGGAAACTATTGAACAGCAAGAGATCTCGTGGGGAGAAAGTGTGTGTGTGTGTGTGTGTGTGTGTGAGAGAGAGAGAGAGAGAGAGAGAGAGACAGAGAGAGAGACAGAGAGAGAGAGAGACAGAGATTCAGAAAGACTCTAGTCATTCCAGAGATCCCAGATGAGCCCCCAGACACAGGAGTGAATCCACCTTGCACCTTCCGACCTATCAGCACTCCCAACATTACCAACCCCATCCAACACCATGTGCAACACAACTGCCCCACTGAGCCCAACCAACCCATACAATCATGAGAAGATAAAAGGTTGATTGTTTCAATCCCCTGAGTTTTAGGGTATTTTTTAAAACAAAAATAGCTGGAATTTTGACCCTCCCTTACCCCCAACATCAGCCTAGGAAACACGGACTCCATCTTTCAAGATTTGTCACAAGGGTCAACTGCTTTGTAAATTCTCTGTGTCCCCATCCTGCCCACTGCAGCCCTATATTCCCTTCTGCTCCCCACAATTCTATAATACTTTATACGCTAACCCATGTACTAACCTAACCTGCATGCTCAGGCATCTAGAAGGCAGGGACTTGGGCTACTGCATTTTTTGCCTGTGCCTATATATCATCTGGCAGATTTGAATCACTCTGTGGTTCATGAAGGAATGAACAATTGAACAAGTGAGACAATATAACAGAGGATAACTATCCTGGCCACCAAATCTAATCATATGAACTAGCAATGCACAGGAAAGTCAGCACAAGCAACTTCTCACAGCATCCTAAAGTGGAAGGCCAACAGAACACCACAGAGAAGGTGCTAGAAGTATCTGGAATTAAATCCTACACTTGACATTGTCACTTGAATCAATGGACGTCCATGCACTGAGCACAACCTATGGAAGCTGGGAAGACTTAGTTGGCCCTTCAAGGAGTCACGATCTTGGTCAATGATTCTCCTTTCCTGGCTCACACAACCTGAGCTGGCCGTGAGGATGAGCAGACCTGCCGGCTAAGCAGCCAGCATGTATTAATAGCACCACAGTAACTGAGCAAGTTAAGACAAAGAGGCCAATGGCCTCCCTCAAACCACTCATCTGAAAGGAAGAAGTACAGGACTCAAAGGCAGGCAGGTCTGACTTGCATCCAGAGCACAGCTTTACCGGGAGTGGGGCAAAAACACAAAAGGATGGAGATACCCAGCCAAATGATCCTCCAGTCCTGGAGCCAGGCAGGTGACAATAAAGGCCATGTCTTTTAGGAAACCACAGTATGGAAAGGCCACCTCCACCATGGTCTTGTATGCACCACTTTCCATCAACAGCCCTGTGATGCTTGTTTTTAAAAAATTAATTTACTTATTTGAAAGGGAGGGAGAGAGAGAGAGAGAGAGAGAGAGAGAGAGAGAGAGATATCTTCCAACTGCTGGATCATTCCCCAGACAGCCACTACAGCCAAGGCTAGGCCAGGCCAAAGCCTCCCAGTCACATTTGCAGGGAGCCAGATCAGAAGTGGAGCAGCCAGGGCTTGAACTGGCGCTCATATGGGTGAATGGCATTGTGGCATTCTAAATGTCTGGGTATGGGTACTTCTGCTTCCTCCTTCATTTCCATTTCTCTTCCCCGCCATGTCCAGAGGAACCTTCACAAACGCAAACCTGACCCAGGTGTTCCTCTATTTTCAGCCCCCTAAAATAGTGTCCTCCACAGCCTCACCCAACATTCTTCTCTGTGTGATCTTCCAACATTCTTCTCTGTGTGATCTTCCATCATGTTTTTTAAAAAAACATTTATTTGAAAGTCAGAGTCACATAGAGAGAAGAGACACAGAGAGAGAGAGAGAGAGAGAGAAAGAGAGAGAGGTCTTCCACCTGTTGGCCACAATAGCCAGGACTGGGCTAGGGCACAGCCAGGAGCCAGAGCGTCTTCTGGGTCTCCCACATGGGTGCAGGGTCCCAAGCACTTGGATCATCCTCCTCTGGTTTCCCAGGCACATTAGCAAGGAGGTGGATTGGAAGTGGAGCAGTCACATCTCGAACCAGCGCCCACATGGGATGCCAGCATTGCAGGCAGTGGCTGAACCGGTTATGCCACAATGCTGATCCCTCTCCCCTCATTCTTAGAAAAGGGGACCTGATGGCCTAGTGCTTCCCACACAGAGGTGGGCTATTTTCAGGCCTGCAGGTTTCTGCATTTGCTGCTTCCTCTCCCCACATTTCCCTTCTCTTCCAGTCCCAGAAGACGTTCAGATGTGCTTGCAGGCTCCGTGCAAACCTCACCTCCTGGGCACAGTCCTCTTGCCCTCCCCCCAGTATCGTGTGCTCGTTGGTGCTGTGATGTGTACACCACTCAGGAATCACATACGCATTCTGTGCATATGTCTTTCCATCTCAAGGCCATTTTTGTATCTTCCTCAATCTGACAGTCACGCTAAACACTGAGCACAATTCCGGAGACACCCTTGGTCCTTCTTAAATTCTCCCTGAATGCAGAAGGCTTTAAAAAAAAAAAAAACTCATGGCCGGTGCCGCGGCTCACTAGGCTAATCCTCCGCCTAGCGGCGCCGGCACACCGGGTTCTAGTCCCGGTCAGGGCGCCGGATTCTGTCCCAGTTGCCCCTCTTCCAGGCCAGCTCTCTGCTGTGGCCAGGGAATGCAGTGGAGGATGGCCCAAGTGCTTGGGCCCTGCACCCCATGGGAGACCAGGAAAAGCACCTGGCTCCTGGCTCCTGCCATTGGATCAGCGCGGTGCGCCGGCCGCAGCGCACTGGCCGCGGCGGCCATTGGAGGGTGAACCAACGGCAAAGGAAGACCTTTCTCTCTGTCTCTCTCTCTCACTGTCCACTCTGCCTGTCAAAAAAAAAAAAAAAAAAAAAAAAAACTCATAACTTTGGCTTGCTGCAGGAACGCACAGGCTGCAAATCTCTCTCTTTCTCTCCCTCTCACTCTCTCTCTCTCTTTGGCATAAAACAGACTGGCTGTTAATTTCTTGAGGGATTTTAGCTTAAAGTGCGGGTAACTGGTGGTAGCTGTTTTATGCCTTTCTGAGTGACTTGGGAAGGTGATTTTTGCTTTGGAGTCGACTCAGAGCCTGCAAATCTTACTGTTTATCTTCTCCTGGCAGTAGAAAGCATGGTGCATTCACATTTTTCATAGTAATCTTTCTCAAAAAAAAAAAATGTTCATGTCTTCAGAAAGAGATGTTTTGAGTCCTGAGGCCATTTCCTACAGCAGATATCTGACTTGCCATTCGTGAAGCTGGAACAAACCAGTTAGATCTCTTTGCTCGTCTGGGTTGGATTCCACCATGTGGCACAGACTCCCTGTCTCTCCCATTTATTCTCACGACAGGTCCACGGGAAGCCGCCTGGCGCCTCCAGGCTCGCATAGCTCTCCCCGCTCACTATAGCACACAGCCTTGGCTTTCCAACTCGAGGGCTTTCAGAGCCTTCCACTTGCCATTCGCTCTGCAAGGTGCCTTCTATAAATTACATCATGAAATTCAAAGATTCGATCACACTCAGAATTCACCTGGCACACGGTGCCCTTGTGACTGCCTGTTGGGAAAGGGGCTTCACTGCCTCTGTGCTGGCTGGGTTGCTGTTTGCCGCATTCCCAGCCTCAGCTGGGCATCTTTAAAGATCACCAAATAAATGTTTGCTGGCGTGGCATCAAAAACTCCTGCAACTGCCTTGTGCAGTTGCCCTGGCCAGTGCCGCAGGATGACAAGATGCCTGCTAAAAGGGACAACTGTCCTTCAGTGAGGACAAAAGCACGGGTCAAGGTGGGGTGGCCAAGACAAAGTCTTGGAGTGCAGGCTCCTGCTGCTCTCCACCCCCTGGGAGAATGCCCAGCAGTCTGTAAGCAGAGCCTACCAACATCGTGTTCCCTTGCTCTCTAGCGTCTGCTGGGCCTGTGCTTGTCCCAGAACAAGAACTGTACCTAAGGACAAATCTGCAAGGAATCAGCTGATACACCATTAAAATTCCCAGGGGAAATTTCTCCTGGAATGTCCACACAGGAGAGAAACAGTGATATTGTTAAATAAGTTGTTATTGTAGTCGTCCTCTCCCAAACTGAAGGGTGCGTTTTCTCAGGCATCTTATGGTTAGCCATTCACGGTGTTTCCATATTGTTGCTAACAAACATCATCACTTTACTAATATTACATGATTTAACAACATCAACCAGAGCTGACTCTAGATTAGCCCTGCAGATGATGGGCATAAATGCCAGCAAGACAATGGAATCACTGACCCCTCATTTCCAAGGAAAGACTTTATCAGCTCACAAGTTTGTAAATTAGGTCACTGAGGCTTTAGCCACATTAGCTTTAAGCCCGAGGTTTGAAATCACCCAAGAAGTGGTTAGTCCCATGCAGGAAAAGCACGGACTTTAGAAAAAGACCGGCATGCCATCCCTAAGGCAGAGTTTTGAGGGACGACATTAAAAGGACTGTGACTTCGCCTCCTCTACATGAGAGGAGCAGATCAAGAACAGCTAGCTCTCGGGGTCCTCGTGAGCACTCACGGAGGAAACCGTGCCACGCTCCCAGCCTGGGCTCCGGCGCACCGCGCTGATCCGATGGCAGGAGCCAGGTGCTTCTCCTGGTCTCCCATGGGGTGCAGGGCCCAAGCACTTGGGCCATCCTCCACTGCACTCCCTGGCCACAGCAGAGAGCTGGCTTGGAAGAGGGGCAACCGGGACAGAATCCGGCGCCCCGACCGGGACTAGAACCTGGTGTGCTGGCGCCGCAAGGCAGAGGATTAGCCTAGTGAGCCTCGGTGCCGGCCCACTGTCAGAAAATTCTTAAAGTGTCTCATTAATCAACAATGAGTTCCAGTTCCAGCTGAGATGGAACAAAAGGGACCACATTTACCCTCCCACCTGAAACAATTTTTAAAAACAAGACAAAATGAAACAAACGATTTTTTTTTATTAGAGAGAGAGACAGAGGGTGAGGGAGACTCAGAGACATGGGAGACAGAAAGACAGAAGAGAGGTCCAATCTTCTGGTTCATTTTCCAAATGCCTGCAGTAGTCGGGGCCGGGCCAGGCTGAAGCTGGGAGACGAGAACTCAACCCAAGTCTCCCATGTGACTGGCAAGAACCCAACCACTGGAGCCTGCACTGCTGCCTCCCAGGGTCTGCATTAGAAGGAAGATGGCATCAGGAGCCAGAGCTGGGGATGGGACCCACGGACTCCAACACGCGATGCAGATATCTTAACCTCTAGGTTAAATGTCTACCTCAGAAACAATGATTTTTACAACATGGTGTGTCGGTTAGGAAAGACTGTCCCTAAGAGATGGAGAACAAAGGATGTGGGCTCTTAAACAGCCCAGCTAACTGCCTTCGCAGTGGTGCAGAGAGGAGAATGCAGGCATAGCCTGATACACTCCCTGGAGGTAGAAGGAGTTGGCACTCAGGGGAAATTAAGGCAGCTACAGAGTGTAGGACAGAGTAGGGAGCTGCACAAAGTGAGGATTCCAGGGACCTACACAGGGAGTACGCCATGTGTGCACATGAGGGCGTCATCCAACAGAAGCGGACAAAACCACACGACAGGATTAGAGAACAGAGCCCGGGACTCACACTGGGCCAGGAACAGCGTCTGCTTCAATGGCTCAACTAGAAACCCTCACGATTCACAGGGCGCTGGATGTGTGTCTTAGTCAGGAGAAAAATCAGTCCTGGAGAAAACCCTGTCCCACCTAAAAATCTTAAAAACAAACTGAAAAGGGTCAAACTATTTCCAAGTAAATGGGCTGCATGCCAGAACAAAGCTCAGGAATATTTTTAGAATGGAAAAATACACACATAGCACTCAACACAATAAAAGTCATGATATATGGCACCAAGCAAAAATCGCCAGACATGCAAAGAAGCAGAAAAATATGACCCAAACTAAGGAGGAAAATCTTTCAAAATGGACCCAGAACCAGCACAGATGTGGCAATTCTCAGGAAATGATTACAAAAAAACAGTTGTTAAAAGTGTATACAATATGTGAAAAATGTAGAGAAATGGAAGATATAAGGTAAACTGTGGGGAGCAATCCGGACTAGACTGAGTTACTGGAATTAAGACTTATTCTGTGCATCTGCTCTCCCACAATATGGCGCTGGGAGAGAAGTAAACAGCTTCTACGCAGCTGCCTCCAGTTCAACCAATAAACTGTAGGACCTACTCCTGATTGGAGGAGAGCAGCGTACTCGGCGTGTGGGCAGCCAAGTTGGGATTGGCAGAAGAGGACTATAAGGGAGGAGAGAGACGGCATGCACCAGGAACATCTAAGGGGAACATCTAGCTGAAGGAACACCCGTGCAGCCCCCGAGAAAGCCGGCCGGCGGTGTGCCGCTCCCCTGCGGAAGTGGGGAATGTGGCCAGGGGGAACTGCCCTTCCACGGAGGTGGAAGGGATAGTAGCCAACCCGGGAAGAACCAGCAGCAAACCCGGGGAGGGCCGAGCAGACAAAAGAACAGCGCAGGGTCCTGTGTCGTTCCTCCATGAAGAGGGGGAGCGACATAATGGTGCCGTGACTCGGATATGAAGCCTAGGCAGGGTTTAGTGTCGCTCCTCCACGAAGAGGGGGAGCGACATAATGGTGCCGTGACTCGGATAGGAAACCTAGGACGGATAGGAAACCTAGGACGGATAGCAAACTTAGGAGGGAAGAAACGGGAAGAAGTAGGAAAATACCGGAGAGAGAGACTAGCAAAGAGCCTAGGTGCCGGAAGAAGCTATTGAAAGCCTAGGCATAGACTCGGATATGGACTGTGGGAAAGAAGTTAGGATTGAAAGCGAAAGTGAAAGCTTTCATAGACTCGGATGCGGACTATGGCGGGGAAGCTAGGAGATTGAAAGCGAAAGTGAAACCTGGAGGAGGCTTGGACTCGGATACGGACTGTGGGGAGTAGCCAGGAGAAATGAGAGGAATATTGTTGGAAGAAAACTTAAGGAAACATACCGGGTAGAGAAAAATGTTAGGGAGGATGAAGCCGCGAGTGCAGGGCGAGGCGGAGATATAAGCCACCTTGGAATTCTTCAAGTCACCCCGGGGAGCAAGAGGCGAAGATCTGGAACCAGAGGCAGAGACGTGGGCCGCCAGGTTGAAATTCGCCAGGTTAGTCCGGGGAACTTGGACTGAATGCCGGTGGTGGCGGAAACATTCGCGGAAGCCGCCGCGTGCAGAGAGAGCACGGGGCGTGAATAGATAGGGAACGCTGGCGCGAGGCCGTGGTGCGGGCGCGAAGTGCGTGGAGACCGCGGAGCGTGCGCGCAGAGCCGGGAACCCGCCGGCGGGGCGAGGCGCCGGGAAGCCGCGCGGAGCCGTGAAGCTGCCGGCAGGGCGAGGCGCCGGAAAGCCCCAGGGATAAGAGAAATAGAAGTTTAGAAGTAAAGTGAGAGAAATAGGAATGCTGGAAGATAGAAGTGGAATGGGAGAAATAGGAATGCCCGGAGATAGAGAAATAGAGAAGTAAGGCCTCCCCACAGCATGGCAATGAGAGAGCTTGGATTCGGTCTGCCTGATTAAGGCGGTAAGCACCAGCAAGCAGCTCGACCAGAGTATGAGCTGCAGGTCACCGAAGATAGGCACGAACCAACACTAATAAGTCTCCCCCACAATACGGCAATGAGAAAGCTTGGATTCGGTCTGCCTGATTAAGGCGGTAAGCGCCAGCAGGCGGCTCGACCAGAGTGTGAGCCGCAGGTCACCGAACACAGGCACGCATCAGCGCCTAAAAACCTCCTCACAACATGGCGAAGAGAGGACCCGGATTCGGTTTGCCTGATTGATAGGACTTTTAAGAACCTGTGGCAACTCTAGCAAGCAGAGCAGAGTGTGTGCCACGGGGCACCGAAGACAGGCGCGTATCAACGCCAAAAATAAAAAGAAAGGGGGATCTGTGGGGAGCAATCCGGACTAGACTGAGTTACTGGAATTAAGACTTATTCTGTGCATCTGCTCTCCCACAATATGGCGCTGGGAGAGAAGTAAACAGCTTCTACGCAGCTGCCTCCAGTTCAACCAATAAACTGTAGGACCTACTCCTGATTGGAGGAGAGCAGCGTACTCGGCGTGTGGGCAGCCGAGTTGGGATTGGCAGAAGAGGACTATAAGGGAGGAGAGAGACGGCATGCACCAGGAACATCTAAGGGGAACATCTAGCTGAAGGAACACCCGTGCAGCCCCCGAGAAAGCCGGCCGGCGGTGTGCCGCTCCCCTGCGGAAGTGGGGAATGTGGCCAGGGGGAACTGCCCTTCCACGGAGGTGGAAGGGATAGTAGCCAACCCGGGAAGAACCAGCAGCAAACCCGGGGAGGGCCGAGCAGACAAAAGAACAGCGCAGGGTCCTGTGTCGTTCCTCCATGAAGAGGGGGAGCGACAGTAAACCTAAATAGAAATACTAGAGATGAAAATTATAATATCTAAGAAGAAATACAGACTGGATTAGATTATCAGATTACACGTTTCAAAAAAAAGATTGGTGAACTTGAAGACATAGTGATAGAAATTATTAAAAATGGATTTTGAACAGAGAAAAAAGTTTGAGAAAGGGGAAGAACAGCAATCATCTGAGGAATAATTTCAGGAAGCCTAAGTAAGTACAACTGGAGTTCTCCAAGAAAAGGACCATAGATGGAAATAAAGAAAAAAATTTAAAGAAATACTAATTGGAAAAATTTCAAATTTAATGAAAGCTATAAAATTTTATATCCAAGTATCTCACTGAGGCCCAAGAATAAGAATTATGAATAAAATTCCATCAACGAGGCCAGCACCAAGGCATAGTAGGTTAAGTCTCCTCCTGTAGCACTGGCATCCCAATAAGGGTATTGGTTCAATCCTGGCTGCTCCACTTTTGATCCATCCCATTCAATCCCTGCTATGGCCTGGGAAAGCAATGGAAGATGGCCCAGGTGCTTGGGCCCCTGCACCCACATGGGAGACCCGGAAGAAGCTCCTGGCTCCCAGCTTTGGATGGGCCTTTGCAGCCATTTGGGGAGTGAACAAGCAGATAGAAGATAGATCTCTCTCTCTCTCTCCCTCTCTCTCTCTTTCTCTCTGTCCCTAGTGCTGTAACTCTGCTTCTCAAATAAATAAATAAATAAATAAACCTTTAAAAAAATCCATCAAGGCACATTGTAACTAAACATCTTAAAATCAGAATGAACAAACTATGGTATATCCCTGCAATGGAATACTGTTCAGTGATGAGAAGAAATGAGCTGCCAGGCCATGAAGAGCATGAAGAACCTGAATGCCTGCTGTTTAGTGAACTGGGCCATATAAAAAGCTACAATCATGCATCGGCATGATTCCAACTATAAAACACTGCCAAAGACAAAACTCCAGGGATTGCAGAAGGTCGGTGGTTGCTGGGGTTTGGAGTAGGGAGGGAATAGCTGGAACACAGGGGGTTCTTAAGTAGTGAACTTTCCTGTGTAATGCTGGAATGGTGTTTGTATGCCACTATACATTTGTCTAAACCCATAGTACCATACAACGCAAGGTGTGAACCCTAACATAAGCTGCATACTTTTGTTAAAATAATATGTCCATATTGGCTCATCAATTAATGCAAGATATTGCAAACTAAAGCAAGATGTTGGGGTTGGAGCTGTGGCATAGCAGGTAATACTGCCGCCTGCAGTGCCAGCACTCCAAATGGACACCGATTTGAGTCCCGCCTGCTCCACTGCCCATCCAGCTCTCTGCGGTGGCTGGGAAAGCAGTGGAAGATGGCCTAAGTGCTTTGGCCCCTGCACCGGCATGGGAGACCCAGAAGAGTCTCCTGGCTCCTGGCTTTGGATCGGTGTAGCTCCGACTATTGCAGCCATCTGTGGAGTAAACCAGTGGATGGAAGACCTCTCTCTCTCTCTCTCTCTCTGCCTCTGCCTCTCTGTGACTATGCCTTTCAAATAAATAAATGAATAAATCTTGAAAAAAAAAAAGCAAAATGTTGATGATAGCAAGAACTGTGAGAAGGGGCGCAAGGGGATATATGAGAACTGTCTGCATTTTGTGCTTAATTTTCTATAAGCCTAAAAACTCTCCAAAAATTAAAGTCTACTAATCTAGAAGACACAAGTTCAAGTTACAGAAATGAATATTTCCATAATTGCAAACAAAATTGATAAATCAACCAATATGTTGAAGAATTCTAACATCTTTCACAATAATTAATTGAATATACAGACAAAAAATTCACTGATTATATATAATATTTGAACTGGACACATTTTAGACATTACACTTCACAAAAGAATCTGCATTCTTTTCAAACACTGGCCCATTTACAAAGATTAGTCTTGGGGCAAGCCTTGTGGCACAGCAGATTGCAATGCTGCATGGGACACTCACATCCTGTGTTAGAGTGTCTGGGATTGGGTCCCACTTCAACTTCCAATCCAGCTTCCTGCTACTGGGGCCTGGGAGGTAGCACATGATGGTCCAAGTACTTACATCCCTGCCACCCAAGTGGGACACCTTGATGGAGTTCCTGAATACTGGCTTCATCATGGTATAGCCCAGCTGCTATAGCCATTTGGGAAATGGTCTAGCAGATGGAAGATCTCATTCTCTCTCCCTTTCTCTCTCTCTCTGCCTCTCTCTCTATCTGCCTCTTTCTCTCTCTCTCTCTCTCCTTCTCTCTGTCACTTTGCCTTTCAAATAAATAAATAATTTTAATTAGCCTTATAGTAATCCATAAAGCAAGTCTCAAGCATTTTCAAAGAACTGGGATAATTATGATCATATTAGATTAGAAGTTTGTTTTCAAAATATCTTTAAAAATCTCATGTGCCTGGAAATTTGAAAGAATATTTATAATAACTTCAAGTCAAAGAAGAAATAAAAATGGAAATTATAATAATGTCAAAATATGTAGAATACAACTAAGATAACATTTAGAAGATAAGTTATGGCATTAAATGTTACATTAGAAAAGATAAAAGGGTGAAAATTAAAGAGCCAAGTATTAAATCTACACATTTTAAAAAGAGAAAAGGATTCATATAAGCAAAAAAAAAAAATAAAGAAAAGACAGAAGCTACTAAGCTGGTAACACAGGGACACAGAGAATCAATGAAGTCAAAAGTTAGAAGGCTAATAAAAATCAGCAACCTTCTGGTGAAACAGATTAAGAGAGAATGACAGAGGCAATAGGAAAATGAAGGAGTATCACAGATATTTCAAAGTTTGAGAGAAAAGTTTAAACATCTTTATGACCATAAAATCAAAACACAGATGAAGCAGACACATTCTTAGAACATTTAATACATTTGGCCTAAAAAGAAGAAAACCTAAATAATCCTCTGCTTGTCAATTCAACCAGCAGCTTTCAATCCTCCCTACAAACATCAACACAGCCACTCCAGGACGGATGGGGAGGGTGGGGAATGGAAGCAGTGTGGCACAAAGAGGCCTCACGGGTATTGTTAATGACCTATTTCTTAAACTGAGTTTAAAAATACGAATGCTCATTTTATGATTACTCTGTGTTTTCCGTGTGTGTTGGAAACATATTTTGCATTACATTTTTAAGGAACATGTATGCTGGGGGCTGGCACTGTGACACAGCAGGTTAAGCTGCCACCTGCAGTGCCGGCGTCCCATATGAGCCCTGGTTGAGTCCCGGCTGCTCCACTTCTGATCCAGCTCCCTGCTAATGAGCCTGGGAAAGCAGCAGACGATGGCCTAAGTCCTTGGGCCCCTGCACCCACATGGGAGACCTGGAAGAAGCTCCTGGCTCCTAGTTTCAGCCTGGCCCAGCTCTGGCTTTTGGGACTTTGTGGCGAGTAAACCAAGGGATGGAAGATCTCTCTGTCTCCCTCTCTTTCTGTAACTCTGCCTTTCAAATAAAGAAATCTTTTTTTTTAAGTGTATTCTAACTCAGAAGTGGTGCCTTAAAACTAGTTTCTTGAGGCTGTATGCGTATACAGTAGCATAAGCGCATGCACACGTTTCTCCCCAGGATTCCCTAAGGAAGTTTCCAATATGAGAAAGGCCTCAGGTAAAGAAACAGCGGTGCAGAGGACCAGCCTTTGAGGCTAAACCATGGCGTAATCAGAACTTCTCAGCACACTCCTGGCGTGGTCATGCACAAACGCACATATACCTTGCAATGAACCCCCATGATGGCTCTGCTGTGACGTCGTGGCATTTTGGAAAATACCAATGAGTTTAACAGACTATTTGGTGAGGTCCCACTATACCCCAATGAAATACAGCCTGTTTAATAGGTATCAGTCTACTAAGAATGTTAAAATGAATATCCCAGGCAAGAATTTTTCTGGGCTCTGTATCCAAAAGCAGAATTGCTGGGTACAGGGAAATACAAATTTTCAGCTTGGTTAGATTTGTCAGATTGCTCTCTGAAGTGTCTGTACCAATTTACACTGTCGAAGTTTCTACTTTCTCCACTTCCTGAAAACAGTTTGACAGACTATAAATGTTTGCCACTGTTACAGCACCAAGTATTTCTGATTATTCTGTCTTTCTAGATTTTCGGTGAGTCTCAGCATCTGCACGGTCACTGTCTATCCAAGTGCTCTTTTGTATAAATCACATATATGTGTGTGTACACACACACAGTTGGTTCTCACTATTCACAGTAGTCATAATTACAAAGATGCTGTGAATATTGATTTAGAAGATGGTCAACCATCCCTCCCAGGTAAAACACAGAGCGAGGTTCCCGTGAGCCTCTAGTCACACCATCGTTGATACCACCCAATACCACATGGTAAGGATGTGTGTGGTGCTACAGCGGGCCAAGCTGCCACTGGCAGTGCCCACGTCCCAGTATCAGTGTCAGTTTGAGTTCAGGCGCTTCTGCTGCTGATCCAGCTTCCTGCTAGTGCATCCTAGGAGGGCAGCCAATGATGGCTCAAGTACTTGGACCCTTGACTCCCGTCTGGGAGACCCAGATGGAGCTCCAGGCTCCTGGTTTCAGCCAGTCCAGCCCTGGCTGCTGCAGGCATTTGGGAAGTGAATCATCAAATGGAAGATGGATCTCTGCATATTTGTCTCTTTCTCTTTCTCCCTCTATCTTTCAAGTAGGTAAATAAACAATTTATCTTATATTTATATAAAACAGTGTATTATGTGGGTTTATTTTAGAAGACACTTTAGGTCGGCGCCGCGGCTTACTAGGCTAATCCTCCGCCTTGCAGGCGCCGGCACACCGGGTTCTAGTCCCGGTCGGGGCGCCGGATTCTGTCCCAGTTGCCCCTCTTCCAGGCCAGCTCTCTGCTGTGGCCAGGGAGTGCAGTGGAGGATGGCCCAGGTGCTTGGGCCCTGCACCCCATGGGAGACCAGGAGAAGTACCTGGCTCCTGCCTTCGGATCAGCGCGGTGCGCCAGCCGCAGCAGCCATTGGAGGGTGAACCAACGGCAAAAGAAGACCTTTCTCTCTGTGTCTCTCTCTCTCTCACTGTCCACTCTGCCTGTCAAAAAAAAAAAAAAAAAAAAGACACTTTAACTTGTTGATGGTTCATTAACATTGAACTCAAGGCCAACAGCACTGTACCTACACCTAACAAAGCTTATCTAACACATTTCATCTGTGATGTGCAGCACGGCCTTCTTGACCAAACAAAAACACAAGAAAGCACTTCAGTACTAGGCTCAGAGTCGTTTTACATAGTGAATTCATCAACCAAAAAACAACAAAAATATACACAGCATCAAACAGACCTCAAAAAGCTCACAGCTGACTGTGTGAGAGCTGAAACAAGAAGTCAGACCATCTTCCACCTTTTTCAACTTTCTCAAAAATGAAAATCGGGTGACTCAACTTTTGCTTTTCTGTGTATGTTCACGAATGATCATAAAAGAACTGTGAGTATTGATTTGGGGTTACAGATAAATTTTTAATAGATAAAATCATAAATATGGAATCCATAAATAATGAGGATTGACTATGTGTGTGTACATACTTTACAGTACTCCTTGCCTTACCTTTGGTGTTGTTTGTACTTCTCTGAATAATTTATACAAGTTTCTTTTTTTAATGTCTGCTGGGTTGGGGTTAGGATTGCATTAAACTATGGATCAGTTTAGGGATAACTTGTAGCTGGACAACATAGAGTCTTCTGGCCTATGAACGGTTATTTCCCCTTTTATGTGGTTCTAGTTTAATTTTACTCAACAGTTTCTTATAGCATTTAACACACCTTCCACATCTTTTGAAAGATTTATTCCTAAATGTCTGGTATTTTTTGATGCCACTATAAATTATATATCTATATATTTAATTTTTAATTTCAGGTTGTCCATTGCCAGTTTATAGACATAGAATTAAGTTTCATATATTGATCTCACATCCTGCAACTTGACAAATTAATTTATTCATTCTATATTAGTTCTATTGGTCTTTTTGTGGATTTTATAACATTTTTATATCAATAATTATATCATCTGTGAATAAAATTGGGTTAATTTGTTCCTTTCCAATATCAAAGATCTTATTTATTGCATTGTTGCACTGACTAGACCCTCCAATGTAATGTTGATTAGTAGTGATAAGAGCAGACATATAATAATAATAACTAATAATAATTGTATTGGTTCTGAACTTCAGGGGAAAGTACCATTAAGCATGATGTTAACTGCATGAATCTTGGGGATGCCCTCTCCTAAGTACAGAAATTCCCTTCTATTCCTAGTTGACTGAGACGTTTTATACAAAATGTATGTTGGATTTTGTTACATGCATTCTCTATGTCTATCGAGATCATATTTTCTTTTTCTTTTTTTAATATAGTGAACTGTTGAGTTTTCAATTGTTGAACAAGCATTGCATTCCTGAGATTAAACTTACCTTGATTATGATGTATATCATATCTTTCATAGACTGATGGGTTTAGTTTACTAAATTTCCTTATCATTTCAACTTCTGTGTCCATTAAACCACATTATTCTATATCTTTGTGTTTTATATCAGCTCAATACTGAGTTTATACATTATTTTGAAATTGTTTCCTGCTCTTTAGCTTTCTGGAAGAATTTGTACAGAATTGGTATCTTTTTCCTCCTTAAATATTCGGTACAGTTTGCCAGTAAATCCATCCGGGACTAGAGGTTTATTTTTTTGGTGAAAAGATGTTAAAATACAAATTCAATTTCCTTAATGGATATAGGTTATTCTTAATGTTTTACTTCTTAATGTTTAAAAAATATATTATTTATTTGAGAAACAAGAGAGAGGAAGGGAGTGGAAAGAAAGAACAGTGCCATCGGCAGGTTCACTCCACAAATGCCTGCAAGGGCTCTGTTGCCTCCCGGGGGTCTACACTAGCAAGAAGCTAGAATCAGGAACCAGAAGCAAGGATCAAACTCAGGCAATCCAATTCATTTAGCTCATTTAGCCACCAGGCCAAATGCCCACCACTATTTATTCCTTCCTAAGAAAGCTCTGGTAGCTAGAGTCTTTCAGCGGGTTTACCCACTTCATCTACATTACCAGACTGGTTCGTTTTATCCTTCTTAATTCATGGATCTGCAGGTGGGTGACCTCGTTTGTTCCAGTTAGGAATCTGTCTTCTCTCTTCTTCCTGACTGCTCCAATAAGAGGCTCTTCTATTTTCTTGGTCTTCTCAAAGCACTAGTTTTTGCTGTCATTGCTTTTCTGTTTTATAGCCTACAGCTTTTCTTCTCTCCTCTTTATCAATCCATTTCTTCTACTTACTGTAGGCTCAATTTTCTCTGCTTCTGTAGTTTCCTAAAGTTTAAGTTGAGGTCATTGATTTAAGAACAGATTTTACAGAACTTTTTCTTCCCTATTATTGATTTTTAATTTAATTCCATTGAGGTTCAGAAAACATACTTTCTGTGACAAATCCTTTTAAATTCATTAAAACTTGTTTCAAAGGTCAGCACTGTGGCATAGCAGGTAAAGCCGCCTCCTGCAGTGCTGGCATTCCATATGGGCCCCAGCTTGAGTCCCGGCTGCTCCACTTCCAATCCAGCTCTCTGCTGTAGCCCGGGAAAGCAGGGGAGGATGGTCCAAGTCTTTGGGCCCCTGCATCCACTTGGGAGACCTGGAAGAAGCTCCTGGCTCCTGGCTTCGGATTGGCCCCACTCCAGCTGTTGTAGCCATTTGGGGAGTGAACCGGTGGATGGAAGATCTCTTTCTCTCTGTCTGTCTTCTCTGTAACTCTACCTTTCAAATAAATAAATAAATCTTTAAAAAAAAAAAAAAAACTTGTTTCAGTAAACTTTTAAAAGTTTTTATGGAGCCAGCACTGTGGCACAGTGGGTTAACGCCCTGGCCTGAAGCGCTGGCACCCCATATGGGCGCCGGTTGCAGACCCCGCTGCTCCACTTCTGATCCAGCTCTCTGCCACGGCCTGGGAAAGCAGTAGAAGATGGCCCAAGTCCTTGGGGCCCTGCACCAGCAGGGGAGACCCAGAAGAAGCTACTGGCTCCTGGCTTCAGATCGACACAGCTCTGGCCATTGTGGCCAGTTGGGGAGTGAACCACCGGATGGAAGGCCTCTTTCTCTCTCTCTCTCTCTCTGTGCCTCTCCTCTCTCTGTGTAACTCTGACTTTCAAATAAATAAATAAATCTTTACAAAAAAGTTTCTATGTAATTGGGAATAATGCTAATTCAAGATTTTAAATATTTATTGGTAAAACTTTTAAATCATTTTGTTTAAATTTTCTATATTCTGACTAAATATTTTTCTTCTTTATTTTATTTCTGATACAGGTGTATTAAAAGTCCCCACCATGATTATGAATCTGTCCATATCTTCTGGTATGTCTATTAGTTTATGAATATTGGAGCTACACTGTTAGAAGCCTTGAAATTCACAATTGTACTTCTTTAAAACTGTTTCATAATCAAAGTGATGATAAAAATTAGTGATGATCACTATTGGTGCTTTTGCCTTTAATTCTACTTTGTATGATATTAACATTACTTCACCAAATCTTCTATTTATTTGTTAGTATTTTCCCTGTTTTTATTTGCACCTTTTTTTAAAGATTTGTTTTTATTTATTTGAAAGAGAGACAGAGAGAGAGAGAGAATCTCTCATCTGCTTGTTCACTCCCCATATAGCCACAATGGCCAGAGCTGAGCTAATCCAAAGCCAGCAGCCAGGAGCTTTTTCTGGGTCTCCCACATGGGTGCAGCAGCCCAAGAACATGGACCATCTTCTGCTGCCTTCCCAGGCACACCAGCAGGGAGCTGGATCAGAAGTGGAGCAGCTGGGACTTGAACCAGCTCCCACATGGGACACCAGCCCTGAAGGACAGGGCTTTAAGCTGCTGCGCCATAGCACTGTCCCCTGCACTATGCATCTTTTATAAACAGCACTTGTTTGTTTTAATCAAAGACACTCATCTTTAGATAGCCCGAGTTTGACTCATATACTGTCATTATAATGACTTGTATATTGGCTTAATTTCTACTCTGCTGTGCTGCATTTTCAGCGTACCATACCATCTTGCTCCCAACACCTCCCCACTCCTGTTCGTCTTCTGCCCTATAATTTGTTTACTTGGATTGATAGAATTGCTTCTTTTTATTTCTGCCTTAATGACTTGGAAGCTATGGAATGAATTTCTGTGATTTGGATGATTACTTTCACCACAAATATCAAGCTGTGGATTTCCTGACAGAGGCTGAAGGAGCTCAGTATCCCATCCTTCCAAGCAGAGCAATGCTCTGTAACCAGCAGGGATTTAACCCAATGCCTTCTAGCCCTTTTATCTGGTTCATATTCCCTGCCTCGTTTTATTTCCAAGTCTCCTGTAAACAAATAAAAAAGATTTGTCTTGAACTATCAGTAGTTAATTTGATTTAATAATCTTTTATGTCATCTACTTTGTTCGTTGTTTCTTCTTACATCTCATTTCTTTATTCTGAATTTCCTTTTTTTTTGGTGAAATACATCCTTTAGTAGTTATTTTACAGGAATTTATATGTGCATTGTATTTTAAGAGAAAAAGTAATAATATGAGTTTTCTTAATGCATCTTTCATTTCACTAAACATCTCTGTACTAACTTTCACTCTTTATCCTTTTTGCTTCTTTCCAGGTAAATTTGTCAATCCTATTTTCAAATTCAATAATTCTCTGATTGGTTTTAGCCTAGAGTTCGTCCCATTTATTCAGTTGTTCATCTCAATTACTGCATTGTTTTATTACCAGATTCTTAAATTAGTTCTTTACATACATTTATCTTTGATTTGCTTCTGCCAGTTTTTAAATTTGTTTGGAGAATCCTTTTCTTGGTAGGTGGAAAGATAGAGAGAGTTCCCACATACTGGTTCACACCCCAGATGCCTGCAATGACAGAGGCTGTGCTGAGGCTGATGCCAGGAGCTAGGAACACAGTCTAGGTCTCCCTCATGGGTGGTAGGAACCCCATTCACTTGAGTCATCACTGTTGCCTCTCAGGATAAGGAAGCTGGAGTCAGGGGACAGAGCCAAGAATCAAACCGTGGTGTGGGACAGGGGTGCCTTCATCAGCTTTTAACTGGTAAGCTAAATACCTGCCCCCTTCCACTGAAGATTTTATGCGGTATTCATTATTGTTGTTGTTGGAGCTTTATTTATTTACTTGAAAGGCAGAGTGAGAGAGGGAGGGGAAGTAAGACAGAGAAAGAATGAGAGAGAGTGAATTTGTGACATCAAACCCCGCATAGACCTGGATGCTTCTATTTTGATTTTTGTCTGGGTACATGGCTTGTTTTTGAGCGTGGAATGCCTATGGAGTGTGTGTGTGTGTGTGTGTGTGTGTGTAACATTTTAAAGCATGAACTCGAACCGCAATCTCGTAAAAGAGAGACCAGAATTCTTCCATTGTTATACACTCTGCTCTATTTTGACATTTACAAAATTCCTGCGTACACTACTTGTGAACATAAACCCTTGAACATTACTTGAAATTTCAAAATACCACAAATCAAGCTCTGACAACCATGATGGGGAGGATGAATTCGTCTCATAGGCTTGTTTTAAATGATCACTGCCACCCTCACCTGTACCCACCCCCCCTTCCTGTATGAACCACTCCCCCAGATTAAAATCACTGTCCTACAAGGAAACACACAGCTCTAGTAAAATTGGCTTCAGAAAACGGAGAGCTCCAGTGTCAACAACCAGGGAGACGCTGTGTCTAGTGGCAGACAAGGACACCTGGGGGATCCCCTTGACCTGCCTGGGCAGAGCTTGATCCCTGCTCCAAAAGCCAGCAGCAGCAGCCAACAGACGCCCACAATCTACACCCTGGTCTCACTTAGCCTGGTCAGTTTGTTCTCAAATTCTAACCATGGGGAAAGCAGTACTTTCGGTGAAAATATGTGTTTCATTTCACCAACAACTTCATGACAACACTAACAGAAATCAAAATAAAACATCAAACTCCCAGTTGGTAAATAAAGAATAAGAATAGGCAGCTCTCATAGGAGGAAATAAAAAATGGTCTAATACACAGATGTGTGGCATCCTCATATTATCAGAAGTAAAAATGAATGTACTAGTTTCCATCTAGGGACAATTTTTTAAGTAACATTCAAGTGCAAGGTCACTATTAGCCTAGCATATTCATACCTGATGTTCCATGGGAAATTAGCACAATCCTTTGAAAAAGCAGGATAGCAATACGTATTGAGAGCTGTAAGAAATGGGGAGTAGAGCAGCTGGGATTTGAACTGGCATTCTATATGGCATGCAGGCATCCCAAGTAGTGGCTTCACCTGCTGCTCTACAACATTTACACTATTCCTCTTGTTTTTCTGACACAATCACGTTTCTTTTTTTAACTCATGAAAGTAATATATGGCGAGTTATATAACTGAATACTCATATATACATATACTTGTGTGTATACACACATGTACACATACATGCATGTAACCATATGCCTTATATATTTGTGTGTACACATATATGTAGACATACAAGCATATACACACATTTATATGACCTTATATAAAGTATGCACACATGCATATGTACATAGACATGCAGACACATACATGTATTATAAAATAAAAGGTAGAAATCTACCGTCCTCTCATCACCAGCTCTATTTGTCCCTCTGGACAGGACATTATTATGGGACTCTCCCCTTGTTTCCATTTCATCTGAGGCACCAATAAAACAGATACCAGGCAAAAGTGAGCAGGTGCACCCTACAAGTGCAGAATGTACCAGAGCAACGACAGAGACTGCCCCACAACTCAGCAACTGCAGGAAGGTCTCAGACACATGAGTCTGAGACCACAGGAGACTGACCTTGACCAGGGCAGGGTGAAGGGTTCTCGGTGAGGAGCAGGCTGTCAGGCCTCCTCCACTCCCCTGGAATTGGGGGTCTACTTTCTAAGTCCAAGTCTGGCCAGGGGAGAGAAAAGGGGTTGACCTCCCTAAGGTTGGGAGATCCAGGGCAGAGACAGCTCAAGGCGATTGTGGCCTGCAGTGTGACTGTCACCTGGGAGTCTCTCTCCCTCCCCGGGAAGCCCACAGGGGAGAGTGGGGCTCACCGTTTCCCTGACAGATCAAGCCGGGCGGGTTCTGTAGCATGACATCAGCTGCATAGACACTCACATTTAATGCCTAGAAGGACCTACCCAGAAGCCAGCCCTGGCCTCGGGCTGGGGGCACAGCAGAATCAGCTCCCCAAACCCCCAGGCCCCATGAGACTTGGCCACCCCTGTGCCCCCAGCCCTTTTGCCACCTCCGCCTGGTAGGTGCAGAGACAGCAGCTTGCCCAAGAGAAGGCACTTGGGTGACCAACTCGTCCTAATGTACCTGGGGTTCTCCTGGTGTTAGAGTTAGAACTCAAATTCCTGCATCCTGCGCCTCCCAGTGGGGATCAGAGAGACCATAATCCCCTTTCCAGCACTAGCAGTGAGAATTTCTTAGGCTAAATCAGCTGGGAAGTTTTGGATATCACAGAGCATGGATGTTGTTTCAGAACTGAATTGAAGCTGTTTGCAGCTTGAAGGAATTACAGAATTCCCTATTACCTAAGGTGAGTAGAAGCACCAGGGACCCACTAGCATTTTCATCCAGAGGCAGTGATGGAAGGGACAAAATCAAGTTGTGTTTTAACTATATACAGATGTACATAAAACATAATATATGATTTTTGAAACAGTGTATTTTAAACAGTGCTGTCTGACACACTTGCTTTTCTTGTAGCACCTCTATCTCTAGACCTAGTTATCTTATATATATATATATTTTTTTTTAAACAATGGCATGTTCATATAATTTGGTATTATCCTGCCACTTAGAGTGAGATAGATCTACATTTAAGAATGATGGCAGGCCGGCGCCGCGGCTCACTAGGCTAATCCTCCGCCTGTGGCACTGGTACCCTGGGTTCTAGTCCCGGTTGGGACACTGGATTCTGTCCTGGTTGTTCCTCTTCCAGTCCAGCTCTCTGCTGTGGCCCGGGAGAGCAGTGGAGGATGGCCCAAGTCCTTGGGCCCTGCATCTGCCTGGGAGACCAGGAGGAAGCACCTGGCTCCTGGCTTCAGATCGGCTCAGCGTGCTGGCCGTAGTGGCCATTTGGGGGATGAACCAACAGAAGGAAGCCCTTTCTCTCTGTCTCTCTTACTAACTCTGCCTTTCAAAAAAAAAAGAAGAAAAAAAAAAAAAAAAAACACTTGCACCAGGGGCCAGCTCTGTGGCACAGTGAGTTAATTCTCTGCCTGTGGTGCCTACATCCCATATGGGCACTGGTTCTAGTCCCAGCTGCTCCCCTTCCGATCCAGATCTCTGCTATGGCCTGGGAAACCAGTGGAAGATGGCCCAAGTCCTTGGGCCCCTGCACCTGTGTGGGAGACCCAGAGGAAGCTCCTGGCTCCTGGGTTCAGATCAGCACAGCTCTGGCCATTGTGGCCATTTGGGAAGTGAACCAGCGGATGGAAGACCTTTCTCTCTGTCTCTCTCTCTCACTGTCTGTAACTCTGTCTCAAGTAAATAGATAAATAAAATCTTTAAAAAATAAATGAAACACTTGCACCCCATATTAGACAGTACTTAGGTTTGAGTCCTGGTTCTACTTCGGTTTCCAGTTTCCTGCTGATGTACACCCTGGAAGGCAGCAGGCGATGACTCAAGTACTTGTGTCTCTGCAGTCACATGGGACACTTGGATTGAGTTCCCAGCTCCTGGTCTCCAGCCCTCTGGCTGCTGCTGGCATTTGCACAGCCAACCTGGGGATGGGAGAGCTCTCTCTGTCTCTCTGCTTCTGAAATAACATTCTTTAACAAAGAATGTACAAAGTCCTACACGGGACGATTCCTTTGGTGGGACATTCCACTGAATGTCAAGGATCAGCAGCATCACATCGCTTGGGAGCTGTAGAAAAGCAGAAGCCAGAATCACCGAGTGGAATCTTCGCCTTCACCATATCCGCAAGTGCTCTGTCTGCCCAGGGAAGTGGAGAAGCGTGGGTCTGCAGCCTCCTTTGTGATGTCTGACAAGTAATCCATCCTGTGATCCAGCCACAGCCTTGAGTTCACTCACTGGGTTCTAACCAGGGTTAGGGGAGCTTACGCACTAATAATATAGAACAACCCCCAAAAGTGGTTGGAGGAGTTGGTGTAGAAGCCCTCAAAGTGGGTCCACCCACCAGATGCACAGAGAGCCCATCACCGACATTGGGAAGATGGGAGGAAGGAGGCGTTTCCTGCAGGGTTCGGAACAAGGAGCTGGGCGGCTATCACTTACATCCCAGGCTCCCCCAGGGGTTAGGAGTGAGGGTTGTCACAGATTGAAGTTGGGGTCGAGAGGTGTGTGTTCAGCTCCTGGTTGGCCTTTGGCGTGTGATGGCAAAGTGGGTTCCAGTCAGTCTGGGCCCCACATGTAGGGGGTAGTTACTGTTTGCTCTGGACCTGGAGTTCCCTCAAGACAAGACCAAACGCCAAGACAGCTGTCTATAGAGGACAGAGATGACCTCCGGGGCTCAGTGATGAGGGACTTTGAAGGGCCAGCTGCATCACGCCCTCTATGCAGTGAGCTAATTTTAGTAAGACGTTGACGTGCAATCATAAAAGCAGGACTGACAAAGTTTAAGGTAAGGGAGGGAGGCTGGGAGACCGTGGGGAGAGACCAGGACCTGACAGTATCTAGCACCTGTCTTCAAGGCACTGTAGGGGCTTGGTCCAAAGTCTGGGTTCAAGGCACAGGGAAGGCATGCATCACAGACAACTGTTCCCAGAATGGCTTAAAGAAAAAAAAAAAACTGTTTACTATGTTATGGAAACAGATGGCTGCAAACAAAGGGAACAGGAAGCTGGTGCCTTCTCTGTCTTCCATTCAGCAGGACTGAATACGTTCCAGTAAATTTGCCTGCAAACTCTGCTGAGGAGCCCAGCACACGGCGACGAAGATTACAGAGCGGCTCCCAGGCACTTTAGCGGGTAATCAGCTGAAATTGAGCTCTTTTCCAGATTCTTTGCTGATTGTGCAAATGGAACGTCTAAAAGAAACCGCTCCAAGTCCCCACACAGCCTCCAAGCTGAAGGCCCCGTGTGGGCCACGCAGACGTCTGCCCTGCTGCAGAGTGACTGGTTCCCACGCCATGAGCAGCGAGATCCACCCAATTACCGGTGCTTTAGCGACCAGTCAGGCTGGGCTCAGGGTTTGAGGAGTCCAGGCAGCAGTCAGCAAGCAAGAGCCAGGTCAGCCGAAACTCCCTACGGTTTTCTTCCCGGCAGGCTCAGCTTTGTCCTGGAATGCCGCTTGCTTGTGCTAAGACCACAGGACCCTGGGTTGACATGCAGGGTGCAGAACTTCTGGGCTCATTGGCCTCGTGGACATCAGATGCCCCAGGAGTTTCAGCAAAAGTGGAAAACAGCTGGAGAGACTCGGGATTGGGGATCCAGGAAAAGCTGGTGCCTTTTTTCCATCATTTTCTTGCTTCTGACTGAGACATCGGGGGGGGAATCACTTTGGAGTTGCTAAGAGGCCAAGGACAATGGAAAGGAAAATGGCAAGCTGTGCTGTGGGAATCCCAGGGCCTGAATTAGGACTGGATTTAAGTGCATGCCCACCATGTCCCAGCTACATAACCCTGGTGAGGGCTTAGGCTCTCTGGCCCTTAATTTCTGGGAAACAGGATCAGGACACCCTCACCTGTAAGACCATAGCCACACCACCTGGGGCATGGCTGGTGTTTGCTAAGTGCCCTTTCCCCGCCTTCATCCCCTGAAAATAAACCAAAGCTCACACCCTTCCCCCCAACCCTTTTCTCGCCCCCCAGACTGCAGAAGTGAAAGTGAAGTCCCTCCTAGAAAAGCCCTCCCAGGTGACTTCCATGTTTCGAGCACTGCTAACAGCCGACGTTTATTCAAATGTTTGCTTTCTAGGTAAACTACTCAGTTTAATTTCAGTAACAACATGAATTCCTAGCATGTGTTATGAGCAAAATGTGCACAGGGCAAAAACGTCCTGTTGACCAGGGTGTTAGGGACGTGAGCACAGCTTGGGGTGCGAGCTGATTCTAGACAATGCTTTCCTAGTGCTTGTTGTTCATGACCTTGGAAGTGGGAATTGCACTTGTGGACATGTAAAAATAATCAGATATTCACCAGGATTTCACTTGCAATTTATACCTGGAGTGCCCTGTTCTTCTTTCTTTAATGCTTTTATAATTATACAAATACACAAATGTGTCACTATAAAAATATGGAAATATCACATACAACATGGAGGGTGCATTTTACACTCATTTCCCCTTCCCACTCCCCTCTCTAGAAGCTTCTACTACAATCTGTCTAACTTTCCAGAGACTGCGCTAAGCACCTACAGTGTGTGTGTGTGTGTGTGTGTGTGTGTGTGGTGTTCTCTGTAGTCCCATGATCATCTATGAAATAGTTGACACTCTCCTCCTTAATCTGACATTTAAAAAATAAATAAGGGGGCTGTGCATTCAGCCTGGCAGTGAAGGCCCTAACCTGCTCACATCGCAGTCAGACTCCCTGGGTTTGATACCCAGGTCCAGCTCCAGGCTTCACCTCCCTGCTAAGGTGCACCTTGGCAGGGCACAGGTGGTGACTCAGATAATTGGATCCCTGCCACCCACACAAGAGACCTGAAGCTGAGTTCCTGGCTCCTGGCTCTGCCCTGTTCCTGCCTCAGTCAATGCAAGTATTGGGAGAGTAAACCAACACACAGGGTCTCTGTCTCTGTCTCTCTCTGTCTCTCTCTCTCTCTCCCTAAATATATATATATATATATCTTTCTCTAATAAATAAACACAATAATTTTAAAATAAGCAATGGCTTATTGGTACAATGGATTATACAGAATGAGGGAACTCTCACATCTATATGAAAGATCACCAGGATATGTTATTAAGTGCCCCCATAATACTATAATACTCTGTATAAGCAAGGAAAAAAAACTATATATTTGTTTCTGCTTACATTTGCATCAAGAAATACTGAAAGAATAAACATAAACATAAGTGATTATCTGAAGGGAGCAGGAAGCAGCAGAATGGGGTGAAGGGGACAGGAATGGGAATGGTATTTCTTTGTCCCAGAATAATTGCTCCCCCAACATGTCTATGTCCTCACCCTGAGAACCTGTGACTATGCTGGGTTATGTGGAATTAGCACTGCAACTAGGACCAAGGTTGCTCATCAAGTGACCTTAAGATACAAAAAATAGCCTGGCTTCTCCAGATGTCCCAGAGTAATCACAACAGTTCTTCAGAACAGTCCTTAGCGCCATTGATTTGTGTCATCTATCTCTTCTTGATAAAAGTCTTCTTTTGGATTTTTTGGTTTTACTGCTCAAGTATATATTTTTAAGATTTATTTATTTATTTGAAAGTCAGAGTTACACACACACACACACAGAGAGAGAGAGAGAGAGAGAGAGAGAGGTGTTCCATCCGCTGGTTCACTCCCCAATTGGCCAATTGGCCACAATGGCCAGAGCTGCGCTGATCCGAACCCAGGAGCCAGGAGCTTCTTCTGGGTCTCCCACATGGGTGCAGGGGTCCAAGCACTTGGGCCATCTTCCACTGCTTTCCCAGGCCACAGCAGAGAGCTGGATCGGAAGTGGAGCAGCCAGTTCTCTAACCGGTGCCCATATGGAATGACAGCTTTCAGTCCAGGGCATTAACCCACTGCATCGGCCCCTCAAGTGTATTTTTTATATTCTATTTGATTTATTTTATCTTAAATCTGAAATCTCAGGTCATTTATTTTCAGTTGGCAAATTTTTCATGGAAGCCACTTTGGCTACACATCATGGCTTCGAATATGTGGTAATGCCAGTGTCATTTATTTAAAATTTTTCAACTTTTAATTTTACTCTTGTCTAAAAGAGGGAAGATGTTTAAAATTTTCAAAGTAGGCTTTTTGGATCACCTGTTTCAAATTATTTTATTTATTATTTAGCAATGATTTTTCTATTGATTTAAACACTCTTCTTAAAAAAAGATTTATTTATTTATTTGAAAGTCAGAATTACAGAGAGGCAGAGGCAGAGGGAGAGAGAGAAGTCTTCTATCTGCTGGTTCACTCCCCAAATGTCTGCAATGTCAGAACTGAGCCAATCTGAAGCCAGGAGCTAGGAGCTTCTTCTGGGTCTCCCATGTGGGTGCAGCGACCCAAGAACTCAGGCCATTTTCTACTGCTTTCCCAGGCCATAGCAGAGAGCTGCATCAGAAGTGGAGCAGCTGGGATTTGAACCAGCGCCCATATGGGATGCCGGCACTGCAGGCTGCGGCTTTACCCACTACACCATAGTGCCGGCCCCAAGTATTCTTCGTAAGACACAAATCTGATCACATCTCTCTTGGTCCAGGGGCTCCTCTCCACCCTCAGAACAACATTTAATTCTCTCCCAGGACACCTGCCAAACCCTTCAGCAGTCAGCCCTGTGTACTTCCCCAGTGTCCTTGCTCACAACTCCTGCTGACTCCTCCCCAGATCCCACCCCCATCTCGTTCCACCCTCCACCCCTCCTATTGTCGACCTTCTCTAGTCCCACCTGCCTGCTCTTGGGCCACACAGAATTCCATGCGGTTCATGAATGGGCCACAATGCAATGCTCCCTCATGCGTCAGGAACTTAGCGTGTGCTGCTGGCTCTGTGGGAAACATTTTCCTTCTGTTTTTCTTCAGTTTCTCCAGGAAGCCCCATGCCAAGGTCAAGGGACCTCTGTTGGACTCCACACAGCACTTTCAGGTCACCTGCCTGTCACGTTGCAATGGCTGCTTGCCTGTCTGTCTCTCCCGATGGAACTCTGAGCAACTGACAGGCGAGAGAGTACGCCTTATCCACTCCACTGTAGAGTGAAATGCTTGTTAAATATCCGCTGCCATAATTTGACCATGGTTTGTATTCTGTGAAACTTTTGCTGGAGTTTGATCCCTATTGTGATATTTTAAAAGTGTGGAAACGTAACCCAGCTGTGGTGTTTACAGGTGAGGTCTCTGGGAGGAGGTGAGGTCACCAGGCAGAGCCCCCATAACCATTTGGTGGCTTTCTAAGAAGAGGGAGGCCGAGCAGGACACACGTGTCTGTGCTTCCTGTCTCAGTATGTGCTGTCCTGCCCAGCCTTGGGATTCTGCCATCAAGAAGGCGGTCACCAGAGGCAGCCCCTTGACCTGAGCCAGACTCATCAGCCAAAATGAACTACTTTATAACTTACCCAGTCTGTGGTGCTGTGTTATTAGTAATAGAAAACAGACTAATACATTTCCTATTCCACAAACATGGGTATACAGATAAGATATACACATGTATACATGTATAAGATATACATGTATACAGAATAAGATAGAAGGAGAACATGTTCAGTGGGGCCAGCCCTGTGGCATAGCAGGTAAAACTGCTGCCTGCAGTGCTGGCATCCACTTCCTATCCAGCTCTCTACTATGGCCTGGGAAAGCAGTAGAAGATGGCCCAAGTCCTTGGCCCCTGCACCCACGTGGGAGACCTGGAAGAAGCTCCTGGCTCCTGGCTTCGGATTGGCCCAGCTCCAGCTATTGCAGCCAATTGGGGAGTGAACCAGCAGATGGAAGACCTCTCTCTCTCTCTCTGCCTCTCATTCCCTCTCTGTGTAACTCTGACTTTCAGATGAATAAATAAATCTTTTTTAAAAAAAAATCATGATCAGTGCCTTCTAATCACTGCGCTAAGTGTGCTATACGTACTATTAAGGTTATCTTTGGAGGAGTGTTCTGAAGATACTAGTTTTCTTCTTTCTACTTTTTTTAAAATTTTCTCAATTTACAAATGCTCTTCATAGAAATCAGGGAAAATAGGTACAGAAAGTTGATCTTTGCCAGTGGAGGCCTCACAATACACCTCAGTATGAAATACACAGGGGTCCGGTCATTCTCTGGAAACTGGCCCTGTGCAGAAGGCTGTAAGGCAGCTGGAACTCAGGGGTGGGGCTCCTGGGCTTCCCTGGAGCTTCTGTGTGTGCTGAGTTCCAAAGGCACCTGTTGGCTCTGTCCTTGTGCCACCTCTTGTTGGTTTCTCAAACCTACAAGTGGAGTAGCAGCCACAAACAGCTGCTGCTGCTATAGGCACTGTGGATCTCTCAGACTCCATAAAGCTGTGAGAAATCAAAGATCCATGTTTCCACGTGCTACAGAATCATCAGTGCAAAATAACAGAGCTTAAGTGAGTGGCATCGAGGCCATTGGAAAGTATTCCTGAACCTGTTCACCTCCCTTAAGCCCCGACCCACTCCATACAATCATGCAGAAGTTCTAACACATTAACATTCCCAGTTCATGCTCACAGATCGTACAACCCTCATTTGGGGCCTCTGGTTAATGTCCAATTGTTTGAACAATAAAAGCTGATTTTTTTTTAGCTCACAATGAAGCTTTGTGTCAGCAAGTGCATGTGCTTTTCACTCAAACATAAATAGTCCCACTTGGTTATGAATGAAATCAGCATTTATTGTATGAACAATTCACAAACATGAATTAAACATACCTAGAGTTCAACAAGCTTTATTCTACACCTTCAACCCCAACATCCCTCTCCTTTTTCAACCTCTGTCTGAAAAGGATATTTAGAAATAAATTCTGGATGATTCATAAGAAAGAAGGCGGAGCAACGGAGTTATATCTGCTATACCCTTAATAAATGTGAATAAAACATCCTTAGGTATTAAATCTGCAATTTTTTTCCTCTTTGCATACGAATTTCATATCACACTCAACACCTTTTCCTTATGGGAAATTACAGGAACTACAATGAAGCACCTGGTACATTTATTTTCTTTCCTGAAAACCTCAACTTTCTCAATAATTCCAGCTGTGACATTTAATGATGAATTTTTGCAGTTAATAATGGTAATATCTGCCATTTATTAGATGCTTCCGGTGTGCCAGGCAGGCTTATCCTCAGGACAACTCTGCTAGATAGTTCTTGTCCCCATCAGAAAGAGGCAGAAACCAAGTCTTAACTAGGTTAAGTCTCCCATCTGTAGTCATAGCTACTAAACAGAGAAGCCAAGATTTTTATCCTTCAGTTAAATGACTAGACAGAGTAAAACAAAATTCATCTCCAACACTGTTGGATTATTTTTTTAATAAAGAACATTTGAATAAAGAGGTTTCTTGACTTTTTCCAGATTTCTATTTGTCTTGGTCTCCATGGCCAACTCCTTTTCAGAAAGTTGATTGCTTAAAAAAAAAATTGATCTTGAGAATTCCACACCATCCACATGAAATGGGGTGCTGAGTAACTGGGTGGGGGGCAGCTTGGTGTGGCTCGTGAGGAAGGAAATTTGAAGATAATCAAAGATTAAGAATGTAGAGTACCAGGTTCCAAGCATAAAAGTCAAACAGAGACCAACAAGGCCATCTCTCACTTTCAAGACACAAACATTTTATAACTGCAAAGTGTAGACATGTCAGATTTGTTCTGATGCAAAACAAATTTTGACATGCATTGTCTCTCCTTAAAGTGAGTACCATCTCATTTAACCATGACAAGCCCTAGAAGGAGAAGGGGCTCCCACAGGCCAAGCTTTGAACCCCTCTACCTCACTGCTACCTACAGAGTCCATGAACCCTGAATCCAGACAGGTCCCTTCAACAGCAGCTCCCAGACTGCTCTGAACAAAAGAAGGGGCTGATTCAGAACCTCACTCAGCTGCTGCAGTCCACTGTTTGTAGATGCTGTGCTCCGCAGTGGCGCCCGGCATTCCTGCTGGGAAGGCATCTGCCATACTTCCCACTGAGTAACTGTGACGAGGACTGAGTTTGGGGAAATCTTCTGGTGTTTACAAATAGGCCGAGTCAGGATGCTGGGGAAGGATGGACTCAAGAGCCAAGATTACTTGGTGCAATGCCCTCAAAACACCTCACTGTGCACTTGTGATGCCCATGTCCACTTGGCTAGTGAGGAATCTGATCTGTCACCTAGCCACACTTTCCTCCTTATGAGTTTTTCTTGCTTTTGTCCACTGCCTTCTCTCCCTTTCAGCCCTCGTTCTTGTTCCCCTTGAGATCTCCCTCCACCCACAAACATGTCCTTGAACACCCCAAGGGTCCAAGAAAGTGCTCCAGACATCAGCCAGCAGCCCAGTTCTTCCAAAAGCAAAACTCCTGTGCACCACTATCTTAGACTGAGTTCCTCAGAAGCAGAGCCTGCGAGCAGGATTCTGGTAGATGTGGGTCAGGGACAAGAATGAACAAGCAGTGTGAGACAGGGAACTGTGCAATCGCAGGAATCTGACCCCACAGAGAACCCTGGAACACAAAATGCACCTTGGAGCCAGTGCCTTGGGGTGGGGGCAGAGAGGGGCAGGCCTTTGTTCTCCCTTAGTCAGCCCTTGGTTGTGGCCCCAAGGGGGAGTGCACAGACAGGGGGAACCCCCAGGTGCACAGGCCAATTCTCCCAAGCAAAGGGGCAGCTCTGCCGTCCAGCTTTCCATTTTCATTGTTGTAGTCATCCTATACTTCCTTCCCACATGGAGTTTCAGACTTACAGCATCTAATTTGGGCTGGGAGTAAAAACCTTGCTTCAGGGGCTCAGGAATATCGCCTTCCTCAGGAACCTGTCAGACTATTTACTTCAGTTATTATTTTTTTAATCTGCATTTTAAAAATCATAGACAGAGGTACCTAATCTCTCTTGACTCAAAGAATTGTGCAACCCGTGACAGTCTCTTTAGGATTCCTTGTGCATTTTGTATTCTGTCTGTACCCTCCCTGGGTGTAATTTGTTCTGCTTCCTCTAACTCTGACACCAGGTAAATGAGCCTATTTGGGGAGCTAGCAGAGAGATGGCAGCCACGAAATCTTCACCTTTCCTTACCTGTGATGGGAATGAAGCCGATTATCTCCCAGCCTGCAGCTGGCCCATGTTTCAAGTTCAGAAGATGAAAGCACTGTCAGTTAAGAGGCAGGAAGGAAAAGGTAATGTGTTATCTGAATCCCAGGAAATGTCCCAAGAAATACAGAGTTCCAGGACAGGTGCCTTACTCAGATGTCTGTTTCAGTGAGCAAGGTATAAACATCAACTTGGACTGTTCTGAACTTTGAATTAACTCTGCACGTGGCACCCATCCGAATAAAGCAGCTCACAGCATGGACTTTGGAGCCCGGGTTCAAATCCCAGCTCTGCCACCCTGAAGGCTATGTCTGACCCACCATGTGATCCTGGGCAAGTGACATCACCTCTGAAATGGGCTCGTGTTCTGGAAAATGGAAGTAAGAATGGGCAACTCTCCTTGGGGATTCTGGCACTAAAGGGTGAAATTGGGTGGATGAAGATCCGCAAAATGCTAAGTACCTGGTAACTGTATGTGTTCTTTTGGTTGCAGTCATAACAGTAAGTCGCTCCTGTGGGCCAGGTAAGCACTACAACTGGGAATTTACGGTGAGGCTACACAGGTGGCTCATAATCCCTAAGAAGAGGAACATTATCTGGGCTCAGGACGCGACTAGAGCCAGTGTGTGAGGTCAGTCCCCCCAGAGCAGATGCCACCACAAGATCAGCTGCAGATTAGGAGCAGGGGAAAGAGCTGCAGAGACAGGAGAAGCCGTCAGACCACCGTAGGAGCGGAGGCTGCAAGCAGGGTGGGGTGAGGGGGAGCTGCAGACTGCAGCTCAGCCGTGAGAGCATCTTGGGTGGGCCCATGAGGGCTGCTTGAGGCTCCAGGCTGAGGAGCTCTGTGTCTTGCAGGAATGAGCCTGCATTCCCATCCAACTGTTCACGGTCATGGTCAGACAGCAGTCCTAAGGGCTGCAACCATCAGCTAGTTTTGTGCCCTGAAGCAGTTTCCAAGGTCACCGAAACCAGGAGCCCTCTTTGCTGTGGGTCTCTGTTCTGCTGTTTTCTGTGTCTTCTTCCCCCTCTCCAGACTGGTCCCTTCCACTCTCCCATCCACAGACAAGGCAGGAGCCACCCCACAATTCCCAAGCCCCCAACAAATGGGTCCAGCTAGCCCTCCGAGCCCCGATTCCCAGTTCGACACTTATTGGTCACACTTGGGTCGTGTCCATCCCTGGATCCATCGTTTATGTCCCGAAGGGAGATCATGATTTTTAATTATCATGAAGTGGAAAGGAAGGAATGATTTCCAAAAACGTGAGGGTAAGGGTAGAGACTGGGAACCAAGAGCCAATTCAGTAGTGTAGTATTCACCAGAGATTAGTGATGTTACTCATGGTGTCACTTTAAAACACTGCTCAGCACAGACACTGTGACATTCTGGAATTGCTAACCAGCTGGAGCTTCAACTTTGTAGGACTCAGCTGCCTAATAGAGGTCCCACGTTTCCAATGGCAGCTAACAACAGAAACACCAGGCAGCACAGGCAAATGCTGGACGACCCTCAACAGTCCTGTAGCAACCAGTCCCCAAGACTTTATTAAGTAGCAAAGTGAATGTCCAAAATGATTATTAAAATAGCGACTTGTTCGGCCGGTGCCGCGGCTCACTAGGCTAATCCTCCGCCTAGCGGCGCCGGCACACCGGGTTCTAGTCCCGGCTGGGGCGCCGGATTCTGTCCCGGTTGCTCCTCTTCCAGGCCAGCTCTCTGCTGTGGCCAGGGAGTGCAGTGGAGGATGGCCCAGGTGCTTGGGCCCTGCACCCCATGGAAGACCAGGAAAAAGCACCTGGCTCCTGGCCCCTGCCTTCGGATCAGCGCGGTGCGCCGGCCACAGCGGCCATTGGAAGGTGAACCAACGGCAAAGGAAGACCTTTCTCTCTGTCTCTCTCTCTCACTGTCCACTCTGCCTGTCAAAAAAAAAAAAAAAAAAAGAACACGAGCTCTGATATAGCATGCCAGTGTTGCAGGCAGCAGCTGACTCACTGCACCATAAAGCCAGCCCCGTCCACAGATTTTCAGTCATGAATGTAAGTAACAATGCACATCAGTGTTGGCAGTACCTGTTATTATCATCAAGAAATAGCGCAGGTATTTTAATTTCATAGGCATCTGATAGATGTTACAGGTTGAATTGTGTCTCATTCTTCTCCTTACACCCACTAAATTCATAGATTGAAGTCCTAACTCCTAGTAGCTCATAATATGACCTTATTTGGAAATAGAGTTGTTGCCTTTGTAACTAGTTAATATGAGTTCACACTGGAGTAGAGTGGGTCCCTAATCCAATGTAATTGTTAGTGTCTTTATAAAAAGAGAAAACGTGGACATAAAATAGGCCTGCAGAGGAGAGTTGATGTGACAGTGGGCTGCATGATCACAAGTTAAATGGTCTCTAGACCGCCTGCTACACACTCCTGAAGGAACATAAGTGGGAAAGTCACACCACACTTTAGGTTATTATGAGGATCGCTTTGACTTCATGGATTCTGCTGCAAATGTTTCAGGGACTTCCACAAGTCCCAGATGTATTTTGAGAACCATTTCGTTCCACATTACGCATCTCAGCAGTAGGAGACATCCCATAATTAAACTCTCTCCTGTCTTCAGTTATGTCTAACACCCTGAGAACAAGAAGCTTATCTTTTGCTTCTTTGGGATTCTCCTATGTGATGGATGGCTCTCAAACACAAAGTAACCACGGAATCATATTTGTTAATTGCCCCATTCATTCAATTTGTAAAAATAAAGATTAATATATCTTTGGAAATGATAGCATGGAAGTCAAACTCTGTCTCTTTCAGCAAGGAACTTGTCTCTTCATCCCTACTAGATTTAAATGATTAACACATTTAGATTTTAATTGAAGAGATGGAACCCGAGTTTGCCCATCCTCTCACAGCATCTGTGAAAGTAGTGGTCCTCAAACATTTACCTCCATGACATCCAGGACAACGCAGTGTTTCCCACACACTCCAGTGGCTGGATATATCCAGGGTCAGATACATCATCCACTCCCAGCACACCAATCATAAATCCATGTCTTCTGTCTTACTCAAGAAACCAAATGGGAAATGCATGGCAGCTACATTATTAGGGAATAACCATCTGCTTCAAATTTAACAAAAATAATTTCCAAATGTTACTTTACCTAAATACATCTCATAATTGATTGCTATATAAGTCAACCAATCTCCTGAAGTACAAGTTCAGAACTTTTAGAGAAAATGGAGATAACCAGACCAAAGAGAGCAGAGATCAATGCAATTTAGGCTTCACAGCCGGCGCCGCGGCTCAATAGGCTAATCCTCCGCCTGCGGCGCTGGCACACCAGGTTCTAGTCCCAGTTGGGGTGCCGGATTCTGTCCCGGTTGCCCCTCTTCCAGGCCAGCTCTCTGCTGTGGCCAGGGAGTGCAGTGGAGGATGGCCCAAGTCCTTGGGCCCTGCACCCCATGGAAGACCAGGAGAAGCACCTGTCTCCTGCCTTCGGATCAGTGCGATGCGCCGGCCGCAGCACGCTGTCCGCGGCGGCCATTGGAGGGTGAACCAACGGCAAAGGAAGACCTTTCTCTCTGTCTGTCTCTCTCACTGTCCACTCTGCCTGTCAAAAATAAAATAAAATAAAAATAAATTTAGGCTTCACAACATTGCAGTACAACATGGTGGTTATGGCTGCAGAGTCATAGACCTTAGAGTCAGCAGACCTAAGTTCTGACCTGGGCTTGCCACTAGTAACTTAGATAAGTTACTTACACTTTTCTAGCTTCCGTTTTCTCATCCATGAAGTGGGATAAGATTAAAGGAGACAGGATGTCGTTTAGAACAGATAATAAGCGTTCAGTAAACTAACAATAAGTTGTACAATATATGCACTGAATCTCAAAGAGATTACAGAGTGACACTTAACAAAAGGGGAGGGACCAATGATGGAAAATAAGGCTTCTATTTAGCCGATCTATGAGACTGAGGAGAAAGAAGCTATGGCATTCATGGGAAAAACATTACAGAAAAAGGGACAGTGAGTGAGAGGACTATTTAAGAAAATCAGTTACTTATAAGAGATTTTTTTAAAATGCAGAGAGAAATCAAGGCTATTTCAGTAATCTGTGGATAAAAGCAGTATTTAATGTGAATGAGATGGTGCTTACTTTTTTTGTTTGTTTTTTTAAAGATTTATTTATGGCCGGTGCCGCGGCTCGCTAGGCTAATCCTCCGCCTTGCGGCTCCGGCACACTGGGTTCTAGTCCCGGTCTGGGCACCGGATTCTGTCCCGGTTGCCCCTCTTCCAGGCCAGCTCTCTGCTGTGGCCCAGGAGTGCAGTGGAGGATGGCTCAAGTGTTTGGGTCCTGCACCCGCATGGGAGACCAGGATAAGTACCTGGCTCCTGCCTTTGGATCAGCGCAATGCGCCGGCCGCGTCGGCCATTGGAGGGTGAACCAATGGCAAAAGGAAGACCTTTCTCTCTGTCTGTCTCTCTCACTGTCCACTCTGCCTGTCAAAAAAAAAAAAAAAAAGAAAGAAAGAAAGAAAAAGGAATACACTTGACAGCCCCCAGGGCACAAAGATCTATTGAGTCTGAGGCAAAGAAAAAATGAAAAAAATAAAATAAAATAAAATCTCTATCCCCTAGAAGGGTCAGGAAATAGTCCTTGCCCAGATTAATGAAAGTTCCTTCCACTGAGGAAGGAGAGGGATTCCTGAGCAGCCTTGCCTGTGAGAGCAGAAGACACAGGGCCTGCCTAATCCTGGAAAGGGAAAATGAGAACTCACTCCCACCACCAGTCCCCATCACTAGACCAGCAAACACAGAGGAGCAATAGCAGGGACCTAATGGCATGGGAAGGGCAAGAGCACAGAGCTTCCTTTTCTGGAGGGGGCAGAGAGAAACAGTGAGTAAAGCCCCCCAGCAGCCCAGGCCCCCTCCCTGGCCATGATGTCACACTACTAGGCTAAACGTCAGTGGTGCAACAAAAAGACCCCACACCCAGTGCAGCTCCAGACTAGACGCATTCAACCTCCAGCATTAGTGGCCAGCCAGAAGGGTGGCCTTCATTTCTAGGTGGAAATACTATTACCCCAGTCTCCACCATCTCAGTGTCCACATTCGACCAAAAATTAAGCTACACCAAAAGAACAAGAACAACAACGTATTGTCAACAGACAAAACAACTCATAAACACAGACTCAGTGAGGCAAATATTGGAGACAAGAAATTTTAAACATACCATCTTGAAGTCTATGTAAAGGCAAACAACATGTATAAATAAATGGAGAATTTCAGCAGAAATCTATAAACTTTAAGAAATCAGAAAATATAAGTAAAAACAAACTAACTTATATGAACTTAAATTAAAACTAAAAATGTAACACAATTTATAGGGTTCAGCTAGAGCAATGATTACAGGGAACTATAGATCATAAAGTGCTTATATTAGACAGGAAGAAACATCCAAAAATAATAGTAGTCTAAGATTTCACTTTAACAAATGAGAGAAAGAAAATCAAATTAAGTTCAAACAAGGAGAAGGAAGGAAATAATGAAAATTAAAGCAAAAGTTATTGAGACTGAAAACATAAAAACAACAGCGAAAATGAATGAGACCAAAAGCTAATTCTTTGAAAGATTAACAACAATGCTAAAGCACTCACTAGGGGGCCAAAAAAGAGGAGACAGAGACTGGGGCCAGCATTGTTACAGGTTAAGCCGCTGCCATATTGGAGTGCCAGTCTGAGTCCCAACTGCTTAGAGTCCTAGCTGCTCCACTTGCAATCCAGCTTTCTGTGATGTGCCTGGGAAGGCAGCAGATGATGGCCCATGTGGTTGGGCCCCTGCTACCCTGTGGGAGACCCAGATGCAGTTCCTGGCTCCTGGCTACAGGCTGGCCCATTCCAGGCATTGTGGCCATTTGAGGAGTGAACCAGCAGATAGAAGATTCCCTCTCTCCCTCTCCCTCTCCCTCTCCCCCTCCCTCTCCCTCTCCCTCTCCCTCTACCTTTCTCTCCCTCCCTCTCTCTCCCTCCCACTACCCCTCCCTCTCTCTCTGCACATCTCTCTGTTTCTATAACTGCCTTTCAAATATAAATAAATAACTTTAAAAAGAGAGAGAGAGAAAAAATCAATGATTAAGATCAGGATTTTTTTTTTTTTTTTTTGACAGGCAGAGTGGACAGTGAGAGAGAGAGACAGAGAGAAAGGTCTTCCTTTGCCTTTGGTTCACCCTCCAATGGCCGCCGCGGCCGGCGCACCACGCTGATCCGATGGCAGGAGCCAGGAGCCAGGTGCTTTTCCTGGTCTCCCATGGGGTGTAGGGCCCAAGCACTAGGGCCATCCTCCACTGCACTCCTTGGCCACAGCAGAGGGCTGGCCTGGAAGAGGGGCAACCGGGACAGAATCTGGCGCCCCGACCAGGACTAGAACCCGGTGTGCCGGCGCCACTAGGCAGAGGATTAGCCTAGTGAGGCGCGGCGCTGGCCCGAGATCAGGATTTTAAGAGAGCAACTGCTATGGAGCCCACAGATATATAAAGGATGACTAGGAAACACAAGAAACAATAGGACCATAAACCCAACATCTTACACAAAATGGACTCATTTCTTGAAAGACTAAACTTATCAAAACTCACTCAAGAAGAAATGGATAACACCAAGATTCCTTTATCCTTTAAAGAAATTCAATTTATATTTAAAATTGTCTAAAAAAGAAAACATAATCCAAGCCCAGATGGCTTTATTGGCAAATTCTTCCAAACATGCAAGGAAGAAATACCAATTGTATATAATACCTTCCAGAAAATAGAAAAAATGTGGAAATTCTTTGCAACTCATTTTATGAGAGCAGCATTATACTGAAACTGAAACCAGGCAAAAACACCCAAAGGTATGAAAGCTATTGGCCAATATTCTTCATTAACATAGGTGCATAACTCTTAAAAAATGGTGGCAAATCTAATCCAGCAATATATAAAAATAATATTATACCATGAAATATGTGGCATCATCCAGAGAATGCAAATACGGTTCAACACTTGAAATGTAATTTGTGATAGTAATAAACTTAAGAAGGCTGGCGCCGCGGCTCACTAGGCTAATCCTCCACCTTGCGGCACCAGCACACCAGGCTCTAGTCCCGGTCGGGGCGCCGGATTCTGTCCCGGTTGCCCCTCTTCCAGGCCAGCTCTCTGCTGTGGCCCAGGAGTGCAGTGGAGGATGGCTCAAGTGTTTGGGCCCTGCACCCCATGGAAGACCAGGATAAGTACCTGGCTCCTGCCATCAGGTCAGCGCGATGCACCGGCCGCAGCACGCTGGCCGCGGCGGCCATTGGAGGGTGAACCAACGGCAAAGGAAGACCTTTCTCTCTGTCTCTCTCTCTCTCACTGTCCACTCTGCCTGTCAAAAAATTTTTAAAAAAATTTTTTTTTAAATAAACTTAAGAGAAAATTAAATAATCAGATCAACAGGTGCAGAAAAAGTATGTGATAAAATTTCAACAAACTAAGAATAGAAGAGAATTTCTCTTGGCAAAGATGTGAGGCCACTGGAATTCTCATACATTGTTTGTGGGAATGAACATTCTGAAAGGAAAAGTTCAGAACTTATTGTAAAGATACATGTTCACCAAGTGTCTTTCCTATGTATCTGCCCAAAAGAAATAAAAACTTATGTCCACATAAAAACTTGCACAGGAATGTTTACAGCAGCTTTATTCATAATCACCGGAAACTGGAAACACCCCAAACGCAGAACACCATTCACCAAAAACATGAGCTAAGGAAACCTGCTACAATTGGGATGAATCTCAGATGTGTTATGCTAAATAGAATAAGCCAGGCTCAAAATGCTACAAAGTGTGACTCTATGTATATGGCATTTTTGAAAAGGCAAAGCTATATAGAAAAAAAAAGCCAATGAGTGCAGGGGCCTGGAAATCTGGAAATAAGGTTGGAGGTTAATTACAACAAAGTTGACTATGAGGAATATTCTAGAGTAATGGAACTGTTCTTGGTGGCAGTGGTGGCTACATAACTACAAGCATGTGTCAAACGCATTCACCTGTAATCCAAAAACATTTAATTCCACTGCATGACATTATACCTCAAAAACAAGCCATGGTTTAAGTTATAGTATAACAGTATCATTGGTTTGTGCATGCTAAGAGACAAGATACAAGGAGAGTTTGTTTGTTTTAGCACTAGAAGCCAATTCACAAATTTATTTTCTTTCCTACAAAGAGAATCAGTTCAAGGAGCCATGCCTTTCAAAGCCACATCTTCACATAATCACTAAATGCTAGCTTTTCTTAAACTATTTTGGAGGAGGAGGACAGTTCCAGAATTAAGCAAGCTGGAGGCAGGTGACTAGCTTGGCATCCAACATACCCACATCCCATAGCAAAGCACCTGGGTTCCACACCCGGCTAAACTTCCTGACCCCAGTCTGTTGCTAATAAAGGCGCTGGAAGCAGGGGATGACGGCTCAGGTAGCTGGGTTCCTACCACCCTCGTGGAAGACCTGGATTGAGTTCCTGCCTCCTAGTTTGGGCCTGGCCCAGTTCCTCTCATTGCAGGCATCTGGGGGAGTGAACCAGGAGATGGGAGCTCACCACCTCTCTCCCTCCCTCCAAGATAAATAAAAATATGAAAAATAAATAAGTAAGCCAATTTCTATAATGCCCAATATTTAAATGCTGATGTACAGCATTGTACATTGTATGAACATAATCTCAGGTCAAGGCTTTTCGCAGTCAGACTACCTGGCTGAGAAAGAAGTGAAATTCACTCAGGCAGTAATGAAGCAAAGATGACAGTTTTTATGCTAAGAACATCAACTGGAAACGACTAACTTTTAATGGAAAGAGAATACATCAGGATGATTTCCCACTCTGCATTCCCATCATATATAGCGAAGCACTTGGAGGAATTTCCTTTAAAACTAAACCCTTTAAATAAGTCATTGAATCATTTGTAAAGAGGACTTTTCCATTTGGGCTGTCCGGTGAGGTGGACCCATCACAGCAGTGACTCCGTCCATTTAGCGCCTGTGTGAATTAGAAAGAGACTTCCTTTCTTGCAGGCAAACACAGCTCACCCAGTGGTGCCCAACCTGCAGAGAAGGACTGGGTTTCAAAGTCCATTGTCTCCTTTGGCTGGGGCCTTGGCCTTGGAACAGATGTCTTTAGATTGGAAAGCAGGAGGCTGCAAGGCCATGGCGTGATGAGCCACGTGCGCGGTGAGGGTGGCCACAGGTTAATCCTAGCCCTGTTATTTGATGCCTGGAGACATCCTTCTCAGAGATTTAAGACGGTGTGATCCTACCTACGGCGAAGATGTATCAGGAGCTGACTCGAGCAGGATTTTCTGTCTAGGTGAGATGAAATTCTGCATGATACGGATCCACCAGAGGAGTCTGAGATACAGACATTATGTGTTGCCTGAGACATTGTCCACTCTTCCGTAACAGTTTTCCCGCTCATCTCTAAAAGCTTTGTGATTGAACTATACTTCTGTTTGCTTGAGTGAGCGCACACTGCGCCCTATAAATCAGCGTCCACGTCTTTCCCTCAGTGGAGAGGATGGGGTTTTCTTTCACCCATAATCAAAGGATCAGAGTTGACGCCTAGGTTGTGGTTGGTCCCCAGATGGCAGTGCTTATAAACCACTTTGCAGATAATTGCAGCTACCTGCTTTCAATCACTTGCAAACATCCAACTGTTCATTGTGGGAGACAAAGGGAAACCTAAGAACTGGGTGGATGGAGCTGATGGCCTCTCTCTGGTCCTCTGGTGGGCTGTGAAATCTGTTCATCACAGGTGACCTCACAGCAGGGCAGATCCAACCCCCTCAGGCCACTTACCCTGACGTTTTCCAGGTGGGAGTGGTAGATGTGGGCCAGCAAGTGATTGCTCTACTGGAAGTCTTCATCAAAGCCATTGCATAAGAATTGAGAGGGGGGGTGCTGATGCCACCCACCAGCTTGAATCCTGACACGGGCACTGAGTGATCTGGGGCAAGTTATATAAACTCTTTGCAGGAAGTTTCTTAATTTTTAAGATGGAGATTTGCGAGGGCTGTTCAAATAATTTATGCATTTATGAAAAATCTATGCATGCATTGCAAAAAAAATTTGCACCAAAGTCAACTTCTTTTAATTCCATTTTCCACAGGCTTTTGAAAAGTACTCTCATATATTTACCAGTTCTGTAATTAACCTAGGAATTTTATTCTGATGCTTCTTTAGGAAATTATGTATAAATATTCTGCCCTTCAAATGCTCTTTGAACCTGTCTTATTAATAATGATTCCTTCCCTGATTCAGTGATTAAAATCTTCAATACATGTCCATTTATGAGAGTACTTCAAAAAATGCATGGAGAATGGAATTAAAAGAAAACTTTAGGGGGCTGGTGCTGTGGTGCAGTAGGCTAATCCTCCACTTGTGGAACTGGCATTCCATATGGACGCCAGTTCTAGTCCCGGCTGCTCCACTTCCGATCCAGCTCTCTGCTATGGCCTGGGAAATCAGTAGAAGATGGCCCAAGTCCTTGGGCCCCTGTATCCACGTGGGAGTCCCTGAGAGCTACTGGCTCCTGGCTTCGGATTGGCCCAGCTCCAGCCATTGTAGCCATTTAGGGGAGTGAACCAGTGGATGGAAGATCTCCCTCTCTGTGTCTCTACCTCTCTGTGTAACTCTACCTCTCAAATAAATAAATAAACAATCTTTTTTTTTTAAAAAAGGTAACTTTAGGAATAGATATTTGGCATTGCTGTTAAGATGCCAGTTAAAACACCCACATCCCACATCCCACCGCCTGGGTTAAAGTCTCAGCTCCAGCCCCCAGTTCCACCTTCCTGCTGATGCAGGCCCTACTCACGTAGATGGGTCTCTGCCTCTCATGTGGGAGACTTGGACTGTGCTCCAGCTTCTGGCTTGCACACACACACTCTCTCTCTCTCTTTCTCTCTCGCTGTTTCTCTCTCTCCTTTTTTTACAATTTTTTATTTCTATAAGGTGAACAAATTTCGTGTATTTTATACATACAGATTTAGCAGCATAGTGAACTTCCCACCCACACTCCTACCCTTCTTCCTCCTTCCTTTCTTATTCTTTTAAATTTTACAATGACATACCTTCAGTTTATTTTATAATCATAAACTTCACTCTCCACTAAGTAAAGAATTCAATAGCTAGTAGGAAAAAGCACCACTGCTCCTCAACAGTAGAGATAGGAGGGGAGAGGAGGGCTGCCTCTCCCTCCTCCCAGCCTGCCCAGGTCTCCTCCAGGAAGGATAGATTGGACAGGATTCACACTCGCTCCCAAAGATTCCCTCTTCACATGAGATTCACTGAAGCCCAAAACAGTGTCCTCTTCTCTTTTCTAAAGAAGTCTTGGTTATACGCTCTCTATCCTGATCTTACTTCATTTTTGCTTCAAAAAGAAGAAATAAAGTATGAGTATAAGCCCTATATAATGATATATTTGTGGAAGCCTCCAAGATTTTGTGGGCATAGTTTTTGAAGAACTGAGAGGCATGGCTGTACACCCAAAATCTTCGCTGACATGCCATGGCACAGAAGACCTTGAAACATCACGACGCGAAATTGTCACAGCAGGCTTCGCACCACCGGGCTAAGCTGTGTGCTGCCTGTGTGTTCAGGAATCCCATGACCCTCCCGGAATACTCCACCATTGCATCAAGGTGGAACATCACCCAGCCTGGTGTTTGTAGCTGCCCATGCACATGAGTGGTGCCAAGCACAGCCCTGCCCAGCGCGTGCACTGAGACCGACGTCAGGTGCAACACGTTCCAAGAGGCACAGATGCGGTTCTCACACATGTCCAGGATTAAGGTGATGAGAAATGCCCTCAAGGCTCTGCTCATTCTAGGGAGAACTTTTTAATTAAGGAAGAGATTTTCAATAGCTCATATCTTGGGAAGGTTGACCGGGCTCGGGAATGGAAAGTTACTGGATTGTCAAAGCTAAGTCACTCCACGTTAGGCTGGAATCCCTGGTGTTCCTGTTCATTGAGGAAATATGCAAATGACCCAAACTTATCAAGTGGCTTGATTAAGGCCAAGGAGGTCTTGGGATGTGCTAGAGAGGGTCCTGGTGTCCTCTAGGGACTGGGAGGGCTTGCATCGAGTTCCCACATCAGGTGCTGGGCATCTGGCTCAGTTTCCCCATCTATGATATGGCACTGAGCCGGCACAGTGCTGGCACACCCCAGATGTTTAATTACTAGATGTTGAAGGAAGGGAGGACTCTCAAGTACTGCTGCAGACTCTAATTTATGACAGTTAAAGTCCCAGCTGCTCCACTTCTGATCCAGCTCTCCGCTATGACCTGGGAAAGCAGTGGAGGATGGCCTGAGTCCCTGGGTCCTTTCACCGACATGGGGGACCCTGAAGAGGCTCCTGGCTCTTGGTTTCAGATGAGTTCAGCTCTGGGCATTGAGGCCATTTGGGGAATGGAAGACTTTCTCTTTGTCTCTGCCTCTGTAACTCTTTCTTTCAAATAAATAAATAAATAAAATCTTTAAAAATTTTTAAAAATTAAAAAAAAACAGGTGGGTGGGGAAGGGGAAGAAGGGGCATCTGGGCCGGTTAAGACGCCACATCCCGTATCAGAGTGCCTGGGCACCATGCCCAACTCTGCTCCTGATTCCAGCTTCCTGCTAACACAGACCCTGGGAGGCAGTAGTGATGGCTCAAATGGTTGGGTTCCTGCCACCCATATGGCAACCCTGGATTGAGTTCCCAGCTCCTGGGTTAGGCCTGGGCCAGTATTATCTGTTGCATGTATTTGGGGAGTGAACCAGAGATGGGGGCACTCTCTGACTCTGTGTCTCAATGCCTCTCAATAACTACATTTTAAAAATGTTAAATCCTCCAGAGACTGAGTAAACATTTGAATAGCTATGCACGCAGACTCTGTGATGGTTTTCCCATGTACTCTGGGTGTGACCCAGTTCCAAGACCGGTCACAGACTGAGCCCATTGTATTAAGGGAAAGTTACCTGCTCTACTTCCTTAGACCTTTATTCCAGGCTGGGTTCTACATGTCCCTTCCCTGTCCTTAACCTGTGGTACCTATCTACTGCTCCATCCAAAAAATACAAATCCAAATATTCTTGCCCCAGGCAGGCATACCTGAATTTTGCTAAAGTCCTCATTACTTGGGAGCAATGCTCTCCTCCTTCCAATTCTCAGAATCTTTTCTTTCCATCCCATCCCAGCTACCCAAGCTGCAACCAGTTTTGAGGTCATAGCCACGCAAGGGAAGCAGGTGAGAGGGTGGGTGCCGGCGGCCAGGCTGGGGACAGGAGGTGGGTAAATAGCTGGGGGAGGCTTCCTCAACATCAGTATCCTTGAGTGAACACCTCCTGAAGATTGCTTTGTCCTTGAGGCCGGGATTGGCAAGGGCAAGCGTCACTGTGGCAAAGGCCAGTTTTCCTGGCAGGCATAGGAAGAAGAGAGGTTTGGGGAAAAAAAGCAAGTGCACGATGTTCCACGTGCTCTAAAGGCTGGTCTCAGGGCACTTCCTGCCTGTGAGTGCTAAGATTTCTCCCAGTTCTCAGCCAGCAATGTCGATTAAGTGGATAACTTGAAGACAGACACCACCACACAATTTCCATCAAAAGGCAATTCACTGCTTTCATAACAGTGGAGATGGCGAAGACAGAAGCAGTTCATCCATCTTTGGGATAATTTATATGATTCGGATGACATTTAATTTAACAAAGGTCACCCAGAAAGATGGTGATCTAATGCCTCAAAGTTCTTTTTAAAAAATATGCTGCTTTGCTGCCATTAGGTGGGTATCACCTCATGCATCTATTTTGATTTGAGTAAAACTTGTTTTTAAGAAATAACTATAGGGGCTGGCATTGTGGTACAGTGGGATAAGCCATTGCCTACAACGCCCATGGCCCATATGAGTGCTGGTTTGAGTCCTAGCTGCTCCGCTATCAATCCAGTTTCCTACTAGTGCATCTGGAGAGGCAATGGAAGATGGCCCAGATGCTTGGGCACCTACCACCCAAGTAGGAGGCCAGGGAGGAGTTCCTGGCCCCTGCCTTTGACCGGGCCCAAATCTGGCTGTTGCAGCCATTTAGGGAGTGAACAAGCAAATGGAAGCTCTCTCTTGCTTTGTTTCTCCCTCTCAGCCCTCTGCCTTTCAAATTAACAAATGTTAAAAATATCCATTTGAAGGGGCCAGAAATGTGGTGTAGTGGATAGAGCCACTGCCTGCAGTGCCGGCATCCCTTATGGACACCAGTTCGAATCCCAGCTGTTCCACTTCTGATTCGGCTCTCTGCTATGGCCTGGGAAAGCAGTGGAAGATGGCCCAAGTCCTTGGGCCCCTGCACCTGCATGGGAGACCTGGAAGAAGCTCCTGGCTCCTGGCTTCGGGTCGGCACAGCTCCAGCCGTTGCAGCCAATTGGGGAATGAACCAGCGGATAGAAGATCTCTCTCTCCCTCTCTCGCTCTCGCTCTCTCTCTCTCTCTGCCTCTCCTCTCTCTGTGTAACTCCGACTTTCAAATAAATAAATAAATCTTTAAAAAAATTACCCATTTAGGGGCCAAAACTGTGGCATAGTAGGTTAGGCCTCTGCCTGTCATGATGGCATCCCATACGGGTGTCAGTTCAAGTCCTGGCTTTTCCACTTTTTTTTTTTTTTTTTTTTTGACAGATAGAGTTAGATAGTGAGAGAGAGAGAGACAGAGAGAAAGGTCTTCCTTCCGTTGGTTCACCCCACAAATGGCCACCACGGCCGGCACTGTGCCCATCCGAAGCCAGGAGCCAGGTGCTTCCTCCTGGTCTCCCATGCGGGTGCAGGACCCAAGCACTTGGGCCATCCTCCACTGCCTTCCCGGGCCACAGCAGAGAGCTGGACTGGAAGAGGGGCAACCGGGATTAGAACCCGGCGCCTATATGGGATGCCGGCGTCACAGGCAGAGGACTAACCAAGTGAGCCACGGTGCCGGCCCCTGGCTAATCATTTTCAGTACAGCTCTCTGCTATGGCCTGGGAAAGTAGTGGAAGATGGCCCAAGTGCTTGGACCCCTGCACCCACGTGGGAGATGCAGAAGAAGCTCTTGGCTCCTGGCTCAGTTCTGGCAGTTGCGGCCATTTGGGGAGAGAACCAGCAAAGAGATGACCTGTAGCTCTCTGTCTCTCCTTCTGGCTGTCTGTAATTCTGCCTTTCAAATAAATAAATAAATCATTTTTAAAAAAGCAGTGAAATGCCGGCACCGCGGCTCAATAGGCTAATCTTCCGCCTTGTGGCGCCGGCACACCAGGTTCTAGTCCCAGTCGTCCCAGTTGCCCCTCTTCCAGGCCAGCTCTCTGCTGTGGCCCAGGAATGCAGTGGAGGATGGCCCAAGTGCTTGGGCCCTGAATCCCATGGGAGACCAGGATAAGTACCTGGCTCCTGCCTTCAGATAGGCGCGGTGTGCCGGCCGCAGCGCGCCAGCCGCGACGGCCATTGGAGGGTGAACCAAGGGCAAAAGGAAGACCTTTCTCTCTGTCTCTCTCTCTCACTGTCCACTCTGCCTGTCAAATAAATAAATAAAAAGCAGTGAAAAAAATGCTTGTTTATAAAAAAGAAAAGAGGGCCAGCGCTGTGGAGCAGCAGGTTAACGCCCTGGCCTGAAGCACCAGCATCCTATATGCGCGCTGGTTCTAGTCCCGGCTGCTCCTCTTCCGATCCAGCTCTCTGCTATGGCCTGGGAAAGCAGTAGAAGATGGCCCAAGTACTTGGGCCCCTGCAGCCACGTGGGAGACCCAGAAGAAGCTCCTGGCTCCTGGCTTTGGATCGGCACAGCTCCGGCCATTTTGGCCATCTGGGGAGTGAACCAGCAAATGGAAGACCTCTCTCTCTCTCTCTCTCTCTGCCTCTCCTCTCTCTGTGTAACTCTGACTTTCAAATAAAATAAATAAATCTTAAAAAAAAAAAAAAAAAGAAATAACTAGAAACTAACATTTCTCCAGCAGTGGTCAGGGAATAGGATCCCAGAGGTCAAACATGTGACCTTGAGAGGCTGGCTTTGTGGTGCAGTGGGTAGAACATCTCACCTTGAATCTCAGAGTTAAGCCCCTGCACTCTCAGCTCCAAGATCTGGTGAGCCAGGGAAGATGCAGACAGGAAGTGCTGAAGCAGGCGGAGTGCATGGAGCAGGTGAGGAGAAGGAGGCTCAGCTGAGAGGGGGACAGACAGACATCGCTCGTGAGACAGGCGGGGAACGGAGCAGAGAGTGCCAAAGGTGGAGTCACCTGTCCCTGACCAGGTCACCAAGAGAAGTCCAGGAACTCTGCCCAGGGTAGACTTGGAGAGCAGACACCAGCAGGGTGCCCGGGGACCAGGGAGATAAAGGGCGTCCCCACAGAGGAAGAGCAGCCTGGAGGACCACACAGAGACCAGCCCCTGGCTCCAACTTCCTTCCCCAGAGCTTTCACCTGCATCCCGACACCATCTTGGCTGAGCAAAGGGGAGAGAACCCCACAAGACTGGTGCGGGTCATTGACTCACCAGAGCCATTTCATGTAAACCAAGAGACTCTCTCGCAACGTCCAGTCTAATCCTCCCCGGCCAGGCCTCCACCAGCATTGGCGTGGAGGAAGGAGGCTTGTTCCCAAGAGTTACAGGAAAGAAAGGAGGCTGCTCCTGTGTGTCTCTGAGCCCATGCACCCACGAGGTGGCCATGTCTATCGGAGCAGAGAGGGTCTGATGTTTCTCTTTAAGAATCGCCTGGGCAGAGGAAAAAAATATAATTCGCAGTTCTATGTGACCTTAAGAGAAGCAGGGTCAGGAAAACACAGATGATTCTTGCTGTACACCCGCTACGTCCCGCATCAAGTGAAGAGCCCTTATCAAAACGCCCTTTTTGATCCTGTTAGGTGGAGAAAGGATTCCTCAGCCATCTGCAAAGCCGCTAGGAAAGAGGTTACTGAGCTGCTTAGCAGCCAGATCAAGTATCCTCTCAAAGAACTGCTTTCAGGGCCAGCGCCATGGCTCACTTGATTAATCCTCCACCTGTGGCGCCGACATCCCATATGGGCGCCGGGTTCTAGTCCCGGCTGCTCCTCTTCCAGTCCAGCTCTCTGCTGTGGCCCGGGAAGGCAGTGGAGGATGGCCCAAGTGCTTGGGCCCTGCACCTGCATGGGAGACCAGGAGAAGCACCTGGCTCCTGGCTTTGGATTGGCACAGTGCCGGATGTAGCAGCCATTTGGGGAGTAAACCAACGGAAGGGAGACCTCTCTCTCTGTCTCTCTCTCTCACTGTCTATAACTCTGTCAAAAAAAAAAAAAAAAAAACTCCTTTCAGGCTTCCTACAGCTTCTTGGGCATGTTCAGTGTTGACCATACCCTGACCTGTAACCCTGCCCTACCTCCTTCCAGGCCTCCAGCCCTCTCCAGGGTAGAATCACTCCAGGGAGACTGTGCAGAAGAGACAAGCTCTGTGGCCTCTGCATGAGGCTGTGCTGAACAAGCACGCACCTACACAGCAGAACTATGCCTTTAAAGTGTTCACTTGCAGCACTGGGCATGTCTTTTGGTTTTCCTGTACTCTTGATGTTTTGACACCCGGGTCCCTGCTGACCTGGAGAGACTTCTATTCCCAGGGTCAGTCAGCTCCTTGGGAGAGCAATTGACTCACCAGGGAGTGACCAAACTAACCAGTCCCATCCAGCTGCTCCCACAGTGGCTCCCCTCACCACAAGACCAATGTCTTCCTCTCTCATCATCACAGGGCCAGGTCCCAGACAACTGGGGCCCAGCACCGCTGAGATGAGTCCCAAGCCACTTATCGTCCTGGTGAACCTGCCTTGCCTGCCCACAGAAAGCACAACATGGGCTCTTGACCATGAGTTCCCCTTCATCTCCCGCCTCTGACCCACCATGTGGCCCCCCGTGACTCATTTGTTGGAGAATTGCAAGTAAACCGTGACCATTATTTCTGGGCCTGCATCTTCCCAGAGTGGATCAAAAAATGCCAAAGAACCCCAAGAACACCTGTGTTGTCAATGCCATGCCCACAGACTAGACGTGGTCACTGGTCTCTCCCCTCCCTTCTGAGGAAGACACAACCTCTCCACCTCCACTCCAACCCCAAGCCAGATCTTGATGCCATGGAAAGGAAAACCCAACACATCAAGATGCCTGACAGCCTGGGGGAGAGAATCGAGAGGAATGAAGAAACAATGAGGCCCGGTGTTTGGCCCACCAGTTAAGACACCCATCCCATGTTGGAGTGCCTGGGTTCAGCTGCTGGCTCTGGCTTCTGACTCCAGCTTCCTGCAAAGGTAGACCCTGGGAGGCAGTAATGATGTCTCAAGAAATTGGGTTCCTTGGGGCCAGCGCTGTGGTGCAGTGGGTTAACACCCTGGTCTGAAGCTACAGCATCCCATATGGGCACTAGAAAGAAAGAAAGAAAGAAAGAAAGAAAGAAAGAAAGAAAGAAAGAAAGAAAGAAATCGGGTTCCTGCCATCCACACAGAAAACTTGGCTTGAATTCCCAGCTCCCAGTTCCAGGCCCTTGCAAGCAGCTGGGAAATGGGCCAGCAGATGGAAGCGCTCTCTCTGACTCTCAAATAAAAGAATAATTTTTTTTTTAAATAGAAAAGAAACGATGGGACTGAGGAAGGGTAGAAGATGCAATGCAGGCAGAAGAGGCAGTGGATTCAGTGTGTACTGAGAGGCAACTCAAAATACAGGAGTTTTTGCAGGCTCTTTATAATTCCTCTCAGTTTGATCATCTGATAGATATAATCTCCTGCCCTGAGCATCTCACTGCCACCACCCCTACGTGCACACCATGAGCAGTGCCTTCCTGGCCGGCCAAGGTCAAAGGCAGAGAGGTAAAACCCCTGCACTACCCCTGGCAGCAGGGCCCCCAGCCATCTGACAGCCCCTCCACTCGTGCTCTGCCTGCTCTGCGGTGCCAGGCTGCAGTCCAGCCGAGATCTGGCAATGCGCATCTTCAGGCAGCGTCTTTATGACTTAAAAACGACAAGAGTTCTCCCTCCCGTCATCGTGTGGGATTCTCCCAACAGCCCTGTGCAGTCGGCAGGAATCAAACCTCTGATGAAACCCCTCTCTGTTCAATCAATTCCTGAATATTGAAGGAAACCTCAGCAGAATTTCATGACCATAACCTATTGACGACTCTAAGTCTTGAAGCCACTTCCACCCATCCTCGCTGGCTTCTCTCAACAGGACTGCCTTTGACAGGGGCTGAAGCCTGACCTGAAACTTTAAACAAGGGCACTTCTTCTGCAGAATATATTTGCATCTCTAAGAATTAGATCAAGACCATGTGTGTCAACCATCCACATTCTGCACACTCATCCATTAACAAGGGAAAACAAGGGGGTTCAGGAACCAGACACGGGGACTGGGTTCAGAACTCCACCACTAGAGCTCTTGCCAGCTCCTACACGCTAAAATTTCAGGTGAGCAAATATTCAGGAAAACGAATAAATCCTTAGTGCAGCTATGCCTCTCGATGGAACATGAAACTGTGAGTTCAAAAAATTATGAAATATGGGGCTGACGTTTTGGCACAGTGAGGAAAGCCACCACCTGCAATGCCAGAATCCCATATGGCCACAGGTTCGTGTCCCTGATGGTCCAGCTCCCTGCTAATGGTCTGGGAAAAGCAGTGGACAACAGCCCAAGTGTTGGGGCCCCTGCCACCCATGTGGAGGCCCAGATGAAGCTCCTGGCTATTGTGGCCATCTGGAGAGTGAACCAGCAGGTGGAAGATCTCTCTCCTCTCTCTCTCTCTCACCCCCTCTCTCTTTGTAAGCCTGACTTTCAAATAGATAAATAAATCTTTTTTAAAGATTGCAAAATGGGGGCAGGTGTTTGGCACAGCAGTTAAGATGTCACTTGGGACACTTAATCTCATATGAAATGCCTGAGGTGGAGTCCCAGCTCTGTTTCAATTTCAGCTTCCTGCTCATGCACCAGCAGGTGACAGCTCAAGTCACTGGGTCCCTGTCACACACAAGGGAGACCTGGACTGAGTTCCCGGCTTCAGCCAGGTCCAGCCTCAGATGTTGAGGATATTTGGGAATAGAAGATCAGTGTGGTGTGGTGTGTGTCTGCCTTTCAAACAAGAATAAAATAAATCAGTTACATGTTTATGTAAATTAAATAAATGATTAGAGATTGGATGTAAATTTACAGATAAACCTTGCTTTGTATAGTAGATTCTTTTTTTAAACTTTTATTTAGTAAATATAAATTTCCAAAGTACAGTTTATGGATTACAATGGCTTCCCCCCCCATAATTTCCCTCCCACTCGCACCCCTCCCATCTCCCGCTCCCTCTCCCATTCCATTCACATCAAGATTCATTTTCAATTATCTTTATATACAGAAGATCGATATATTAAGTAAAGATTTCATCAGTTTGCACCCACACAGAAACACAAAGTGTAAAATACTGTTTCAGTATCAGTTATAGCATTACTTCACATTGAACAATACATTAAGGACAGATCCCACATGAGAAGTAAGTACACAGTGACTCCTGTTGTTGACTTAACAATTTGACACTCTTGTTTATGGCGTCAGTAATCTCCCTAGGCTCTAGTCATGAGTTGCCAAGGCTATGGAAGCCTTTTGAGTTCACCGACTTCAATCTTATTCCAACAGGGTCATAGTCAAAGTGGAAGTTCTCTCCTCCCTTCAGAGAAAGGTACCTCCTTCTTTGATGACCCCATTCTTTCTACTGGGATCTCACTCACAGAGATCTTTCATTTAGGTTTTTTTTTTTTTTTTCCAGAGTGTCTTGGCTTTCCATGCCTAAAATACTCTCATGGGCTCTTCAGCCAGATCCAAATGCCTTAAGGGCTGATTCTGAGGCCAGAGTGCTAGTTAGGACATCTGCCATTCTATGAGTCTGCTGTGTATCCTGCTTCCCATGTTGGATCGTTCTCTCCCTTTTTGATTCTATCAGTTAGTATTAGCAGACACTAGTCTTGTTTGTGTGATCCCTTTGACTCTTAGACCTATCAGTGTGATCAATTGTGAACTGAAATTGATCACTTGGACTAGTGAGATGGCATTGGTACATGCCACCTTGATGGGATTGTATTGGAATCCCCTGGCACATTTCTAACTCCACCATTTGGGGCAAGTCCGATTGAGCATGTCCCAAATGTACATGTCCTCCCTCTCTTATTCCCCCTCTTATATTTAACAGGGATCACTTTTCAGTTAAAATTTAAACACCTAAGAATAATTGTGTGTTAATTACAGAGTTCAACCAATAGTACTAGAACAAAAAAAAAATACTAAAAGGGATAAAGTATTACATTGTACATCGACAGTCAGGACAAGGGCTGATCAAGTCACTGTTTCTCATAGTGTCCATTTCACTTCAACAGGTTTCCCCTTTGGTGCTCAGTTAGTTGTCACCAATCAGGGAGAACATATGATATTTATCCCTTTGGGACTGGCTTAATTTACTCAGCATAATGTTTTCCAGATTCCTCCATTTTGTCACAAATGACCAGATTTCATTGTTTTTGACTGCTGTATAGTATTCTATAAAGTACATGTCCCATAATTTCTTTATCCAGTCTACTGTTGATGGGCATTTGGGTTGGTTCCAGGTCTTAGCTATTGTGAATTGAGCTGCACACATTAATGTGCAGACAGCTTTTTTGTTTGCCAATTTAATTTCCTTTGGGTAAATTCCAAGTAATGGTATGGCTGGGTTGTATGGTAGGGTTATATTCAGGTTTCTGAGGAATCTCCAGACTGACTTCCATAGTAGCTTAACCAGTTTGCATTCCCACCAACAGTGGGTTAGTGTCCCTTTTTCCCCACATCCTCTCCAGCAAGTAGATTCTTTTGTAAAAGGGTATGAGTTGGTTGGACTTTTTTGAGTCAGATTCATTTATACATGAAGAAGAAGAGAAAGTCTGTCTAATTAAAGGAATTGAATAGATATATTTTTAAAAGATTTATTTATTTATTTGAAAGTCAGAGATACACAGAGAGAGGAGAGGCAGAGAGAGAGAGAGAGGTCTTCCATCCGATGGTTCACTCTCCAAATGGCCACAACAGCCAGACCTGTGCCGATCCGAACCCAGGAGCCAGGAGCTTCTTCTGGCTCTCCCACATGGGTGCAGGGGCCCAAGGACTTGGGCCATCTTCCACTGCTTTCCCAGGCCATAGCAGAGAGCTGGATCAGAAGTGGAGCAGCCAGGACTCGAACTGGTGCCCATAAGGGATGCTGGAGCCTCAGGCCAGGGTATTAACTCACTGCACCACAGCGCTGGCCCAAATAGATATTTTTCTAACTGTAAAAGCAATCACTTTACAAAACACAGCAATATTTTAATTTATATATTGTGGAAATCTATAATGTACACAAGTTCCAGATGTGCTTGAAATGGAATGCATACAGATTCAGCTAACAAAATGTTCCTTATATGCCCTTAGTAAGACTTTTTATGTATTAAAATAGAATTCTGTAAATAACTCCTAGAAGCTTCACCTGGTAAAGAATCTGAATGATCTTTTCTAGTTCCAGTTTTGATACAAACTAACGTGACTCTAGGCAAATTACTTAACCTGCCATGACCTGCTTGCTTCTCCAGTAAAATGAATTAAATTATCCTTAATTATCTGATTGGTTCAACTTTTGTACTTAGTATATACCAGGATACATACATACATATATATATACTACATATCATATATGTTAGTTTATATAAAGATGAATTTTTGAGGACAATTTTTACAGTTTTCCCCATAGCTTTAATGCTGTCAAATTCAAGCTCACTTACTGCTTCCACCATGTTGTGGTTTTGAAAGATGTTTTATGTATTCAGCCTTGTTTACCCAAGCAAGGAATACTGCTTGGAAAAAAATAACTGCGTACCACAATCCAATGGATAATCATTACATTTATGACCTCGAGTTTCTATTGAATTCCTCCCTGTGTGTTCATTATCTAAACTCAGCCAATCACCATATGTTCTCTTCAATAGGGCTGCTATTACTGTCAAGGATATGCTTATAAGATTTATTTTATTGGCCATTATTTATTTAAATCACATTTATACTCTGGCCATAAATGAGAGAAGACAAATGCATCATTTCCCATCTTTGGCAGACAATAAAGGAAAGATTCAGAATCAAGTGAACAACGTACCCCTTCTTTGCTTCAAAACAAAGTGCTGGAATCAGGTTGCTGTGTATGGCTGTGCAGGTTATATACGACACAACCCTTGGGGATATCACGTACCTGCATTGTGCAGCATACCAAGACCCTTGCTGGTGTGTACACAGGGCTGTGCCTGGTCAGCATATTCCAAGGAAAAAGGCAATTCTGTATAGTGTACGATATCATGGGGGTTACAGCAGATGGGCTAGAACCAGAGATAAGATGAATCAGAGGCTCCCTCCCCGTGTCCACAGCTGACAAATCTCTTACTACTACAGCCCTTTGATCCAAGGATATACCTGCCGAGCGTCCACTTCCTCATTACACCCAAACCACCCTCAGGTATGAGCTTGTGCTCTCCAGAATGTCTAAACTCTTGAGCTCTTGTCTTTCTTTCTCTAACTTTTAAAATTTCTTTATTTGCTTTTGTGTTTGCATTTTGGAAAGGCAGAGAGAGAGACAAAAAAAAAAAAAATCTTCCATCTGCTGGTTCACTCCCCAAATGCCTGAAACAACTAGGGCTGGGCCAGGCTGAAGCGAAAAGCCCAGAATTCAATCTGAGTCTCCCACATGGGTAGCAGGGACCCAAAAGCTTGAGCTATCAGCTGCTGCCTCCAAGGGTGCAAATTAGCAGGAAGCTGGAATGAGAAGCAGAGCAGGACTCAAACCCACGCTCTCCATATGGGATGTGGGCATCCCAAGCAGTGGCTTAACTGCTGCCCCAAACACCCCCCTCTCTGTCTCTCCTTTTCTTTGGCTTCCCTCCAGCATTTAATGTTTTCTGGCCATCTTCCTCTTTCTGCACCTTCTCTAGCTTGAAATGGATTATGTGGGCTCAATGATGGATACAGTAGGGGGTCTGATCAGACGGGCTTCTGTGTGGATGAAATCTGCATTTTGTTAGAAAAGTTCCAGTAGAGAACTGGGTACCCCCAGAGCAGGCAAAGGAAAGGACTTCAGCCTCGGAAGACAGAAATGGGTCAGCAGGGAGGCAGGAAGGGGCGACGTACTGGGACCATTTCTCTCTTCTCCGCGTCCTTATTTCTGCATAAAGCTAGCAACAGATCCCAGGAGCCTAGGGCTTTATGGATCTCATGTAGCAATTCTAGGAACACACTCAGTTTAACCATCAGCAGTTCTAGATAGCACAAGGTTCCTGTTGCTTCCTGTTCAAGGTACTTTCAGTACAAACGCATGGACAGCCTTTCATCTCTTCCCTGACTGTCCCGGTAAACCAACACGTTCTTCCTGCGGCAGGCTGCATCTGAGTGCTTGCTATTCCCTGCCTGGAACAGTCTTCCTCCCTGATCCCTTGTTACATCTACTTGATTTTTGGTTCTCAGATTAGATAACCTCTTTCCTCAGGGAGTCTTCCCTCCCACTCCTAGACGAGGTTATGTAACCCCACTTGGTGTTCCCCTGTACCCTACTGATAGCCTAACCGTATACATGTTGTTCTGCAAGTAAGCACGCGCACCTGTATGACACAATAAACTCTAAGACTCTTGAGGCAAGAACTGTCCTTGAGATGTCACTTTTCTTAATATCACCAGTGGGCACAGGAAAGGAATACGGTAAGTCTTTGTTGGAAAAACAAAGTAATCTGGACTTCAAATGAGAATATACTGAAGTAAAAATTCACCTGGGTTTAAAGACTTTGTAATTAAAATAAAAAATAAAATCAGAGAAAGCATATGGGATTTCTGTAGAGAGGAGAAACCATTCTAAAGACTGAAAATATTGAGATTGTCATGGAAAAAGGACAGATATTTGTACAAACATAAGTACGAAAACAAAGTATGATAAAATCTATTTCAATAAGAAAGAATTCAACAGAGTGAGGGAAATGTGATAACCACAACTAAAGTTTGGCATTTAACATAGATAATTGGTTCCATTATATGAGACCTTACTGGGTAATTGGAAAAGGGACATATATGTGAAAAATATACCCTGTAAAATACACACTGCCCCAATAACACTTCAAGTTATGCAGATTTTTAAAGCTTGGAGGCTAACATTATGTATCCACTAAAATAAATAAAAATAGTAAGACTTAATGCCTATAGTTATGAGTAGAAATGCAATTATTATGGTTGAGGTAAATGACTTTAGTATGCAGAGTAATCTGGCCACGTGAATAAAAGAACTAGACAACAGTTATATGAAATACTTCAGAGTTTCCTGGTTAGATTAACGGAGTTAATCTAAAACGCAGTTCGTGGTGAAGTTGTTTAAAGAAATTCCTTCCAAAGCTGGAAGCAATCCAAGTGCCAGGTGATGGAATCAGGAGCATAACTGTGAGGAGCGTTTGTCACCTCGCGCTGATATGACAAGTTCACGGCCTGCGTCCAGCTCTGGAAACTGACATGGTGCAAGAGAAAGAGACAAAGGCAGGATCTAACCCTGAGTATGCACTGGTGGTAGCCTCAGAGAGGCCAAATGGGAACACAGAGACACCACATCCTGCTTAGCTTTGAATATTCCCTAGCTTCATTCATCAAGAAAACTGCTTTCTGCCACAGGAAATTTTACAAAAAAGAAATAAGACGTGACTGTACAAGCATTTTAATTAGTATGCAATGCACATGAAGTTTATTACTGGCCATTATGACCACAATCATTACTGTTTAATGCACCAAAGCCATAATGGTTGTATTAAGTGAGAAGCAGCTAATGATGAGAAAGGGCATGCAGGGGTGCAAACTCCCTCCCCATCACAGGCCAGCACTGGGCTCTGGAGCCGGTGCTCTGCATGAAGGGCCTGGGGGCGCCCCTCTGCCCTCTCTTCCCTCCCTGCCTGGTCCCCTCACCATTCCTTTCCGCGGCGGGCTGTAATTAAGCAAGGTTCAGCCACAATGTGTATGCATTATGCCTTGACCATTGTGGAGGAAAGGAACTTCCTGAGTATAAAAAAGGCAGAACCCAGAACCACCTGGGGTAACAAAGAGAGCTGTAGGGACGCGGGCTGAGGACGCAGGGGGCGCTGAGGGGAGAGGGGAGATGGCCACCGGCCCCCCCCCTTCCTGGGGTCTCAGCGCGCGGGGGTGGGGAGCTGTCCTCGCGCGTCACCACCTCGCGCCTCAACTTCTGCTTGGAGCTCTCCCTCTTGATCGTGCAGGAAGCTTCTGAGCCGTGTTTCTGAATCCACTGTTGCCATTTCCTCCGGAATCCTGACAATTCTGTGCCGGCACATTGCCATTTTTCCTCCAGAGTCCTCCCAAGCATGTTTTAAAAGAAACTCTTTCTAGGAGACCTTTGGATTGACTGACTCTGAAGCACTCTGAGACATGTGTGGAGAGATTTCTTTTTTAATATCCGTGTAAAACATTCAGAATATTTATAATTTGCCTGAAATAATTACTGTGCTCAATGCTAAAATATTTCCCCATTTTCTTTCACTAGAAAAATAATAACGAAAAAGAGGTTGCTAACGAGGAATCTCTCACTGGATTTCTTGCCAGTCCCTGGGCAGAGTGAAGCAGCTAAACTGGCTCTTTTCTTTTTTTAAAATAGCATTGCTACCTTTTATGAGACGGGAAAATGGCAAAATATTAACGTATTAGACATTCCATTGTACATCAATTTAATGTCAAATATTTAAGTAGAAACAAGTATATTAAAATAGAATTGATGAGATTAATTCTTGAACAATGGGAGTCTCTGTGAAAGCAGATCAATTATTCAGCAGCCGTAGTTTTATTAAATGTTCCGGTAGGATCTGACTGTTACAGAATTCGCGAACACCAGCCCCTCTGCACAGATTACCTTTCTTAGAACGGTTAGAGACGGACTCTTTAAAGAAATGGCTTAAGATGCAGGGACTCACTTGAGACATCAAGGCAACCTTGAGAAGACCAGTAAAGAAGAGATTTACACAGGAACCACAGAAAGATAGATGGTGTGAGGTTAAGTTCATTTGAGTGTGGGTTGTAGCCTTCTGACAGGTGCAATTAGCCCCCTGGTTACCACTCACTCTCCAGCGAGGGAGCTCAGTCCCTCAGAAATCTCATAGCAGGTATTTCTCACCTTTGAGAAATTCATTTTAAAAATAGAAATACAGCAATTATTAAAAATGAAAGTACCCCAGTGGAAATTTTTATGAATAGTGCTTTTTCTTTCTTGAAATAATAAAGGTAGTCCACTAAATTTTTTTTAAAGCTGATATTTTACATACCCTAAACTAAGAACAGTAAGTCCTGTTTACTGATTTACTATTAATTTCCCTGTGCTATTTCTCATTCATTAAATCTTTTCTGCTTCCTCTTCCTAGAGCCTCAGCGGAATGTTTGTAAATTCATTTTTGCTTTATTGTAGAAATTTGCACAACAATGAATCTCATGACTCAGGTTTCCAGAATCCTGCTCCTGAGAAACTGCCCTGTTCCCAAAGGCCCAGAATAACCTGGCATTTCATGAGAAAATAGTTTTTGGATAACCTCTATTCAACCTACATGTTGAATACCTCTCAGGTCCTTTTTCTGTAGCGTAGATTCAGTTCTGTCCATAATAGCCTCAAATCAAAGCACCTGCTGCCATCCCCTGCCTCCCGTCATGCACTGCTCACTCCTCTCTCCTCCGATGCCCCCAGTGCAGTCCCGAGGTCTGCCTCTGCGCTGCCGGAATTCTTTTAAGGCGTAGCTAAATAAATATCCATTCCTTCTTGGCCATCTGCTTTTATCAACTTTCTCTAGGACCATCCCCTAGTTTGTTTACACTTTTTCTTATTATCCCCAACAAGCTGAATACATCAGCTTCCTGCCTGCCTTCCTACCTTTCTAAATAATTCAGTCCCAAAGCCACTATGCAAGCAGAACAAGACCGGCATCTCTGTGGCGGGTGGGGGGCTATCACAGCCAGGCACAGGTGCTGGAGTCTAAATGGAGGGAAGCAGAGGCAGGAGGTGGTCTGATCAGGCACTGGGGTCTGGCGGGGGTGAGGCAGAGGAGGGTTAGAGCAAGAGCAAGGCCAGAGTCGCATCTGCTTGGGTCAAGAGGAAGAAAAAGTGATGGCTACAGGAGACTGACTATGCACAGACGGGGTTGACCCAGTAACTTTCTATGTTAAGAACAAACGGAACTAAGTTTCGTGGTGTTGGATAAGGGAGTTGCACACAGGGCTTCGGATTGGAACTGGAAGTATTAATGTGCACTTCTGAGTCTCAGTACGGAGAAGCACAGGAATCAACACAGAGACCAGTGTGTGAGTGCAGCAATGAGCAGACCGGCTGTTCAGATCTTGCTTCCTAAACACCATTCTCATTAAAAGGAACCTGTGTCCTGTGCACCTTGAAGGAAACGTCTGCCTTGGGCTGCATTCTTTGCTACGATGGATGGTTATTACAACCGGTGAAACCTGAACGGATCTGAGCATTAGATGACAGGAATGAACCAATATGAATTTCCTGATTTGGATGCTTATATTGTTTATGGGGAGAATGTTCTTAGATGTTGCAAATTCATTCTAAAACATTCCAGGATAATGTTATCAGCTTCTCTTCCACAAATGATTCACGGGGGGAAAATATTCTTTGTGTTATTCTTGCAAGATGACTACAAGTTAGAAATGGTTGCAAAATAAAAAAGAGAAAATACGAAAAGAGTATGCTGGTTAGCATGCAGCCCTGATACTGTTAACATTCTAAACCTCAGAGCAGATTCCTGATTTCTGGCCAACCTCTTCTGAAGTGTGGTTGAGCAGAACTCATTAAAGCATGGTTCCTGGGGCGTGGCCCCAGGATGTTTTAATGGATTCATTTAAGTGGACAGCCGCAAGTCTGTGTTTTCAACAACCATCCCTGGCGATTCTGGAACAAACGGTGAGACACACGATTCTAGATCCCTGTGAGCCTCCAGCCAGGTCTGTACCCTCCGCTGCCCGTGCTGCACCCCTTTGTGGCGTGCTCAAGGCCAGGCAAGCCTCCCACATGGCTTCGCCTGGTGGCGCTAGCGTCCTGATGGAGAGGCTGAGGCCTCACTTGCTTTTTTGAACTCTGTCTAGGTGATTTTATGCCTTGCACTGACTCTTACCCGGTTTGACTCTTACTTTCTAAACTCCACAGTTTTCGGTCCCATGTCCCAGTCAGTCACCCGAGACGCCCAGCTCTGCCCTCGCCCATGTAATTTTCTGTAACGAAACGGTCAGACCTCCTGGGCCTTGCTGGACGTGCTCTGCTCCGGGTTCCCCATGGCCTCTCCCTAAGCTTCTCCTCCCTTGCGCACTTTTTCCTCCAGTACCGTGACAAGAGGCGAGATGAATGGGGACTTTGAGGACGAAGTCACTTCTCCCTCAGTTGTAAAATTGACTTTTTTATGTCAGTGGACAGTGCTCGAAGAGGCTGAAATATCTGAGGTCTCAGGCTTCATTAACCAGCACCCCATTAGATGTCATATCAAGTGAAGAGAAGTCCTGAAGCTCTTCTCTTCCTGGGCTGGGACACATTTTATTCTCTTCCCTTGTGAGCCCCACTAGATTTGTTTTCTTATCTGCTTCCCCAGGAACATGAGTGGTAGATCGAGCAGGGCTAGCGTGGTTAGCCAGTATCAAGATGGTCCCAGGCACACGGTCTGTAACTGTGACTCAGGCCCGGGTGAATGTCTGTGAGTGATGGGATCTGATCCGTGCTCCCACACCCACGTGGGAAAATGCTAATGAAGCCTGCTTACTGGGCACATGTGGGTAATCAATGAGCATTTTCAACTTCCAGAAACTCTGTTTGGGTTGTTCCCTTAAGTACCAAATTCAAATGTCCACAGTAGCCAGAAGAATAAAGCACACTGGGGCCAGTATCTGGGGTAGCAGTTAAGACACATGTGAATATGAACTGGTTCATTCACACATCGGAGTACTGTAGAGCCATTAATATGCATACACTGATCCACATTTATCTTTCAGCAAGAATCAATTTTTAAAATGTAAATTATAAACTAAGTTCATAAATCATATGTAGGGTATGATGCCATTTATGTAAGTTATATGTATTTTCTTTTCAATAAAAAGCCAATGAAGGAAGCAGGTATCAGGCATAGGGTTAAGACGATGCACGGTTAAGATACTGCACTGTGTAGGTTCGAGTCCTGCCTCTGGTCCAGATTCCGACTTCCTGCTAATGAATTCCCTCACAGGCAGTGGTGATGGCTCAGTACTTGGGCCCCTGATCATACTCTCAGATCCCTGCTATTTGGAGAGTAAACCAGCAAATGAGAAGTTCTCCCTCTCCCCCTCTCTCTTTTTCTGTTTCTCTCCCTTTCTTTGTCTCTCTGCCTCACAAATACATTTTTAAAGTATATGCATCCAGTCAAGGTAAGAGAAGGAGGCTTGTTGTGGATTATGGGAAAATGAGAGAAATCTCATCAAAAGGTATTGAGAATGAAGAAGAAGAACTGTGCTAGGAGCTCCTAGCACAAAACCCACTGACCTGCCTGCCACGTGACGTCTTTGTCTGTATCCTAAAGCGCTGTATTTGATACATCCTTTGTTGTTGGGTTTTTGTTAGCTAGGTATTTTTGTTAGTAAGTTAAACCACTCACGAAAAGACTTAAAAATCCAGTGGCTCAAATAAGATATAAATTTATTTCTCTAACAGGCCAGAAGTATGTGCACAGTTCAGAGATGTGGGCAGCTCTGCTCCATAAGCACCCTCGGGGAGCCAAGTGCAGCAGCCCAGTCATTCTGCACACACACCTCCACCTCCTTGTCCAGGTCTGTGCCAGTCATCACTACTTCCCAAAGGCTGGAGAAAGGTCATTTCAACTCAGTTACACTGGCATTGCCAAGACACATGGAGGGAGTTGTAACACCAAAAGACAGAAGGAAGCAAGAGATCCTGGAGGACAGCAGCAGTTCCTGCCATGCTAGATTTTCAGGTAAAATCCAAGTGAATTTCCATAGGCTCAAATATCTCTCCAGTCCTTATTGATAATCAATTCTAAACCAATCAGGTTGTGATATTTGGAGTTTAAATTTGCCCTGAACTCATTCTAAATGTATAAAGAGAACTACTTACAGATTCATTTAAGCACTAGGCTTGTAAAGAAACAAGAATAATATAGAGAAGACAGCCTGGTAATGGGCCATAAGAGCCTCATTTAATAGTTGTAGTGAAAGCAACCAACTACCCTTATTACTAGTACATCACACACTATGACAGCAACTGCAAATAAAAAAGGTAAAAACTGGGAAAATACAGAGAAAATGCAGTAAGCAAGCCTTATTCTTTTTTTTTTTTTACAGGCAGCGTGGACAGTGAGAGAGAGAGACAGAGAGAAAGGTCTTCCTTTTGCCGTTGGTTCACCCTCCAATGGCCGCCACGGCTGGCGCGCTGTGGCCGGCGCACCGCGCTGATCCGATGGCAGAAGCCAGGAGCCAGGTGCTTTTCCTGGTCTCCCATGGGGTGCAGGGCCCAAGCACCTGGGCCATCCTCCACTGCACTCCCTGGCCACAGCAGAGAGCTGGCCTGGAAGAGGGGCAACCGGGACAGAATCCGGCGCCCTGACTGGGACTAGAACCCGGTGTGCCCGCACTGCTAGGCAGAGGATTAGCCTATTGAGCCATGGCGCCGGCCAAGCCTTACTCTTTTTTAGTGATGCCCTAATTGTGGCTGTTCGAGACCCATCTTATTCCAGAAAGAAATGATGGACACCTAATGAGGACAATGGAATGCAGAAGGCAACAAGTTAGGCATCTTTAACGAACCCAAGAGTGAGCTGGCACAACTCCGGTGGTGATTTTTCGTCCAGACCATTGACAAGACTGCTTCACAGCGTTCCTCAAGTGCTTCTCGTCTGATTTCTACTCCCTGGACCGAGCTCCCTGGATGTGACCGCGTGTCTGGGCACGCATGGCCGTCCATGCTTCTGTGGCTCCTGCGACTCCCCTACTACAGCCAGTCCCTGCCCGTCCCCGGACCCACAGCAAGCAGCTGCTTCCTCCGACAGCTTCTCAGACCCGCCCCACAGTTAGGCAAGGTCTCATCGTGTTCCACAGACACCCTGACAGGAAGGGGCTTCAGAAAGCTCATGGAAAACAGAATTAAAGAATAGGTTAGGGCCGGCGCCGCAGCTCACTAGGCTAATCCTCTGCCTGCGGCACCAGTACCCTGGGTTCTAGTCCCGGTCGGGGTCTGTCCCAGCTGCTCCTCTTCCTGTCCAGCTCTCTGCTGTGGCCAGGGAGTGCAGTGGAGGATGGCCCAAGTGCTTGGGCCCTGTACCCCATGGGAGACCAGGAGAAGCACCTGGCTCCTGCCTTCGGATCAGCATGGTGCACCGGCCGCAGCAGCCATTGGGGTTTACATACCCTTGTATTATAACAGTCATAATCAAAACTTATGATGAATTACATTTTCTTTGTTTAATATCCCCGTAATGTAGTATACACCCATTAAAGCAAGACCTAGGGGCAGGCACTGTGGTACAGCGGGTTAACACCCTGGCCTGCAGTGCCGGCATCCCATATGGGCGCTGGTTCAAGACCTGGCTGCTCTACTTCTGATCCAGCTCTCTGCTATAGCCTGGGAAAGCAGTGGAAGATGACCCGAGTCCTTGGGCACCTGCACCCATATGAGAGACCCGGAAGAAGCTCCTGGCTCCTGGCTTTAGATCAGCGCAGCTCTGGCCGTTGCAGCCAGTTGGGGAGTTAACCATGGGATGGAAGACCTCTCTCTCTCTCTGCCTCTTCTCTCTCAGTGTAACTCTGACTTTCAATAAATGAATAAATCTTTAAAAAAGGAAAGAAAAGAACGTTCATGAGCAATATGTATGTAAGGTATAATGTCATTTAAGTAGTTACCTTTTCAAGTAAAACTTAGGTAAATTTTTAAAAAGGAAAAAAGAAAATTTTCCCTTAACCCCACTTTTCTTACAGATCCTGTGCTATCTTTTTTTTAAAGTTTGTATTTAATGAATGCATTTTTTCATAGATACAACTTTAGGAATATAGTGGTTCTTTCCTCCAAACCTCCCCCCCAACTCCCATCCGACTTCCCTCTCCCTCTCTCATCTCCTTCTTCATTTTGGTTCATTTTGAGTTTGACTTTATATACAGAGGACCAACTCCATGCTAAGCATAGACTTCAACAACCTGCACCCATGCACACACACACAACATACAGAGTACAGTTTGGGAAGAAAATTTGCAGTCGATTCTCATATTACCATTTATTAGGGACAGAGGTCGAATTTCATAGTACAACTCATTAAGGACGGAGGTCATACATGGGGAGTAAGTGCACAGTGACTTCTGTTGTTCCTTTAACAATTACCACTCTTATTTATGACGTCAGTGATCACCCGAGGCTCTTGCCATGGGCTGCCAAGGCTATGGAAGCCTTTTTTGACCATAGACTCCATCAATATCTGGACATGTCCTTAAGCAAAGTGGATGTTTTCTCCTCTCTTCAGAGAAGAGTACATCCTTCTTTGATGACCCTCTCTTTCCACTGAGGTCTCACAAAGATCCTCCGCGTAGGATTTTTTTTTTGCCAGAGTCTTGGCTTTCCATCCTATGCTATCCTTTTATAACTTGTCCCAGTAGGAAGCTCAGGAACTGGGAACCAAATTCCGTAGGCAGGGAGACCAGTGTCTCCTGTGTTCAGGAGGCTCTCGCCCATCAGTTCTTAAGCATGGAGAAGTTGAAACTGTACCTCTAGAGAACCCTGCAGAATCTCTAAGTAAGATGAAGAAAAGTAACTGAGAAGGATGTTAATAGTCTTTAGCCTCTAAGGAACCATTTAGAGCACTCAGAACAAATGGAATTCAAATGCATGGATTGAAAAACAGGCAGTTAACTGTGGATTCATCCACTGCGAGTGGGAAAGAATCCCCAGGCCTGGAAGGAAAACCAGGAAACCTCTGCCCCTTCGAAGGAAGGCTCAACGCCTCCTCGCTCTGGAGCAAGACATTAAATCCAACCCACCTAACCCACTTGGCCGCGTCTGGGGAAAAGACGGAGGGATGACTACCAAATGGGAAAGCATTGTCCAGGCTTCTTGCTTCTCTGTCTCTGTCTGTCTGCCCTCCGCTGCCCCACCCCCACGCCCTAGCCCCAGGGGACCACAGACTCCCCCACTCTCACACCCTCCCGGCAGAGGGGACTGTCTCCTGAAATTCTTCCACCTCTTGGGGGACTCAGGCTTTGGAAACAGAAGCCGCGATTGACCTTTGCCCCAGTTTGAATGCGGGTTGGAGAGAAGGAAGGGCAGAGAGGGAACTAAGAACAGGGATTGTTGACTCAGCACCAGTGCACCATGGCTCTTTTCCTCTACCACTGATGTCTCTCCTCTTTCTACCCTGCGCACTTCAGTCCGTGCTTCAGCCGGTCTCAGCCTCAAGTGGGTGTGGTAGGCAGGGACGCATGCTTGCTGGACAGCATGGCTGTTTCCATCATGTAAGCTGACTGCACTGGCATGCCACTGGGGCCCAGAGACCACCACAGCGGGTGGCTCTGGAAGCTACCAACACAGTCCTCCCCTGGGCAAGCTGGAGGTGCCAGTGCAGTACAGACAGACTGGGATCCCACACAGAGTCCAGATCAAGTGCACAGGCTTTGCTGCAGGCAAGCTCTGCATCCAAACTCCAGCTCTGCCAATCACAACCAGGATGAATTTTGGGCTCAGTTCCCTTAAATGCAAAATGAGTTTAACAATAGTGCCCACTTCATAAGGTAGGACTGCTGGCAGGAACCATCAAGACGCACAAAAACAACCCTACCTGATATTTGGGAAGGACTCAAAGGGTAGTCTTGGCTGGCACCGTGGCTCACTAGGCTAATCCTCTGCCTGCGGCACCAGTACCCCTGGTTCTAGTCCCGGTTGTGGCACTGGATTCTGTCCCGGTTGCTCCTCTTCCAGTCCAGCTCTCTGCTGTGGCCCAGGAAGGCAGTGGAGGATGGTCCAAATGCTTGAGCCCTACACCCGCATGGGAGACCAGGAGGAAGCACCTGGCTCCAGGCTTCCGATCGGCGCAACACCCCGGCTGTAGCGGCCATTTGGGGGGTGAACCAATGGAAGGAAGACCTTTCTCTCTGTCTCTCTCTCTCTCTCTCACTGTCTAACTCTGCTTGTCAAAAAAAAAAAAAAAAAAAAAAAAAAAAAACAAAAAACTACTGTAAAGACCCCAGACTCTTTACCTCTTCTGGAGTCAGCCTGTCCCCTTCCTGCCCATGCAGATGAAAAAGTCAGACACATTAGTTGCGAAAGGACAAAGCAAGCAACAAGGTTCCCATGGAACAATCTCAAGAACCAAGAGCCCCATCTGTGATCTCCCAAGGGCATACCGGCTGGCAGGCTCTTCTGCGAGGTGGTATCAAGTGCCCACTATGTGCCAGCATTGCATTCAGTGTTAGATATGTGACAACAGTCTCTCCCTTTGAGGCAATATCAGACCCATGGATCTATACAAATCCTCCATTTTGTTTTAAAGTAACTTGGGCACTTAATCAAAGTCAAGGATAATATGATCAATCAGCTAGTCTATTAAACACATTCTTGTTTATCAATAAAAGGTTCTGGGGCAAATCCTCCACATTGCATAATGAGATTTTTGACATGGGTAAACCTGAAGCCCAGGCATGCCAGGAACAACCCAGAGCCAAGCCAGAGAGTCATCAAAGACTCTGGAAAATGAGACCCCTTTGATGAGTGTGGAAAAATGAGTCCAAGATCGCCTGGTGGGCGGGGGGTGGGGTGGGAGGCGGCTGAGTATGGAGAAGACTGAAACAGAGCATGCAAAGTGGAAAGTGAAGATGGAGGAGTGAGTAGAGATCAAGTCATAGTCCTGTGGCTCACATTAAGAACTTTAAGGCTTCATTCTGAAACTACTAAGAAGCCGCCAAAGGATGTATGTAACAAAGTAAAATGGCAGGACAAGTGCTTGTCAGAATGGTAAGGCGTGGGGTAAGACACCTGCATTGCACATCACAGTGCTTGGGTCCGAGTTCCAGCTCTGCCTCCTGACTCAAGATTCCTGCTAATGCAGACCCTGGAGGCATCAGGTGACAGCTCAAGTAAGTAACTGAGTCTCTGCCATCTGTATGGGACACCCGCAGGGAGTTCTGGCTCCCAGCTTCAGCCCCGGCAACAGGCTGTAGTGGGCATTTGAGGAGTGAACCAGTGGTTAAGAGCTATCTCTCTCTCTCTCTCTCTCTCTCTCTCTCTCTTTGCCTCTCTGCTTCTCAAAGAAAAGAAAAAAAATAAGTAAAATGTTACATATTTACCGTGGAAATCAATCCTGGTTGTAATGTGAGAAATGGATAGGAAGCAGGAAGCCTTGTGATGAGAAAATATTTAGGAGGTGATGACAACAATCTAGAGAGATGATGATGGCTCAGACTAAGCAGTGGGGGAGGCACAGGCAGGATACACAACAATAATTACGATCATAGTGAATATTACTGAGCTTCCCCTGTGCACAAGACACTGTTCTAGGACCTCTGTGTGGGATAAGTCATTTAAGCCACACAGCAACCCATAGTGGTAGGCATTCTTATTATTCTCATTCTCACAGGAGAAAACTGAGCACAGTCTTTTTAAAAATATTTCTGTTATTTATTTGAAAGGCAAGGTAACATGGAGAGAGGAAGAGACAGAAAAAGGGATCTTCCATCCACTATTTCACTCCCTAAGTGGACACAATGGCTGGGGCTGGGCTAGACTGAAGCCAAAAGCCTAGAACTCCATCTGGGTCTCCCACATGAATGGTTGGGGCCCAAGTACTCTGACCAGCTTCTGTTGCTTTCCCAGGCACATTAGCGGAAAGATGGATCCAAAGAAGAGCAGCTACTTGAACCTGTACCCCAGCTGGGGATTCTGGCATCTTAACCTGCTGCAACACAACACCAACCACTAAAAGGAGGACACTGAAGCAAAGAGTCAGGTGGAACATAGACAGGCAGAGCCAGATTAAAGTCAGGCAAGTCTTACCCCAAAGTCATGGTCATTGCCAGATGTTTCCAGGAGACTGAGAAGGACCTATCAACTCGCTTGTGGAGCCTGGGCGGAGGGGTAAGTCAAGGAGTACCTCCAGACCTGGGCAACCAGGTGAGCAGTGGAGGAAGTGATTTGCAGAGAAGGATGACTAGCTGGTTTTGGACAAGCGGACTTCCATGTGCCCCTGGAACTCCCCAGGAGAGTTGTCTAACAGAGCATCTCCTGGCAGCTGGAAAGAGACTGTCTTCCTTTTGAATCCTCAGCATCTAGCCCGCGAGGAGATTCTTGGGAAAAGTGCATTCAAAGGGTGAAACTGGGAAGTCATCCGTGAAGCTGTAAGAGTATGTGTACTCAGCCAGGAGAAGGGAGCAATGGGGAAACCAAATGGATCAGGGATGGTGTCCCACCAAGAACCAGAATACAAGGAGCAGACAGAGAAAACACAGCCACAGGGGTGTTACAAGTCCTTCACATACAAAATAAGAGAGGCAATACCTTTCCCTTTTTTTATAACACAGTGAGATGGATGATAGGACTGCAAAACAGAAAGCTATCAAAGTTATCAACACTTAATGATAATATGCATCTGAATTCTTAGGAGAACATGTCCAAGAAGACTGTCAAGGGAGAGGAAGCCATAGACGATGAGGACCATGGATGAGGGGAAAGGAATGGCTGGCTGGCCAGTGCAAATCTATCTGGGCTATGCTTATCAGAGCAGGTATGACTTCAATTCCCCCAATCAGTGATCAACATTAATATCCATATCTGACATTTGTACATGGGTACTTCCAAAAGTTCATGGGAAAATGGAAACTAAAAATTAACAGATTTTAGTGGAAAAATTTGAAATCCACTCATAGTTTTTTCATAATACACATTTTCTATGAACCTTTTGGAGACCCCTTGAATACATGAATTTCAAATTTTTTCTGTACTAAAATATCTTAATTCTAGTTCCACAACCATTCTGAAGTTTCCTTGTAATGTTCTAATACAATTACCAAGTATCTTGTGTCTGTCCAACTCTCCATGAGTTCTGTCCATGACAACTACTGACCATCTTGCTTTTCTAATGAGGTAGAAAGCCAAGATCTATATCACGAAAAGGTAATGGTGTCAGAACCAGGCTTTGTGACAAGCAGGGAAATAATAACTGTGGCTGTTCTTGAAAACTTCAAGGCTTTCTGGGCCAGGCTGTGCATTGTCACTGAACATAAAAGAGGAAACTGACAAGAACCTGGCATTTGTCCCCTGTGTCGGGTGGAGTGATGAGGATACTATTTAGTTCCCAATGCTTTGAGTAGGAAAATGCTTAGAGCCTCTTTCATCCCTTCCATTCCCTTTCATTCATACAGTTCCCTCTATTCCCTGTCCTTAGCATTGCACCTGTGAAGCCACAACTCATTCATAGATGTTTTTCAGGGTGATCTGAGGGTCTCTGTTATTGCTAGCTGGTAAAAGAACTCATGGCCGGCGCCATGGCTCACTTGGCTAATCCTCCGCCTGCGGCGCCAGCACCCCAGGTTCTAGTTCTGGTTGGGGCGCCGGATTCTGTCCCGGTTGCTCCTCTTCCAGTCCAGCTCTCTGCTGTAGCCCAGGAAGGCAGTGGAGGATGGCCCAAGTCCCTGGGCCCTGCAACCACATGGGAGACCAGGAGGAAGCACCTGGCTCCTGGCTTCAGATCAGCACAGCACCAGACATAGCGGCCATTTGTGGGGGTGAACCAACGGAAGGAAGATCTTTCTCTCTATCTCTCTCTCTCACTGTCTAAATCTGCCTGTCAAAAAAAAAAAAAAAAAAAAAAAAAGCTCATTCTCACACCTGTTGTTGGCTATTTGTCAGTACCATGTCTACACTATCTAAATATGATTGTAACTTCTCATTCATATCATATAAGCACTTTGTGATGCATTTGGGAAATTCACATATGCAAGGTACTGAACAAACACATCTAATGTTCTACAGAACACAAGATGCATGATTATACAAAATATTAAAAAGACAGCAAATGTTCAATGGAGTTTGTCAAGTCAGAAAACTGTTAGTTTGATATATCTGATATGGCTGAAAGAGTGGAATATGTTTTCTTTTCTCCCTGGAGAAGAAAATGCATTATCTTCTCTTCACAGCTTTCATGTACCTGACAGCTAAACTTGGCCTTGGGCCCATGAGCAACTCACTTGTTCAGTTAATGCCACAGTAATGAAAGGATCCTTTGCCATATCAGTTGCAAGTTTTCATCCAGACATTAGGCAGAAGGACACAGCTCAGACAACGTCCCTCTGAGGACACAGCCCCAGCTCTGGGGCTGCACGGGGGCTCACATGCAGCCTCCAGGAAGAGCTGATGGAGGAGCCCATCAGCTCCTGGGCTCCTGGGCTCCCACACCGGGCTGGGCAGGCCTGCCTCTGAGAATGTCCGTGGCTCGGGGAGGACATTCAAGCAGTGGGAGGGGCTGTGGATGGGGCAGAACTGAGTGTAAAGCCCGCCTTGGGCAGTGACGTTGTGTCCTTGTGCAGTTTCAGTGGAATCACTCGCCTGTCCGAGCCTACACACCCAAGTAGCGCCGAGAATCCTGAGCCCTCGCCCCTCCGCTGTTTTGAGGAATAACTGATACTGTCAGAGGCCGCTCAGGAGAACCGACATGAGGGCCTCTTGAACCTTCCAGCCTTCTTTCCCTGCCATCATATCCCTAAGATCTCCGCAAATCCAGGGCCCTCATCTACTCCAGAGGACTTTTCTCCTGGGAAAAGTTCTGGGAACGGAATGCAGTCAGATAAAAGGAGATATGGGGCATTTGGGACATGCATTCATGTGGAAACACAGATACTGGGTTTTGTTTGGCCTCCTTTTCTTCTAGGTTCTTGTACTGTATTGAATTATTTTACTGACACGACACGGAGCAGGTGCTTGTTTTACTTTCCTGTGCCTTCTGTTTCAGGATCCGTAAGCTACAGGAGCTCCAGCTGAATGCATAATGATGTTCTCAAGCCCAAGCGGCCTGCCTCAAGTTCCCCAGATGCCCTCCTACCAAAGTCAGCGCCAAGTGCATTCCCTGATGGCTCTGCAAGATCCCTGGGGCCATGTGTGACCTGCTATCCTGTATCCCACACCCAGTCATCCATCCTTGGGGTCATGCGTGACCCTGCTATCCTGTATCCCAACCCAGTCATCCATCCCTGGGGCCATGTATGACCCTACCATCCTGCATCCCACACCCAGTCACCACAAGTCCTGTTGTCTCTACCTCCAAAATGTCCATGGGACAACCCTCCACCCACTCTCACAGCTCTCCCCAGGCTGAGCTGTCTCCTCTCCCCCATAAACCCAATCATGCTCGTTGCTGTTCCCTCTTCTCCCTTCCTCTCCCGGCTCTCCACTCATCCACTCAGCAGCAGAGAGATCCTCCTCAAGGCCCTACACATGTGTCTGGGGTCCTGGAGGGTGAAGTATGAGACAAAGGCTTCTGTGTACCACATTACAGACTGTGAGCCAGGGAGTGGAAGTAAGGAGCAGCCATCGAAATGCGAAGGAAGTGGAGTCAACACGAGAGAGTGGAGCTCGAGCTGTTTCCTGGGGTGCCCGGTGAACATCATTAATACATCTAATAGCCGTTTACTTGGAGGAAGAAAAGATGCAGAAGCCTTAGCTTCTATTCCCCAATGATCACAGCGTGTTCTAAGGGCCCACTGCACAGGCATGAGTGTGGGGAGTGTCTGCCATGAAAGGTTCTAGGCACATGTCTGCTACGAAGCGCTTCTGGTGAAGTCAGATGGGCGTGTTTACTGCTGTTGTGGCTGGAAGAACAGTCAAGGCCAAGGCTAAGGGGATTATTCACGCCCCTACTCTGCTGTCAACCATCATCAGCTTGCCATTTCCCCCAGGATAAATTCCACAGTCTTCACCATCACCCACCAGCCTCCTCATTGTGTCTTGCATACCTATCAAGGACCCATTTCAAGATCTTTGTCTCAACTGGAAATGTCCCATTCAATGCCACCTTATCAGTGAGGCCTTCCTTCACACGGTGTTGTGTAGAAACACCTAAGATGCTCACTCAGAAACTATTCAGTGAGTTCAAACTATAAGACAATTATGCAGAAATCAATTGTATTTGTAGTCATGAACCATTCAATGACTCAATCTAGAAAACAATTCCATTTACTGTAGCATTGAAACCAACAACATATTTATGACTAGAGTTACCAAAAGAAATGCAATATTTACATGTTGAGAACTATGAAACACCACTGAAAAAAATCAGGAAAGGTATAAACAGAAAGGCATCCATTGCTTATGAATTAGAAGTTATAATATTATTAATTGGTCTGAAGATTCCAGGACATTTTATCAAAATGCTGGTTATAGTTCTGTTTTTTTTTAGAAATTGACAAGTTGATGCTAATATTCTTAAGAAGATAGGAGGGACACAAAATACCCAAAACAACCTGAGAAAATAACACAATTGTCAGGCGGGCGCTGCGGCTCACTAGGCTAATCCTCCGCCTTGCGGCGCCGGCACACCGGGTTCTAGTCCCGGTCGGGGCACCGGATTCTGTCCCGGTTGCCCCTCTTCCAGGCCAGCTCTCTGCTGTGGCCAGGGAGTGCAGTGGAGGATGGCCCAAGTCCTTGGGCCCTGCACCCCATGGGAGACCAGGAGAAGTACCTGGCTCCTGCCTTTGGATCAGCACAGTGCGCCGGCCGCAGAGTACCGGCTGCGGCGGCCATTGGAGGGTGAACCAACGGCAAAGGAGGACCTTTCTCTCTGTCTCTCTCTCTCACTGTCCACTCTGCCTGTCAAAAAAAAAAAAAAAAAAAAAAACACAATTATCGTATACTTTCTGGTTTCAAAGCTTACCACAGGGCTGCAGTAATCAAGATAGTACGGTATTTGGTTACACAGAGAACAGAAGAGAATTTATAACCAGAAACAAACTCACATATCTACAACCAATTGATTTTGACAAGGCTGCCAAGAAAATTCAGCGAGGAATGCACAGTTTTTTAGCAGATGGTGCGAGAACAAGTGGAGATCATGAAGTTGGAGACCCCACATCTCACCATGCATGAAAAATTAACTCAACATCTAACACCTAAAACTCTAAAAATCTTGAAAGAATAAATAGGAATAAATCTTTATGACCTAGAACTAGGCAATATTTTCTTGAGAAAAATAAATAAATTGGACTTCATCAAAATTAAAAACTTTTGTGCTTCAAAGGACTCTATCAGAAAAAGATAGACAGCTGGTAGAATCGTGCAAAATATTTGCAAATAATGTATCTGATGAAGAGCTTTCATTCCAAGTAAAAAAAAGAAACCTTACAAATCAACAATAAAAAGATATATAACCAAATTTTCAAGTGTACAAAAGAGTTGAGATTTCTCCAAAGAAAATACACAAATGGGCAATAAGTACATGAAAAACTACTCAGCCTCATTATTTATTAGGGTCATTAAATCAAAACTACACTAAGTTATCACTTCACACCTACTGTAATTGCTGTAATTAAACAATAAAACAGATAAAAACAATTTTGGCAACAACATGGAAAGACCAGAACCTTTGTGCATTGCAGATGGAAATGTACAAGTGGAACACTCACCGTGGAAGACAGTTTGGCAGTTCCTCAAAACGCTAAGCACAGAGGCACCGTATGACCCATCCATTCTACTCCTCAGCAGATGCCCAAGAGTCATAAAAACAGATGTCCACACAGACACTTGTTCACAAATGTTCATAACAGTATTACTCATAATCGCCCTAAAGTTGAGACAACCCAAAGGTCCATCAACAGACAAATGCACAAACAGAAAATGGTGTCACCTGTACAGTGCGATGTCATTCCTCCTTAATGAGGGATGAAGTTCCAGCTGATTCACACAGCAATATGGATGAATTCTGAAAACATAATGCCAAGTGAAAGCAGCCAGACACATGGGCCGTCCTGCAGGATTCCACTTATATGAAGAGCTCACAGCAGGAAACTCCATAGAAAGAGAAACGCTATGGTTGCCTTGGGCAGGGAGGGGGATGAAGGCTGGAAAGTGATTGATAATGGGTAAGGAGTTTCATCTTGACGATTAAAATGGTCTAAAATCAACACTGGTGATGGCTAGGCAACTCTATGGATATCCTAAAAGTCATGGATTTGCTTTTAAAAGGGCAAATTTTATACTTTGTGAATTACATCTCAATATAGCTATTATTTAAAAAAAAAGTGTGATACCAAATGCTTACAAGGTGAGACTGGGTCTCTCACATTGCTGTTGGGAACATAACATACTACAAATATCCTGGAAAATAAATGGACAGTTTCTTTAAAATTTAAACATAGCTGTCATAGTACCCTGCTATCATGAATGTAGACATTTATCCTGCAGAATAAAAAGAACTTATGTCAACACGAAACCCTTGCATAATTGTTCAGAGTAGTTTTATTTGTAATAACCAAAAGCTAGACACAACCACAACATCCTGCAGTGGGTGAATGGTTGAAGAGCATGCAGAACATGTATGCTGTGAAGTACTACAGAGCAGTAAAAAGGGGTTTTTTACATATCTATTTATTTAAAAGGGAGAGCAAGAGGAGAGAGAGAGAGAGAGATTCTATCCACTAGTTCACTTCCCAAATGGCTGCATCAGTCAGAGCCGGGGCAGGCTGACGCCAGGAGTTCAAAACTCTGTCCAGGTCTCCCACACGGGTGGCAGGGCCGCAGCACCTGGGCCATCATCCATCGACTTCCCAGGTGTATTAGCAGAAAGACGGATTAGAAGCAGAGCAGCCAAGACTTGAACTGGCACTCCAGTATGTGGTGCTAGTGCCACAGCAGTGTGCTAACCTGCTATGCCACAACAGTGGCCCCAGGAATGAATTAATGCATACACAGAACAGCTTGGATGGATTTTAATGGCATTATGTGAGTGAAAAAAATGCCATTAAAAGGTCATATACTATGTAGTTTTAATAAATCATCCTTGAAATGACAAGATTAGAGAGGAAGAAAACAAATTAGCAGATGTTAAAGAGATAGCACCAGGTTGGGGGTCCGAGGGCTGGTATTGTGGAATAGCAGGTTAAGCTACCACCTGCAGTGCTGGCATCTCATGAGTGACAGTTCAAGCCTGGTTGCTCCACTTCTGATCCAGTTCCCTGATAATGCACCTGGGAAAGTAGTGGAAGATGGCCCAAGTGCTTAGACCCCTGCCACCCATGTGGGGGACCTGGATGAAGCTTCTGGCTCCTGGCTTTGGCCTGTCCCAGCCCTGGCCATTGCAGCCATTTGGGGAATGAACCAACAGATAAAAGATTGATTTCTCTCTCTCTCTCTCTCTCTCTCTCTCTCTATATATATATATATATATACACACACACACACATATATGCCTCTCTCTCTGTAAGTTTGCCTTCCAAATAAAATATACAAATCTTTAGAGAGAGAAAGAGATAGCACTAGGGAGAGTTTTGTGGGATGCAATGATTCCGTGTCTTAAATAAGGTGGTAACTAAACACACACATGTGTTAAACTGACATAGAACATTCCACACATTACACTTAAGTCAATTGTCTGATTATAACATTGCACTGAGGTTATGTAAGGTGTAACCATTGAAGGAAATTGGGTGAAGGGTACATGAAGCCTCTATGCACTATTTGATAACTTCTTGTGATCTATAATTATTTCAAATTAAAAGCTTAAAATAACAAAATTCACAAAACACTGTTCTGGAGAATCTTTATAAAACTTCTTCAAACTGATAGACTATAATTGTTCTAACAAAAAACCCTGATATTTAATTTAAAAATTGATAAATTGGGGCCAGCGCCGTGGCTCACTTGGTTAATCCTCTGCCTGTGGCGCCTGCATCCCATATGGGTGCCGGGTTCTGGTCCTGGTTGCTCCTCTTCCAGGCCAGCTCTCTGCTGTGGCCCGGGAAGGCAGTGGAGGATGGCCCAAGTGCTTGGGCCCCTGCACCTGCATGGGAGACCAGGAGGAAGCACCTGGCTCCTGGCTTTGGATCGTTGCAGCACTGGCCGTGGTGGCCATGTGGGGAGTGAACCAATGGAAGGAAGACCCTTCTCTCTGTCTCTCTCTCTCTCTGTCTATAACTCAACTGTCAAATAAAAAAATTGATAAATTGGATTTCAACAAAATTAAAATATTTGGCTCTGTCAAAGACTACGCAAAGAGGACCAAAAGATCAGTCATAAACTTGGAGTTCCTATTGGCAAACTACACATTCACCAAAGGACAACCATCTACGGTACATGACGAATTCCCAAAACTCAACAGTAAGGAAACAATCTAATTAGAAAAGGAGTAAAAAATGCAAACATTTCACCACAGAAGGCATATAGAAAATAAGCACAGGAGAAGATGGCCAACAGCCCGAGTCACTCGACACGTGCTCTACCACTACATTCCTGAAGGATAGCTGAACTAAAAACTAGTTATGACACCAAGTTCTGGTGAGTATGTGGAGGAACTGGATCACTCTTGCGCTGCCCAAAATGCTGAGCCTCTATGGAAAACAGTTTGGCAATTTTCCTTTGACACTAAAGGTGAACTTACCATACCACTCAGAAATTACATTCTTGAGTATATCTCTTGGCAAAAGCAAAATTTAGTTTTCACCCAGAAACCTGACATGAATGTTCATAACAACTTTATTCACAATATCCACTACCTGGAAACTGTCCAAATATCCCTCAGTGGATGAACGGTTAAGGAAACTGTGGTATATACAACTCAGCCATAAAAGGAACAATCTATTGGCATACACAGCAACCAGGATGAAAGTCAAAGAAATTATGAGTGAAAAAGCCCCTCTTGCAGGATACATACTGCATGATGACTTTTACATAACATTCATGAAATAACATGATGATGGGGGTCAGCGCCGTGGCTCACTTGGTTAATCCTCCACCTGCAGCGCCGACATCCCATATGGGCACCAAGTTCTATTCCCAGTTGCTCCTCTTCCAGTCCAGCTCTCTGCTGTGGTCCGGGAAGGCAGTGGAGGATGGCCCACGTGCTTGGGCCCCTGCACCTGCATGGGCAACCAGGAAGAAGCACCTGGCTCCTGGCTTCGGATCAGCGCAGCGCCGGTCATAGCGGTCATTTGGGAAGTGAACCAATGGAAGGAAGACCTTTCTCTCTGTCTCTCTCTCTCACTGTCTATAACTCTACCTGTCAAATAAATAATAAAAAAAACTGTTCATTTTTTTAAAAAAAGAAAGAAAGTTGTAGGGGAGAAAAAAGAAAGCCAGCCTCTCCCTCCAGCCCCATCTCTATCTCCCATCTCTCCTCAAAAATGACATTGTAGAGAACTTCAGATATGACTACTGAACAGTGCAGGCCTATTTTTCTTTGCATATAGACTTCCATTTAGACTAAATTGCATATTAAATGAAAATATTTCATTAATATAACAATGGGGAAAATGAATTATGCCTATAAACTCATGTGGCCGAAATGGAAATGCCTATAATTTAATCAAAGATGACCAAGCACAACATAAAACTGTTAGACAAATTAAAGTTCCTAATAGTCACTTTAGAAAAGAAGATACTGCATGGCAATCAACTGCGTCATTAGCTCTAATATTGCGTGCATTTAAATGATTACACATCATTCCTCAGTTTCATTTGAACCAATTGTCCACAATTCAAATATGCTTTCTCTGAAACTCAAAACTTGCTACATGTAAACACCATTTTCTACTACTGGATGTATACAGGAAGTGAGATAAAATACTACTGAGCTCAAATTTCCTTAGATTTACGGAGTTAAGTGTTCACTTGTATTCACCTCTAGCCAGGATAGTCAGGAAGAATTACTGAATTAGAAGCATCATAGATAAAGTCTGGTAGAAAGCTCAGAAGGAAAAACATGCCAAGACCACAGAGTTTTTTGAGTGTGTGCACTTGACTCTGAGAAGAGAGCTGGTGAAAATGATGGGAATAAGTTGGAGCTACAAAGTCAGTTAGGATGATGTAACAGCAATGAAGACCTCCTGGGCTCCACAAGTGAGTTGTAAACATAAACAAAGAACTCCCTAAAAGGACTATGAGAATGAATTATGAAAAGCAAGGCAGTTTGAAATCATTACTATTTGCAAATATCCCCTGGGTTTTTTAATTTCCTTTGCATGAACATTAGCATAGATCTTCATAAATTAGTAGTCTGTGTTCTCATTATTTATTCAGGACAATTAATCTCATTTCATCTTCTCGAGCTGTCATTTCCTGGGGAGTTTTTCCTGTTTTTCTTTATTTTCTTTTCCCCTTCCTTAAACAAAGGGGTTGCAAACCCGACCCCGGTGTTCCTTTGAATGGAGAGAGACAGCCCTTTCACAACAGCTCTTTACAGAAAGGCAGATCCCACTGCACACTGAACCCCAAGATCCTCGCTCTCCATCGAGGTTGAGCTCAGATGGTTCCGGCCCTGGAGACCACGCTTCCAGCTCACAGCCCCGTCAGGACACAGCAGGCCCAGGAACGCGAAAGTGGAACCAGCTCCCAAATGTTCACCCACAAAGGCTAAGCACTCCTCTTTCCCAGGAACTACCCTCTCTTCCCCAGGAATTTCCCAAGAAATCAAGGCTCCTCCTCCTATTCCTTCCTTCTCAGGAGATTCATCCCCAAAAAGCACTAGGTAAGTTCCTGACCCACCTTTAGTGCGACAGAGGTTAACTCAGGACAGCTCCCCACCTCCACGGAGGTTCCCTCAACAGGAGTGTAAAGATCCTCCTACCAACAGTGCCCGCAACAGGGTGGGTGTGGTGCGAGGGTTAGGCCGCAGCTTGGAAAGCCCACGTGGCACATTGGAGTGCTCAAGTCCTGCTACCTCCTCTCCACATCCAGCCTCGCTTCCGCTAATTAATGTGCACCGAGGAGGCAGCAGGTGATGGCTCAAGTACCTGGGCCCATACCACCCAGATGGAGTTCCAGGCTCCTGGCTTCAGCCTGGGCCAGCCTTGGCTTAATGGGCATTTGAGGAGTGAGCCAGTGGATGAAAAAATATATGTGTGTATGTGTGTGTGTGTGTGACTCTGTCTTTAAAGTAATAAACACTAAAAAACTAGAAAAAAATTTTTAATGCTCAAAATGTATTTTGCTCCTCTCCCCTGCCAACTCTCATCAACTTCAGTATCCACCTAGTGTCAAAATCCATCACAGTCAAAAGAAGGGACTATGAACTCAATGTGTTTCTAAGTGAATTTGTATTTTATTCATTGCAGCAGCACAAAATCCTCACCCAGTCCTGGCGAACTCCTATGTGAGAGCTTTTCCTCGCTCACAGCCACTGTGACAGGTGCACGAGTACTGATGGGTCTCTCGCAATTCTTCTTTCTAAACCCAGCTCGGACACTGCTGTTGTGGGGATGTTCCCTGTGACAGGAGCAAGTTTATCTGGCAGTTTTCCCAGGAGCACAGTCACAGGTAATGTGCATGTAAAAATCTGTTACACACCACACATTTTGTCACACTCTGCTGAATAGGGTCTACGGGCTATAGAGAATCACACTCAGGTCACAAACGCCTGCTCCTAGAACTGTCTCACAGCCCCGCACAAAGGCACAGCACCCTGCCACTCATACAAGTTGTTCCTAAACTCACCAATCAGAGCTCACCTGCCCAGCAGGATGCCATCAACACCCGTGAACTTTCAAAACAACCTATGGGACTTTTCTCTCTTCCCAATAAAACCCCAGCTTTTCCCCTTGTTCTTCACTCAAGGGGAGGTCACTCTGGTCTCTATGTGTCCCAAATCATAATTCTTATATATTATTCAGAAATAAACCCATTGCTTGGAAATTAATCTCTACCTATCTTTATTTCAGGTTGACACATGGGAAACTTTAAAAATTATGAAATGGGGATCAGCGTTGTGGCGCAGTGGGTAACGTCCTGGCCTGATGCACCGGCATCCCATATGGGCGCTGGTTTGAGACCCGGCTGCTCCACTTCCGATCCAGCTCTCTGCTATGGCCTTGAAAAGCAGTAGAAGATGGCCCAAGTCCTCCTCCCCTCCCCTCTTCTCCTCCTCCCCTCTTCTCCTCCTCTCCTCTCCTCCTCCTCTCCTCTCCTCTCCTCTCCTCTCCTCCCCTCTCCTCTCTTCTCCTCTCTTCTCTTCTCTTCTCTTCTCTTCTCTTCTCTTCTCTTCTCTTCTCTCTCTCTTTCTTTCTCTTCATTTCTGTTTCTGATGCTTTGTCTCTGGGTGAGTTTGCACTGGCTGCCATTTATATTGTGTGTGTGTGTGTGTGTGTGTCTCCTTGGAAGCCTAGCTTTGATGATAGAGTCCAATAATCTGGTCTCCTACTGGTGGCAGGCGACAGAGTCTGGATTCTTTTCCATGGAACACACCATGAAATCTGTTTCCTTCTTTGTATTTGCTTGTCTTGAAAATTCTGACATCTCCTGACTGTCTCACTATGGTTTGACTTTATGTACTGTTATAAAAAAGCCACTCATGAAGAAAAAGCAAAACACTGTTCTGCAGCTACTGAGGAATAGCTTCTGAATCTAGGAACAGCCAACTAGTATAGCTTGGGAACTCCTTCTGGATCCCTGATCTTCCCATTACCTAGCTGCAACCAACCAGTGCATTTTGCTGGCCCGTGCAGTAGCTATGAAATAGAAGCTGCTAGTTCTCTTTATGTCTGTGGGTGTGTAAAGGAGAAAGTCCTTTTCTTTGTTGTACAAAAGGAAACTACTTAGAATAATTGTACTTCTTTCTAGATCTATGTCTAGTCACTGTACCCACTGCTGCTCTCTTGCTTTCTATCTTTTTTTTTTTTTTTTTTTACAGGCAGTGTGGACAATGAGAGAGAGAGAGAGAGAGAAAGGTCTTCCTTTTTCCGTTGGTTCACCCTCCAATGGCCGCCGCGGCTGGTGCACTGCAGCCGGCGCACAGCGCTGATCCGAAGGCAGGAGCCAGGTGCTTCTCCTGGTCTCCCATGGGGTGCAGGGCCCAAGCACTTGGGTCATCCTCCACTGCACTCCTGGGCCACAGCAGAGAGCTGGCCTGGAAGAGGGGCAACCGGGACAGAATCCGGCGCCCCGACCGGGACTAGAACCCGGAGTACCGGCGCCACAATGCGGAGGATTAGCCTAGTGAGCCGCAGCGCCGGCCTCTTGCTCCCTATCTTAACAACTTCAAAAAATGACTCGGTCATATAACATGTAATGTATGTGCACTACAGGATGTATAACTCAAACAGATGTACCAGCAAGGGGAAGAGAACGCACAGAAAGTGCGGACTTCCCATAGAGTTTTGCGCGGCTTGGACAACTTTCATTAGAGCTGCATGAATGACCCGGAACGCGGGTGGACCAGGACGACTGCCGGCTGCTCTGCCGCTTTATCGCCTCAAGAGAAAAGAGGAGGCCTCTCACTTTCTCCCCCTCTCTCAGAAGAAAACATATAATCACACAGAATGCGAGAAATAAGCCTGCGAGCCGAGCCCTCACTTCCCTCGCAGCTCGGCTGGACGAGCGCTACCGAGCTCAGCACGCCGTAACATTGAGAGAAGTCTTGCTGAAACTCCAGTTGGCCCAGGAGGGAGGGAGGATCTTCAGAGTGGGCCCATTGCTGTTACCCTGCCCCGGGGAAAGTTCATTGATTAGATGACACATTCGCAAAAATCTTGTAGATCAATAAGCACACGCTACACTTAAAATAAAAAAACAAGAATTTCCAGAAAATAAGCAGGTAACGCTGCCACCTGCGATGCCGGCTCCCCATCTGGGCACCAGTTCAAGTCCTGGCTGCTCCACTTCCGATTCAGTTCCCTGCTAATGCACCTGGGAAAGCAGCAGAAGATGGCCCTAGGAGACCTGGATGGAGCTCCTGGCTCCTGACTTTGGCCTGGCCCAGCCTGGACCATTGTGGCCATTTGGGGAGGGAACCAGCAGATGGAAGATCTCCCTCTCTTTCTCCCTTTCTGTCTCTCCCACTGTCTGTAACTGCCTTTCAAATAAATAAATAAATCTTTTTTAAAAATAAATCTAGGTAAAGCCGGCGCCGCGGCTCACTAGGCTAATCCTCCGCCTAGCGGCGCCGGCACACAGGGTTCTAGTCCCGGTCGGGGCGCCGGATTCTGTCCCGGTTGCCCCTCTTCCAGGCCAGCCCTCTGCTGTGGCCAGGGAGTGCAGTGGAGGATGGCCCAGGTGCTTGGGCCCTGCACCCCATGGGAGACCAGGAAAAGCACCTGGCTCCTGGCTCCTGCCATCGGATCAGCGCGGTGCGCCGGCCGCAGCGCGCCGGCCGCGGCGGCCATTGGAGGGTGAACCAACGGCAAAGGAAGACCTTTCTATCTGTCTCTCTCTCTCACTGTCCACTCTGCCTGTCAAAAAAAATAAATAAATAAAAAAAATAAATCTAGGTAAAAATTTAAAATATATATAAATATATATTAAAATATCTATATTTAAAACCTATATAAAAATTTAAATATCATCTTGTGAATTCACAATAGGAACAAGAACTGCCTTTATCTATGTTGTGTGAGCTTAAACTTATTTATAACTTCCAAAATTCTTAATTAACTTTAAGACCTTTGGTTAATAGTAAACTGAGAAATACTTGGTTACTTAGATAACCTTTTAAATACCAAAATTCATAGACATGCATGGAAATATAGAGGATATTTTAAAACCCCGGCAAAGTATATATGTATACATATTTATATTTGTGTGTGTATATATACAAGGGTTCTTCAGGGCCTAACCTTGTGGCGCAGCAGGTTAAGCTGCTGCCTGCAGCACTGGCATCTGAGTGCCAGTTCAAGTCCCAGCTGCTCCATTTCCCATCTAGCTCCTGCCACTGTGCCTGGAAAAGCAGCAGCAGATGGCCCACATCCCTGGGTCCCTGCCAGACTCAGGGGGGCCTGGATGGAGTTCCTGGCTCCTGGCTTCTGCTTTTTGAGGAGTGAACCAGTAGATGGAGGGTCTCTCTCTCTCTCTCTCTCTTTCTCTGTGTATATGTGCCTCTGCCTCTCTATAACTGCTCTTTAAATAAATCAATCTTTAAAAAGGGGGAGGGGGTACTTCAAAAAGTTCTTGAAAAAATTTAAAGGTAAATTTATTTTGGTGCAAAAATACATTTTAAATCCTTGTATAGCTTTCTTATTGCATATTTTATACTTTTCATGAACTTTCTAAAGATATTGCATACATTTCAAATTTTTGCACAAAATAAACTCATCTTTTTAAAAGATTTATTTATTTATTTTAAAGGCAAAGTGATAGAGAAAGGGAGAGCGAGAGCGAGAGAGAGAGAGAAAAACCTTCCATCTACTGCAACCTTCCAGATGGCTGCAACAGCCAGGTCTGGGCCAGACTGAAGCCAGGAGCCACTGACTCCACCCTGGTCTCCCACATGGTTGGCAGGGGCCCAAGTACTTGAGCCATCATTACTTGCTTTCCCAGGTGCACTAGCAGGGAGCCAGATTGGAATCAGAGCAACCAGAACTCAGGCTGTGTTTGCAGTATGGGACGCCAATGTCAAGGCAGTGGCTTCACTTGTTTAGCCACAAAGCAGGTCCCTTAAACTCAGCTTTTAATTCCATTTTCCATGAATTTTTGAAGGCCCCTGGTACAGATACATACACATATTGCAATGGTTTGGATATGGTTTGATTCTGTTCCCCAAGGGTTCACTTGCTGGGCTCTTGGTGCCCAGTGTGGCAGAGTGAGAGGTGTTGGGACCTCGCAGAGGCAGGGGCTCAGGGGGATCACAAGTGTGGCCCCTGGCCTTCCCTTTGACTTCCTGTCTGGCCAGGGGATCTCTCACTCCCACATGTGCTCCCAGTGTGTGATGCCTTCCACCATAAGGAGACACAGCCGGGGTCCCATGCAAGGGCTACTGCCATGCTCTTTGGACGTTCAGTGTCTAAAACTGTGAGCTAAATAAACCTCTTTGTTTTACAAGTACCCAACCTCAGGTATTCTGTTACAGTAACAGAGAGCAGACTAATACAAACACACTCATATATATAAATACACACAGTACATACACACACATACACTACATACAGATTCCTTTACCTCTTATGCATTAGAGAGAAGCTATCACCTAATAAGTGGACAAGACTGCAAGATGCCTTTGGGGTAGAATTGAGTATATGTTTATTGTTTCTTCCTCACGAAAGGCGAAATGGACGTAGGTGACCCTGGATGGAAACCTGGAGGAGGCTCCTGGCTCCTGGCTCCTGGCTTCGGATCGGTACAACTCCAACTGTTGCAGCCAATTGAGGAATGAACCAGCAGATGGAAGACCTCTCTCCCTCTCTGCCTCTCTCTGTGTAACTCTGACTTTCAAATAAATAAATAAATATTTAAAAAATGGATGTGACTTGCCTGTTGGTTTATACAAGAAAAAGGATATTACTTTTGGCCTTAAATTCAACTATACAAGAATGTGAACGAAATACTAAAAATAAATTTTGAAGGCATACAATATATCTTAGAAGGTCAGAGGAGAAATGAATTGTGATTTCCTTGGCTTGTGTTATCTGCTTGTGTGATCCTTGGCTTGAATTAGAAAGAAGTGACAAAAAGTTTTAAAATGTGTAATGAAATTGACTTGTTTTGATAGACTTATGGATTAGGTAGAATTCTGGGGAAGGCACCCTTTTTCTCTAAGCAGTCAGCTAGAAAGCACTCCCAGCTCTGTGGCCTGCGAGGTCTCTGCTGTCTCTAGTCAGTCCTCAGTGGCAAACTCGAAGCAGGCACAGACAATGAATAGACAAAGGATGTGGCAGACCTGGACCCCAGAGACAGGTAACACACCTGAATCTGGAGCAGGTGTTAGGCCTAGCAATTAGAACTCCTGTCAGGACGCCCAGTCCCACATTGCAGCACCTGAGCTTGACAGCCAGCTCTGTGCCTGACTGCAGCTTCCTGCTAATGCCGGCCGTGGGAGGCACCAGTGATGGCTCAAGACTGGGAGACCTGTATTGAGTTTCCAGATCCCCACTTTGCTGGCAGCCTTTGTAGGCACGTGGAGAGTGAAGAAGTGGATGGAAGCACGCACACTCTCTCTCTCTTTCTCTTTCTCTCTCCCTCCCTCTCTCTTTCCCCTCTAAAATAATAATTTTTTAAGGATTTATTTATTTAAAAGACAGATAATAGAAGGAGAGACAGCAAGGAAGAGATCATCCATCCAATGGTCCACTCCCCAAACGGGCACAGCCGTCAGGTCTGGGCTCAGCTAAAGCCAGGAGCCTGGACTTCATCCAGGTCTCACATGTGGGTGGCAGGAGCCCAGGTACACGGACCACTTTCCATTGCCTTCCCAGGCACAGCAGCAGGGAACTGGATGGAAGCAGAGCAGCCAGGACTCAAACCAGCACTCTTTTATGGAGTGTTAGTGTCATAAACAACAGCTTAATCCACTGCACCACAAAGCTAACCCCACAAAATAAAAAATTTGTTAATTGAAGAATAAAATGACCTGGCAAATCCTTTACAAAAAAATATTCCATGAGCAGTATACAAAGAGTAAACCCAGAATTCAGTTTTCTTCTTGTGAAAATGACGAGTTGAAGCCATAAGAACCATCCCGTAGCTCTGACTCAGCAGTCTGTCAACCCTTTGCGCTGTCTTTGCCCACCAAGCTCTGCTTCCAGGAAGCTGGCACCGCTCACAGTGGCAGTTCTGCACTGCTGTGGTTATTGTCATTCTTGTCTGAGCTTAACCGCTTCTTGCTTGAGGCACCCAGGACTTAAGCTCATCCCTCATTTCCTCTAGAAAATATTTTGGATGTTGCCTTTCTCTATCTGGTTCCCACATTCAAGACAATGTATCCTTTATCAGCTGATCCCACCTTCAAGACAATGTATCCTTTATCAGCTGATCTTTGGCATCTCTCAGATGCACTAATACCAAAGACTCATTCCCTCTCCTCATCAAAGGAGAATTAATGGAAGTAATTACACTGGACTGAAAGTTTCCACTATTTCTCAAAGCCCACTGTAAGGAAAGAGCTGACATATCCAAAGAGAAATGCAAATGCCTGGAGTTAATGACACACAAGTAAAATGCTATTACCATCAGAAAGTGTTAAAATGCCATATCTCTCATATTGAATAGACCCTATCGATGGGCATGTCAGCCTGGCACAATAATGCTCACAATGGATTTTTTAATTAAAACTTTGTTTCTAGATTTAGAATCCCTTGTTAATGAGGAACCATTGTAACACTCACGTTACGGTACGAATTAAAAGGCCCTGGAAATTTCTCAATGCCTACCCTGTCCACAGTGTAGGAATAACCACTGACTACTTTCTTGTAAATTTCAGAATGTGTTATACCTCAGGAGAGAAGTCCGCCACCCCTCCTTCTGATAGTCTCTGTGGTAAGAAGTTGACTTGTACAGTGTGATCTTGCCATTGACTGTTGTCTGCTCTTCCCTCAAGCTTGCTTCCAGGTGCCTACAACAAACTGCACAGAAGTTGAGTCTTCTGGGATAAATATCAAAAGAACCTCAAGGAGGCCCATTTTCTCCTGATTGATGATATCAAAGTGCAGACTACTGGGTACAGAATTGCCCAAGTGGCTGACACTGTCCCTCCCTGTCAGTCTCTGCCAATAGCTTAGCACTACAGGACCCCCAGGGCAGAAGCAGACAGTCGTGAAAGTAGGCTGCTAACGAACCTGTTTCAGCAAAACAAGAGTAGCATATTGGGCAAAGCTGCCACCTGCAGTTCCGGCATCCCATATGGGCACCGGTTCGAGTCCTGGCTGCTCCACTTCCAATCCAGCTCTCTGCTATGGCCTGGGAAAGCAGTAGAAGATGGCCCAAGTGCTTGAGCCCCTGCACCCACATGGCAGACCTGGAAGAAGCTCCTGTCTTCGGATTGGCGCAGCTCCTGCCATTGCGGCCAATTGGAAAGTGAACCAATGGATGGAAGACCTCTCTCTCTCTCTCTGACTCTCCTCTCTCTGTGTAACTCTGACTTTCAAATAAATAAATAAATCTTTAAAAAAAAAAAAAGAGTTAATGGCCTAGAAGCAAATGGAACTAACCCAGATATGATGACTGGTGTATTTTTTATGAGCCTATGAGAAAACCCTTTTTATTTCTTCTTGCTCTGATTCTAAATCTGAATTTAATAGACTATAAATATGTATATTAAACTAGAGTAAAACACTCTTTAGATGGCATCTTCAAACTGAACTCTTAGAATTCAGAAAAAAAATCTATGATAAATCTTTGTTTGAGAAACACAGACAAAAAAGAGACAGACAGAGTTCACACCCCCTGGTTCACTCCCTGAAGACCCATAAACTCTGGGACTGGGTTGGATCAAACCTGAGGATGGGAACTCAGTCCAGGTCCCCCACGTTGGTGGAAGGAACCCAATCATTTGACCAACACCACTGCCACCCAGGGTGCACATTAGCAGGAATCTGGAGTTGGTAGCTGGAGCCAGGATTTGAACCCACACTTCTGATTGTTAGAGGCTGCTATCTTACCCATAAAGCTAAATGCCCACCCCTATGATATATCTTAATAAGTCAGAATAATGGATAATATAATGATCAGAAAAATATCTGAGATTAATGATTCTATAAAAACTAACATAAATTCATCAGGCTCTTCTACAAAACACAAATTAGGGGGTGACAATGGTTAAATAACACACAGAGCACTTTACTGAAACTTTTACTTTGCAACATCATGCTATTTACATAGATTTAACAAGAACGTGTCCTCCGGACATCGGGTTAGGTGAAATCAGCCAGGCCCAGAATGACAAGCATGTTCTCACTCCTATGTGGACACTGAAAAACTTGATCTCCCAGAAGTGGAGAGTAGAACAGTGGTTAGTTGAGACTAGGTAGTAACTAGAATAGTAGTTACTTGAGGAGGGTAGGAGAGATGTTGGAAAATGAAATACAGTTACATAGGAGGAAAGAGTCCCAATCTATGACAGCACACCAAAGTGACTACAGCTTACAATAACTTATTACACATCTCAGGCCGGTGCTGCAGCTCACTAGGCTAATCTTCCATCTGCGGCGCCGGTACCCTGGGTTCTAGTCCCGGTCGGGGTGCCAGATTCTGTCCTGGTTGCCCCTCTTCCAGGCCAGCTCTCTGCTGTGGCCCTGGAGTGCAGTGGAGGATGGCCCAGGTGCTTGGGCCCTGCACTCACATGGGAGACCAGGAGGAAGCACCTGGCTCCTGGCTTCAGATCCGTGCAGCGCGCCTGGCCATGGCGGCCATTTGGGGGGTGAACCAACAGAAAAAGGAAGACCTTTCTCTCTGTCTCTCTCTCTCTCTCTCTCTCTCTCTCACTGTCTAACTCTGCCTGACCAAAAAAAAAAATAACTTATTACACATCTCAGAATGACTAGAAGAGAAGGGTTTGAAGGTACCCAACACAAAGAAGTGTTAAATATCCAGATTTGATCATTACACATTATACATATGCATCAAATCATCACACTGCACCCCATAAATACATATACTTACTATGTGTCAGTTAAAATAATTTTAAATGAAAATGAAAAATAGTCTGGAAGAAAAAACAAGACGAGTATTTCTCCTTTCTACCACAATATACTTGGAAAAGTCGAATTTATTTATGACTGTGCCAGAAAAAGTTACATGAAAAAACAAATCTCCTGTAATTGGTACTGATATGCCCATAATTATGGAACAAGAATTGAACAGCATATATGAAAAATGATGCCAATAAATGTTCTCAAAAAAAAAAAAAAAAACTAGGCTGGCACCTGTTTTATGGCTATCAAATCCTAGCCTTTTTTTTTTTTTTTTTTTTTTTTTTTGACAGGCAGAGTGGACAGTGAGAGACAGAGACAGAGAGAAAGGTCTTCCTTTGCCGTTGGTTCACCCTCCAATGGCCGCCGCGGCTGGTGTGCTGTGGCCAGCGCACCGCGCTGATCCGAAGCCAGGAGCCAGGTGCTTCTCCTGGTCTCCCCTGCGGGTGCAGGGCCCAAGGACTTGGGCCATCCTCCACTGCACTCCTGGGCCACAGCAGAGAGCTGGACAGGAAGAGGAGCAACCGGGACAGAATCCGGCGCCCCGACCGGGACTAGAACCCCGAGTACCAGCGCCACAAGTGGAGATTTAGCCTATTGAGCTGCAGCACAGGCCAAATCCTAGCCATTTAAATAGCAAAGAACATCCTGTCTTGTCTGGCCAGGAATAGCAAAAAAAAAAAAGAAAAAAGAAAAAAGAAAAGAAAACTATAGGAAACCTCTACAGATATAGGTACAGGTGGAGCCCAAGAGAGGAGAATTCGACACTTCATGGTTCCTACTCTCCTAGACCAGCTAATAACGGCAATAAAAATACTCCGAGTACATGAAAGCATAAAAATTCTGCCTGAAGCCTTCATAAACCTTCCACCAAGAAGCTTAACTCCCAAGAAGAGTATCCTATGACTCTAGTTTTATTAACCACATCACAGAGGTATTTGTGCATTAATCAACATCCCTTGTTACCCCTATGTGAGTCAAACCAGCCAAATAAAAGAAAGCATAAAACTAATGGAGTGAATCCTAAAAGTGCGAAGCAAACTTTGGTGATCAAACCAGCACCTCTGGGGGTGAGGAAAGACCAGGGAGCACCTATGAAACCCAAGTGCCACCTTGCTGAGCCTCCGTAACAAGCAGCTGTGCTACCCACACCCCCATCACTCACACGGGAGATCAACAAAGACATGAGCAAAACAAGAAACAAAACCAGAACGCCCCTCTCTAGCTTTGGCTCTCAAAATCATAACCTTGAGCCGGCTGGTCATGACTGCTTGAAAAATAGCAGCAGCAAGCTTTCTCCAGACTCCTGTATGGAGACTCCTTGATGTCTCCAAACACAAGCGCCTAGGATGATCAAGTGAGAGAGCAGCTGTGTGCCCATCCTGGGCATGTTACAGCAACTTTGTTCACCTGGATTCCTTTTCTTTCCATACCCGTAATATAGTTCATTTCATTTTTAAGCCCAGACTCCCTTGCAAAGCCTTTTTGCAAATAAGCTTCTTTTCTTTTCTAAATGCCTTTGTCTCTTGTGGCTTCCTTCTACTTTTAAAACCTTGGTTCTCCAAACCAAGGGATATTTAACACATGGAATATGTAGTTGATCTTTTTATTTTATTTTTAAAGATTTCATTTATTTATTTGAGAGGTAGAATTACAGACAGAGGGAGAGACAGAGAGAAAGGTCTTTCATATGCTAGTTCACTCCCCAAATGGTTCCAACAGTTGGAACTGGGCTGATCCAAAGCCAGGAGCCAGGAGCTTCTTCTGGGTCTCCCATGTAGGTGCAGGGGCCCAAGCGCTTGTGTCATCTTCTACTGCTTTCCCAGGCCATAGCAGGGAGCTGGATCAAAAGAGGAGCAGCTGGGACACAAATCAGAACCCACAAGGGATGCTGGCACCGAAGGTGGAGGTTTAGCCTACTACCAAAAGCGCCGGACCTTGTGGCTGATCTTTTAATCCCATTCTTCCCCAAAGTTTCTGACACAGCAGCAAAGTCACTTGGGAAATCACTTTGACACATTCCTTGTGGACCTGCTTCAGGGAGCTGACCCTCACTTAGCTCTGGCAACCACCAGCAAGTGGTCACCCTTTGGCAGCTCCCCGAGACATCTGCCCAGTGACCCTCAGAAGCCTTGGCCAGCTCCGAGACGCCATCATGTGCACCTGCAGTAAGGCACAGCCATCTCTTGGGCTCCACTAGGATGCCACCCCTGTTCAGCCCCCGCAAGCTTCTTTCAGCATAAATGCTTCCCTTCCACATTCACCGGCAACCCTGAGAAGGAGCCAAGAGAAGGCTGGCTTGGAAGAGGTCTTTGGTTATTTGGTCAGCCCAAGTGTAGAAAATGCACAGCCTATTAATCTTCCACTTCCTTTCCATTATGAGGCTGTCTATATGAATAGACTCGCCCTGCCTCTCAGCTCTTATCTGCCTCTTCAAAAAGTTAATGCGGCTTCCAATTAGATCTTTTTTTCCCTCCTGTTAATCTTGGTTCTGAAACCAGACTACTGCTCTTCCTCTGCTGTCAGCCCCATAAGCCGAGTCTCAATTAGCCAGGCCGCTGGTGATTACCATCTTGTCGCTTCACGATTCAGACACTCTTTAATTTCCTGGGGCTTGCCGGCCCCCTTCCTCTCCACTCCCCGCCCTCTGAGGCACTTTTGTGCTAAAGCCACAGCCCACGATGTCACCTGCTGCCTCATTTCTGCAGGAGACAGGGATGCCTTCCCTGGCGCGGGGGCCGGGGAGGGGGGGGGTTGCGAGCACACCTGCGTGCAGCAGGCCCAACAGAGGGGTCTCCCACTACTGCTGCCAGGAGCCCATAGCCAGCCCAGAGGGACACTGTCCTGAACCTAGGAGCCAAAGGAGTTTAGAGAGAACCAGGAAACCCCAAAGCAGATGGAAAACAAAAGGAAGAGGAAAAGAATTCAGTCCCTCAGGCTCAATAAGAGGTGTTTATCAGTAAGTCTCATCTCAGGGCAGGTGAGTGGCCAAGTGGTTAAGACACCACGTGGGATGGCCACACTCCATATCAGAGTGCCTGGATTCACGTCCCAGAGCTGGTCTCGGCTCTGCTCTCTGCTTGAGCTCTCTGCTAATGTGCACCTTGAAGGGCAGCAGGTGATACCTCGAGTACATGGGTCCCTGCCACCCCCATGAGACCCAGGCTGAGTTCTAGACTCCTGGCTTTGATCTGGTCCAGCTCCAACTATGGTGGGCATTTGGGGAGTAAACTAGAGGATGGGAGATCTTTCTCTCTATCTTACACACAAGAAATACAAACTTATAATCATTTTTAAAACAAGTCCCATTTAAGAAGCTAACTCAAACCTTTTAGCATGCTATTCTGGCTCCACCAGTAACCATGTTCTCCTGAGGGGAACGCATCACATTCTGGCCATAGTTTGTCTGCTTATAAGATTTTTTTAAAGATTTATTTTATTTATTTGAAAGACACAGTTACAGAGAAAGGAGAGGCAGAGAGAGAGAGAGAGGTCTTACATCTGGTGGTTCACTCCCCAATTGGCCGCAATGGCTGGAGCTGAGCCAGGAGCCAGGAGCTTCCTCCGGGTCTTCCATGTGGGTGCAGGGGCCCAAGGACTTGGGCCATCTTCTACTTCTTTCCCAGGCCATAGCAGAGAGCTGGATCGGAAGTGGAGCAGCTGGGACTAGAACCAGCGCCCATATGGGATGCCAGCGCTTCAGGCCAGGGCTTTAACGCCCTGCACCACAGCACCGGCCCCCTGCTTATAAGATTAAAGGTCTTAGATTTAACTTGAAGTTAAAACCTCACATCTGCACTCAGCATTGTGGTATAACAGGTTAAGTTACCACTTGTAGTGCCAGCCTCTCACATCAGAGTGTCTGGTTCGAGTCCCGGCTGCTCCACTTCCAATACAGCCCCCTGCTAACACATCTAGGAAGGCAACCGAACTGCCACCCATGTGGAAGACTCAGCTGTGGTTCATGGCTCCTGGCTTTGGCGTGGCCCATATCTGGCAATAGTAGCCATTTGAGGCGTGAACCAGCAGATCCAAGATTTCTCTCTCTCTCTCTCTCTCTCTCTCTCTCTCTCTCTCTCTCTCTCTCCCCCTCACTTTGTAGCTCTGCCTCAAATAAATCAGTCTTTTATAAAAAATACAAATTTATTCGATTTTTTCCTATTTTGAAACCATACTGTAAGTAGTACATGGAAGAAGAAACAAAGAAATTGGGGAAGAACAGACTCAGGATGTCCTCTAAATGTAGGGGCGAGAATGTGGACTGAGGAACTAGAAGAGATAGAAAGTAAGAATCAGGGGCCAGCAGAGAGGCATGAAAGTGAGAAGCAAATCCCTTCACACTCAGACCGTGAAAGACCAAGAGCCACCAAGGGTAAGGCAAAGGCAGGAGCTGCAAAGACAGCCGACGATGAAACCCCAGACTCGCACCCCCAGCCCACCAGCCAGCCTGCCAGCCTTCCCCTCCCCCAGCAGGACATGACAGGTTTATTCTAGGGAAAGAAAGTGAAGCAGAGTGGCTGCCAACCCCCAAAGCACCAGGCAGGAAGAGACATCTGTCGCTCCCCCTCTTCATGGAGGAACGACACTAAACCCTGCCTAGGCTTCATATCCGAGTCACGGCACCATTATTTCGCTCCCCGTCTTCGTGGAGGAACAACACAGGACCCTGCGCTGTTCTTTTGTCTGCTCGGCCCTTCCCGGGTTTGCTGCTGGTTCTTCCCGGGTTGGCTACCATCCCTCCACCTCCGTGGAAGGGCGGTTCCCCCTGCCACATTCCCCACTTCCGTGGGAGAGCGGCACACCGCCGGCCGGCTCTCTCGGGGGCTGCACAGGTGTTCCTTCAGGTAGATGTTCCCCTTAGATGTTCCTGGTGCATGTTGTCTCTCTCCTCCTTTATAGTCCTCTTCCACCAATCCCAACTCTGCTACCCACACGCCGAGTACGCTGCTCTCCTCCAATCAGGAGCAGGTCCTGCAGCTTGTCAAGTTGGTGAGAGACAGCTGGGTAGAAGCTGTTGCCTCCTCTCCCAGCGCCATATTGTGGGAGAGCAGACGCATAGAATAAGTCTTAATTCCAGTAACTTAGTCTAGTCCGAGTTGCTCCCTACAACATCTACTGATAACCAGCACAGGAGGGCAACTGGATACCAGCCCCTACTCAGCCTGCCTAAAAGATGATGGTGAGTTCTTCTCTGGAGAAATCAAACAGTCCCAGCAAATTCACTGTAGGGGAAGAAAAAAAATCCTCTACCTTCCTAGCTTCATGGTTGGGTCTACAAAGTAAACCAAAGACAGAGTAACACATGCATCACACTACATGGGTGAACTTGGTGATGGGCACCTTGCTGATGAAGGGGTGGCCAGAGGCTGAGACTTCTACAGCATGTTAACCATGAGCAGTAAATTTGAGGAGTAGTAACAGGACAGAGGAAAGGGGAGGTAGGACTCTAAGGGCAGTGCACAAATATATGGGGAAAAATAAACACACAGAGGAAACCAATGGGAAGCAAGGCTATTTAGCGAGCTTCGTTAGGTGGCTTTCCTGTGCTTGGTGCCTCTGGGCTGACAGAGACTCAGCGCTGTTTCCTGGTGGTAAGAGGCAGTAGTTTTGCACTTCCCAATTCAGGAAAAGGGACACCACTGCACATGTGTGCCCTGGTGTTGAGTAACTTAGGGGGAAGCAGACAGCTGGTGTAGAATCTGCTTCTTCTCAACCACCTTCAGCTCAAAATAATCCTTATTCCAGAGTGGTATGTTTTGGGGTCACATCTTCTGCTATCTGATATGACCTGTGAAAATAACTCATAAGTCTTTCATCAGAAAAACAAATGGGGCCGGCGCCGCGGCTCACTAGGCTAATCCTCCGCCTAGCGGCGCCGGCACACCGGGTTCTAGTCCCGGTCGGGGCGCCGGATTCTGTCCCGGTTGCCCCTCTTCCAGGCCAGCCCTCTGCTGTGGCCAGGGAGTGCAGTGGAGGATGGCCCAGGTGCTTGGGCCCTGCACCCCATGGGAGACCAGGAAAAGCACCTGGCTCCTGGCTCCTGCTATCGGATCAGCGCGGTGTGCCGGCCGCAGCGCGCTGGCCGCGGCGGCCATTGGAGGGTGAACCAACGGCAAAGGAAGACCTTTCTCTCTGTCTCTCTCTCTCACTGTCCACTCTGCCTGTCAAAAAAAATAAATAAATAAAAAAAATAAATAAATAAATAAAAAAAAAAGAAAAACAAATGATAACAAGAGTTAGAGAGAATAAGAGAAAAGGGACTGCTCAGGCATTGCTGATAGGAATCTTAATTAGCATAGCCATTGTGGGCAATGGGATGGAGGGTCTGCAAAAAGCTAAAAACTGAACCACCCTGTGCTCCAACAGGCCCACTTCCAGGTACGCATCCAAAGGAACTGAAATCAGTACGTCACGGGATGTCTGCACTTCCATGTTCACTACAGCTTTATTCAGAAAAGCCTTTGCTTTTTAACTTAAAAGCTAAAGGACTAAATGTCTGTCCCTGCTGTAACCCATGCCCATCACCAATGCCCTCTAGCTGAAGACCACCTGGGACACAGCTGTAGTTGAACAAACTGAGTTTATTGTTTGTTTTGGTGGAAAACACACACACACACACACACACACACACACAATGGAGGACTGTTATGAATCTTGGTGAAAAGGAATTGAAAAGGATTTTATTCTAGGATTTTGGTTTGCATTGGGAGACCTAGAGGAGAGTTGAAGCAGTGAGACAGTCCCCTTACTTGGATGACAAAGAATGGGGCAGGTTTCTCTGGACATCTCACATGGCTAGAACGGGGAAGCCTAGACCAAGGCCAGGGCTGTACTTGGTAAAGAGCAGCAGTCACTCGCCTTAGCTGGGAGAGGAGGGTGTTTGATATCTTGTGGTTAGGACAATGTGTCTGCTTTGTCCAGAGTCAGATGTGGTAGGTGTGTCTGTGTTCATCCATGACAACCACACAGTGGCCTTGCTTGACATGATGTTCTGTGGTTATTCACGTTCATGTTCAATGGGAGAACACCAAGGTCTACTTGGTGAACCAGGTCAGCTCCTGACGCCAGGGGCTGCTGTTCTGTTTCTCAGTGGTCAGCTGTGAAGTGCACCAGGTCTGCACCTGCGCCACGCCAAGCAGGAAAAGGGTGCGTCCATAGGGACCGGAAACGGGCCAGCCACACAGCAGCAGCCTAAAGCCGAGGCTACGGTCTGCACCTGATTGGGTTCCCTGTGTCTGACCTCAATTGGTTAAATTTAAATTCACAATTAGTTAGGTGTAATCTGATCTTTAAGCCCTTACTTCTGGGTCTCACTATGAGGAAGTCAACCAGCTGCTCCAAAACATGTTCCTCTATAAAGGGACTTCTAAACCTTCACGGGAAATGGAGTTAAAAGACAAATTTATTTTGTTGTGAAAATTTTGAAATCCATGCATAGTTTTTGAATAATACACATTTCCCATGAACTATGTTTTAATTGCTTATTATAAATTTATCTGAAAGACAGAGAGAGAAAGAAATATCAGGATCTGCCATCTGCTGGTCCATTCTCAAATGCCTACAGCAGCTGGGGCTGGGCCAAGCCAAAGCCAGGAGTCTGGAATTCAGTCTAAGTCTCCTAGATCTCCAGGCCTCAGGTGGAAAATTACATCAGAGCAGGGACCCAAAAACTTGAGCCATCGCCTGCTGCCTTCTGGGGTGCGTGTTAGTAGGAAGCTGGATCCGAAGTGGGGCTGAGACTCAAAGCCCAGGACTCCAGCATGGGTGCAGCATCATCCTGAGTGACACATTAACCACTGCACCAAATGCCTGGACCTCCATGAACTTTGTGAATACCCCTCGTAGGCATGGATGTCACATTTTTGCACCGAAGTAAATTTATGTTTTCATTATAGTTCCCATGAATTTTTTAGGTACTCTTGTATTTAGACTTTCAGGACCTGGATGTAAACTGTGGAGGAACGAACATCTCAGGAACCAGTCACCTGCAGCTGTCACTTTGATGCAGCCATCATTGTGGGGATGGAGGCAGCACCCTCACCTGTGGACGCAACCCCAGGACATGGCGGATTTTACCGGTATCTGAAAACAGAGAACTGGGGGCTGGCACGAAAGGGGTGGAACGGTTTATCATTGTCGGAAGTAGTCATCTGCTTAGATGAAAGCCATAAAAAAAATTCCATGGAATTTATTTCAAACCCAGAGTCTTAGGAGGGAATTAAAAAGACTTCAGCAGGAACATGCTGTCTCTATAAATTAGGTTTACTCAGTGACTCGAGGGAGAATTGGATCAGCTTAAGAAATAAGTTTTAGTCTTTCAGTCAGAACACTGGCTGCGGGAAAGGAAAAGGGAAAAACATTCAGATTAAACTCCACGGAGGGAAGGCTTGCCTCGGGAGAAAAGTCGGAGACCTCAGGGCAGAGCTAAACAGGCCTGGAGGGAAACGGGCTACACTCGGACCTGCCTGCTCATCAGGCTGTGGTCAGGAGTGAGGACGATGCTTCCTTACTGAGCTTAGATCAGAGGAGGGGATGGGGCCGAGGCAATCCAGGACAGGGACCACAAAGAGCCGGGAAATGATGGCCTGGGCACTGCGAGGCTCAGGACAGTCTCCGGAGCCAGCCTCGCCAAACTCAGGTGGAAAATTCATCAGCGCGATGGGACACTGCCTGGGATGATGCAGCTCTCACAGGACGTGGGTAAAACAGGTGCACTGACTCAAAGGAGGGAGACAAGGGAAGCCAGCAGGAACACTCAGGAATTGGTAAGAGAATGTTAACATCTGGAGCAGACGCAGGCTATGTGGTGAGAAACTGGGCCTAAGGAATACACAGGATGAGAGGTAGGGAAGAGGGATGATGGCATAATGCATAGGTTGTTAGGGTAAGTACCCAGCCTGGGTTAGAAGCTGGACCTGCTAGAGGATCTCTCCTGGGAGGAATCACCTGATTCAGGTAGGGGAGGGTGCAGGATTTGTTGACACAATGAAGAACCCCATGCCCTCCCTGCTGTGAGTCCAAGGACATATCAGGGCCATCTGGGACTGCTAAGCCAGTAGTTCAATAAGCAAGGGGGATGTACAAGCTGGAGCAATCCACCCCGACTGCCAGGAAGAGTCAGGACTGCTGCTGTGTAATGTGGGCCAGGAGTGCTGCGGCCTCCTGTGGTTCAAGGGGTGCTCCTGGAAGCTTGCTGGCATCGCCATCAACAGCAACCACAGCCCAGCGTGGGCCAAGTGACCAGGAGTTCTGCTGTCTTGGGGCTGAAGGTCTGGGTGACCCCACTCTCCTTGGAGCCTAGATGAGCAGGCCAAGGTGACAGGGAATGATCATGGAAGGTGACGGTAAATAGAGGACAGGTCTTCAAAAAGCTCATGGAAAATGGTCACCCTCTCCTAATTCCATTTTCCACAACCTTTCTCAAGTGCCCTCTTGTACTAGGATAGAATTTATACTCCCTGGACCGGCTGCAGTACCGGGGTGCTCATCTTGCATGCCCTCTGTAGCACTGCCACGAGCTGCTCCCTTGGTGAACCCATGGCAGAACGGTGTGAACGTGATGCAGGGCACTGAGTGGTCGCTGGGACTGCAGGGCTGCGGCAGTCTTACCCAGTGCCTCTCCCACATCCCTTCCCCCTCCCTGCAGCAGGCTCCAGAGGCTCACCTGACTGCCGGCTTAGTGTGCACATGTGACTTTGCCTGAGGGTTTTCCTGCCCTCCAGAGCCTGCAACGTCTTACACAGCTCCCTCACTCTACACTAGCCCCCGGAGCTCCCCAGGCAGCTTGCACACAACTCATCCACGGTGCCGGTTGGCTTAATAATGTTCCCTGCTTGGGCTGCCTTCCCTTCCCAGTCTGTCTTCTCCACGCCCCTTGCTGGAGTTTCCTGCACCTTCAAGTTCATGTTTCCAGGTCTGATTCAGTCAGAAGCCTGCCTAAGACAGTCGCCTGCAGAGGCTTCTAGAGAATCAACCCATTGTTTTTTTTTTTTATTTAAGAGGCAGAGAGACAGACAGAGAGCTCCCATTCACTGGTTCACTCCCCAAATGTTCACAATAGCAGGGGCTGAGCTGGGGCGGAAGCCGGCAGCAATGAACTCAATACAGGTCTTCCGCGTGGGTGGCAGGAACCCCATTACTTGAGCCATCACCACTGCCTCTCAGGGTCTGCATTAGCAGGAAGCTGGAGTCAGGAGCCAAAGCCAGGAATTGAACTCAAGCACTCAAACACAGGATGCACACATCCTGACTGCAAGGTAACCACCCACTCCCCCACCTCACTGCTTTAACATTTTGCAAACAAAGAATATTTAAAAATACTTGCAAACAAGGGTTTTTCTTGCCTGGCTATGTAACATGAAATTGTCCTACTGAATATTTGGCCAAAAAGAAACATTTTTCATATCAATCCTCCAGCTAATAAATAAAGGGAAATGAATGAAAACATCAGCTACTACTATTGCTGAATCTAGGCAATAATCATTGAAACGAAGAAATATCATCATCATATCATGTCTCCTTTTGCAATATCACAGCCGCATCTCTGATGGAGTTGTTTTGTTTTTTGTTTTTTGTTTTTGTTTTTGTTTTTTGTTTTTTGTTTGTTTTTGACAGGCAGAGTGGACAATGAGAGAGAGAGAGACAGGGAGAAAGGTCTTCCTTTTGCCATTGGTTCATCCTCCAAAGCCAGGAGCCAGGTGCTTCTCCTGGTCTCCCATGGGGTGCAGGGCCCAAGCACTTGGGCCATCCTCCACTGCACTCCCAGGCCACAGCAGAGAGCTGGCCTGGACGAGGGGCAACCGGGACAGAATCCGGCGCCCCAACTGAGACTAGAACCCGGTGTGCCGGTGCCGCAGGTGGAGGATTAGCTTATTGAGCCGCAGAGCAACTCTGATGGAGTTTTGTGCTCCAAAATTCACTGCTGAATCTGATCAAACCTCTAGAGCTACCTACTGATGTATACAAAACATGAAAAACAAAGAGAACAGTAAATGCCACTCAAGAGAGGCAATTGGCCAAATCCAACTGTGAGATCTCAGCTGAACAAGCCAGCCAATTTCTTCTTCTATTGCTACTACTACTACTAATAATATCAAGGAAAAAGAAATGGAGAGAAAAATTCATATCCTTAAGAGATATTGGGGCCGGTGCTGTGGCACAGTAGGTAAATCCTCCACCTGCAGTGCTGGCATCCCCTGTGGGCACAGGTTCTAGTCCCAGCTGCTCCTCTTCCAATCCAACTCTCTGCCTATGGCCCAGGAATGCAGTGGAAGATGGCCTAAGCACTTAGGCCCCTGCACCCCCGTGGGAGACCCAGAAGAAGCTCCTGGCTTTGGATCGGCTCAACTCTGGCTGTTGTAGCCATTTGAGGAGTGAACCAGTGGATGGAAGACCTTTCTCTTTGTCTCTCCTTCTCACTGTCTATAACTCTACCTCTCAAATAAATAAATAAAATCTTTAAAAAGGAGAGAGAGAGAGGGAGAGAGAAAGATTTAACCAGCTGCACTGATGAACCTTTTTTGGACCATCCAAGCCGGGGCGGGGGAAGGGGGGAGTGGAGTGCAGGAGACAAGGGGAGGAGCACAGAGGGCTCAAGACCTGCGCCCCGTTTTCAAGTAGCTTGTCCTTGAAAGAGAAGCCTATGTTTATTCAGTGTGGTTTATCTACTAATTGCCTGGCTGTCTAGCAAGGCTGCTTCTTCCCATCACAGAGGAAAAAATAAATGAAAAGCCTGAGTGGAACTGGAGACAGCTTTGAAAATGAGAATGTGAACTTCAAGAGCCTCGAGACTCTATTTTTAAAATCAGCTGAAACTTCAGCTGAGAACCCCTGCAGTTCATAAAAATCTTCGGAGGAAACAGCAGAAGGAAGTGTCTAAACTTTATTATTGCTGACATTTTATTTACTTATTTTTATTTGAAAGTCACAGAGAGACAGACAGACAGACAGACAGACAGAAAAATCTTCTTTCTCTTGCTTCATTCCCCAAATGCTTTGCAAGAGCTGGGGCTGGACCAGGCCAAAGCTGAGAGCCCAGGACCCAGTCCAGGTCTCCCAAGTGGGTGGCAGGGACCCAAATTCTTAAGCCATCACCCACTGCTTCCCAGGATGTTAACAGGAAGCCTGAATCAGCAGAGCTGGGCTCAAACCCATACAGGACGTGGACATCTTAACTGCTGTGCTAAATACCCACCCAGCAAGCCCCCTCACTCTTACAGCACTCTCACCTTTTCCCTTTCCTCTGCTTGCCTGCTTACACAGAAAACAGTTTTCCTGCTGTGCGCTAAACATCCTTGCAGCTCTGCGGAAAGAGCACCTGTGCCCAAGAAACTTCGTGAAGACTCAAGGACTGCTTTTGACATCACAGAGAGCTTGAGCACAAACGCTTTTACCGACTTATTCCAGGGGCAGCTTTTCCGGAGGTGCAGACCTGTTTTGAAAGTCAAAGAAAGGAGATGCTATTCATTTGCATAAATACCTGCTTCAGCATTTCCCCACTTCTTCTACCTGAGCAGGTGCACAGTCCTTTCATCACAACCATCAAGAAAGGAAAGCTTGCAATTTCCATCATTTAAAAGATAAGAAAGCCCAAACAGAGTTGGGGGTGGGGGGGTGGGCAAGACCGTGAGAAACAGACACACACATAGAAAGACACGGTAGGGGCAGAAGGAGCACAGGGAGGGGGTGGGGAGGGGGGTGGAGAGGAAGAGAATGAATACATGATTTTATATTTTGCTTTGGGCTTTTTCTGAATAACAGATAACTCCTTTGAGTATAGAAAGATGGTTTTAAAAGATCTGTCCTATACAGGGGTGGAAAGCTAAAGACCTTTCAAAATATTCACCCCAAAAATATGTAAAGGAAGAGCATTCAGAAGAAAGAATTAAATTAATTTTCTAGTTGTCTATATGCATCCCTTCTCATAATCTGAGAAGAGGATGTTGCAGACGACACTTGGGGACAGGGACTGAGGCTACAGAGGATGCATTTTGGAGAAGCCCAGGGATGGCTACATTTCTTTACATGAGAAGAAGTGAGACAGAAAGATCTAGAAAGGAAGACTCAGAGGAAGGTGTGGAGGAGGGGAGGATGGCTGCTCTAGGAAGTGAAGACAGCGATGGATACAGAGGACATCTATAGAGCTTTAGCTGCAGGAGACGCCACATAGGATTCTACTGCGCCCCCCCCCCCATCCTCCAAAATCTGCAGAATAATACTCAGCATTCATTGAGGCTTAGGGAGACAGAGAGAGAACAACTGACACCTCTGTGCAGACCTGAGAGATGGATGCTTTTGGTTTACAGGACTCATGACCCAGAGATGAAGACCTGTACAACCTAACCGCATTCACCACCTCGCCTTGCATAGACTCAGATGGCGAGGGTAGAATCCATTCAGTGAGAAATCTGATCCCTTAGTGAGAAAGTGACTAGGGTTCTCTGCTCTCCTCATCCAAACCCTTGAGGCAACTGACTGGCTGGTTTGTCAGCTCGTCTCACCGATGATCAACACCAAAATTACAAAACCGCAATTTAGTCTGTGAGTCACCCACGGGTAGGCAGCTGCCACTGCGCATCCAGCTCCCGTCTTTAACTCACTTCCTGCAGGCAGGAGGGGTGGGGAGAGGTGAGGAAGAGGTGGAGATTCTACTTGATTCATCAAACACTTGAGCTTCAAGAACTATATTAACATCTGATAGTACAAGATAGCTGCATTAAAAAAAATTCAATGTAGGGCAGGCATTTGGTCTAGCAATTAAGACACCCAAGTCTGGGGCCCCGGCACCGTGGCTCACTTGGCTAATCCTCTGCCTGCGGCGCCAGCATCCCATATGGGTGCCATGGTCTAGTCCCGGTTGTTCCTCTTCCAGTCCAGCTCTCTGCTGTGGCCCAGGAGGGCAGTGGAGGATGGCCTGAGTTCTTGGGCCCCTGCACCCGCATGGGAGCCCAGGAGGAAGAACCTGGCTCCTGGCTTCGGATTGGCTCAGCGCCAGCCGTAGCGGCCATTTGGGGGATGAACCAACAGAAGGAAGACTCTCTCTCTCATTGTCTGTAACTCTACCTGTCAAATAAATAATCTTTAAAAAAAAAAAAGGACACCCAAGTCCCACACCAAAGTGCCTGGGTTGGGTTCCGCACTGCCAACGTGGATTCTGGGAGACGGCAGATGATGGCTCAAGCAGTGGAGTCTCTGAAATCCACAGAGGAGACCTGGATGCAGTTCCTGGCCTCAGCCTAGCCCAGTCCTATTCATTGAAGGCATTTGGAGAATAAGCCAACAGATGGCAGCTTTCTTGTCTTCTCTCTCTCTGCCTCTCTCTCCTCTCCTGATATCCTCCCCTCTCCCATCCCTTGAATTAAAAAAGAGTTCAGAAAAGCGAAGTTACAGCCTTTGCAATGGGAAGATGAAGATGTTACATTGTTTAACCCAGGCTTTATTCACCTGCTATCAGAACCGGTGAGCTTTACCGCGGCCCAGTGGCTCGGTTCAGTCTGCCAGACCGTGCCTGATGCCCGGCATGTGCACCCGAGCCTCCTTTCATGCTGGCCATGACTTACAGCACCACATCCAAAGGAATGAGCAGCCATCGAAGTCCCTACAACGAACCCCTGCTCACACGGGCTGCTCCCACCACGTTCAAGGCGCCATGCTGCCTACCAGAGAGCTCAGAGAAACAACTAGGCACATGGAGCAAACTGAGACCAAAGTGACGCATGACAGCAAGCATGGTACAGTTTCTCTAGTAGAACATTTGAGCACGGAGGGAGGGGGTATTTGTTTGGTCTACTTGTATCTGGTCTACTCCCAAAAACTGTGTCAAGAGTTTTATAACAAGAATTTTAAACACACACACACATACACACACACAAATATGACTTGGAAACAGCTAAAATATTAAATATGTAAGCAGTCATTTAACAACTTTGCTGAATGTTATACATGGTACTGGCAGCAGAGACAAACAGAAATAAAATGGCTTACAAATTATTCATTCCCTAATAAAAAAAGATCATGAAATAAATATAGAAATAAACTTACAGAAATCATGTAAGTTCCCCAGGAGGGAAGACCATGGTCGTTGTCTAAAATTCTAAAAGCTATTAAAGTCACGGTATTCACACAAAAGGCACAAAACGACCTAATATCTTCAGCATCTCTCTCCCTCGTAGCCCACTCATGATTACTCGGGCACAAAACAGATTATGGAAATATTCATAATTCCTCCCAACTTCAGCAAAGTCAAATATTCTTTCTGTGACAATGTGAATTGCTCCTGGGTTCTGAAAATAAATGATTTCACTTCCCCCACCCAGTTCTCCCTGCCTTTTCCTATGAAATCCCAGCGAGTAATGAAGTAGCTCACAGATTGAGGGGACAGAGGTGAGAGAAGCTGCCACAGCACCAGCAGCCCAGGTACTGCCACTGCTAAAACCCAACTGGAAAGTAAACGACAAGTCGAGCCTACTGACAGGAGCTTCCCAGTCCTGGAAGATCCGCGTCAGCCAGAGAGCAGAGCCCCAGTGTTTGGGAGAATTTTCTGGAGGGGAGAGGCAGGTGTTCATTATCTTTGCCCAGGAAGTTCATTTAACAGAGCGCGAACGCTTTTCATCATTACCATGCCCCTATTCAGACACTGTTTAATTAGGTTAATAGAAACATCTACAGCTTTGATAGTCTTTTAATTCACCTGCACAAACAGAGATGGTTGGAATTCAATTCTGGAAAGAATGATACAGCCATTTCAAAAAGCTTTTCCTTTGCGCACCCTGAACTCATTTTTTTTGGCATCTTATTAACATTTTCCAAATTGAATGAAGCTGTCTCTCTGTGTTAGCAGATAACTCAGGAATAGGAAAGGCCAGAAGTCATTAGCCATTTATGGTCCTTGCTGATCAAATGGACCCTGGGCTGCCCAGAACATCAAGTGACAAGGGCAGCAGTGACATGCGAAGACTCAGTGGTGCAAACCGAATGACGTCAGCCCCCAGCGCTTCCCCCAAGCAGCTGCTGGCCAGGGTGTCCCTCGCAGTGAGCTCTGCAGGAGTGAGCGATCGCATGTGTTTTCCCTAGACAGCTCCTCTCAGCCTCCAGGTCTCCACGCAGTTGTAGTCTTCAATCATCCGAACAAAACAAGGAAGCAAAAACAGCTATGAAAAATAGTAAGGCCAAGAAAGAAGGGAGGAAATGCTCTCTCACCCACATGCAAACTGACATTACTTGTAAGAGAGAAGAACCTGTCATGTGCCAAAAGATATTGGACATTTATTTATTAGTAAAAGCCTGTCCTGTGGCCTTCATATCTCTCCAACTTTATCTTTTTTACGGTATTTATTTACTTTAAAGTCAGAGAAAGAGGCAGAGAGCATGAGCGAGCTTCCATCAAAGGATTCGCTCGCCACAAACCACCAACAGCGGGGGCTGGGCTCCCATATGGAAACACAGATCCAACAACTGCCTGAACCATCACCTGCTGCCTCCCCGGGTGTGCATTAGCAGGAAACTGGGATCAGAAGCTCTAGCTGGGAATCAAAGTGTGTCTTCACTGCAAGACCGAACTCCCATCCCTCCAACTCCATCTTACACCTGCCTTCTCTGTTCCTCAGTAGGGCATCCTCACTCATCCCACGGAGCCCTCACACGCACTGTCCCACTGCAGGAACATGATTGCTGCAGAGCTGCCCGTGCTGACCACTTCCCATCGTTCTACTCCCTGGTCCCTTCTCCCTCCCTAACAACCTCATCTTAATTACCTCTGCAGACACCCAACTTCCAAATAAGGTCACACTGTCTGAGGTGTGAGGCAGTGGGACTTCAACATGTGTATCTTCAGATTGAAGCCAGCACACGAGGTCAGGAATGGGTCTCATTTGTTGTATTCTCAGCATGAACATCATGCATGCCTTAAAGTTTATTGCACTAATTAATAAGTAAGATCTTGTGCTTTGATATGAATTTTTTTTAATACTGAGAGTTTAGGTTCCTGGTAAAAGTTCAGATTTTTCAGAATGTGAAATTTACACAGTCTTATTCTAATAGACTTTGTTCTGGCAAGGCTGGGAAAAAAATACTTATTACAACCTAGAACAAAATTTAGAATTCACAAAAGAAGTTTAACAAGGACTGTAATTAGAGTACCTGACATTTCCAGAGCAATTTTCCCATCTATTATCACAGCATGTGCTCAGATCCTTCACTCATTCATCAAAAATTACCAAGTGTCTGTGCTTCCCGGGTTGTGCCATTAACCATGGTGTAACCCTGAACAGACCTCTGCCCTGAGGGAGGGTAGAGTCAGAGCAGGGGGCAAAGCAGTCAAGAAGCAAAGCCAGGGCTGCAAAGACAGGCCAGGCGGCGTCATCCTGGAAAGGGAGGTCAAGACACCCACACTGCCTGTCCTGCTGCCAGTCCTCAGGCCCTGTGTCACCCAGAAAAGGAAACCACCCGAGGCATAACCAGTGACTCCCCAAGCATCGCAGGTGCATCATATTACAAGACTGATAGAAGTCACAGCTCCTAACCCTGGTGACTTTGACCTTCTGCACACCACGCGTCTGCGACAGCTATGAAAGGGGAGAAAAAGCCCTTGACCCCCAGCTGCCCTTAGCTTTCCAGTTCCCATCACTTATTGGGAGCTCTAACCAGACTTCTAGACCAAAATGAGAGGAGGCATCAAAAAGTTAGTGAAAAGGGAATTAAAAAATTAGTTGATTTGGGCCCCCTCCCAAAAATGTTGAAATCTATTAAGTTTTTTCCATAATACACATTTTCCATGATTTTTTGAAGACCCCTTGTACGCATGCATTTCAACACATTTATGCACCAAAATAAAATTACTTTTAATTCTATCCTTCCACACAATTTCAAAGCACCCTCATAAAGTCTCACCTATCAAGAACAATATATCCTGCAGGAGCGACAGAAAAGTACAGCACCAAACTGCTCTCTAAGTATTTATCCAGGAACCTATATCTAATACTATCAAAAAGTAGCACAGGGGCTGGCGCTGTGGCACAGTGGGTTAAAGCCCCGGCCTGCAGCAGCAGCATCCCATATGGGTGCTGGTTTGAGTCCCGGCTGCTCCACTTCCAATCCAGCTCTCTGCAATGGCCTGGGAATGCAACAGAAGATGGCCCAAGTCCTTGGGCCCCTGCACCCACATGGGAGACCTGGAAGAAACTCCTGGCTCCTGGCTTTAGATCGGCCCAGCTCTGACCATTATGGGCAACTGGAGAGTGAACCATCGGATGGAAGACCTCTCTCTCTCTGCCTCTGTCTCTCTGTCACTTTACCTTCCAAATAAATAAATAAATCTTTAAAAATAAAAGAAGTAGCACATTAGTTTTCTTTAAAAGCTGTTATGAGTGTCAAGAAGCCAATGAACCAAGGACTTAGTTCATAACAGAGCCCCACAGGTTCCCTCAAGGCCAATTCATTCACTGCACATATCATGCTAACAACCCTTGTACAGCATTTATGAGCTATCACGTAACGCATCTCAGAGCTGTGAAGAGAAAAGATGCTGTGAAAAGAGAGTAATTCCAGAATGGCCTGGAGAGAGAGCATAGCACCCAGCAACACCGCCAGAAACCCCTTCGCTCTCCCACCTGCATCACTTAACTCCCACCAGGGGTGCCAAAACTCCCTCTGTCTTCCACCTTTTCTTAAAAAATGAAACAAAGAAAATATACTATCCCTTTTACCCCATTCATCAAGGGAATCAAGAGATGAAAAATTGGAAACATGTCTTTCAAAACCATAAACAAAATTAGGGACCCGCTGGCTGATCCTCTGTCTGCCCTCCCCAAGTTCTGTCATCTGGAAGCAGATAAAATGCTTGTGTCCCAGCCAACACAGGTCATGACAGAGTGGGGCGACACCCAAGTGAGGCAGGGAACAGCAGGCTGAAACTAAAGAAATTTCCAGTCTCCCCAACAGCTCCACCCTTCAGCTGTTTCAGAAAATGGCTTGCAGCTCAGTGCTGAACACAACCAACTTTCCTCTTGTTCCATCAATGCCAAGGATTTCACACAACCAAACAACAATTCTTGAAAAGGAATTGTCACCAAATTTTGAGACACCCTGCGGTTCCCAAGTCCTCCTAACAGTCTGTCCATTTAAATGCCCGTGGCCAAGGTGCTATGCATCCCCTGGCTGCCACCACCCCCACACACAGCCCTGCAATCAGAGGTGATGAATGGAACCACTCAAGCACAAACAGTGGAAGCCTGTCCCTAGCTCCCAGCAACAACAGAATGATGGATGCTGGGAAGGGGTATGGCGGGGGAAAGGTAGGCACTGACAAATTGCTGGTGGTTGCCTGGCACACAGCTGCATTCAATGAGATCACACTGTGGAAAATGCTTGGTTAAAAAATAAATGCAGTTAGTGGTCCTTTTGCATCAGATATGGACTATGTCAGAGGTGCGAGTCGGATTCCAGGGCTGGGAGGTCTGATAAGGAATTCCCAACATATCTGAGCAATTAAAAGTTCCAATGACTCAACACTCTTTTTTCTCTTCTCAAAATTAGACACTTTTCTAGGCACTGGGTATCCGATTAAATAAAGTAAAAATGGCAGGTGCTCCAGGTATCTATTGTCCCAAACCACCCCAAACTTAATGGTTTAAAATGATCTTTAACTACATGCTATGCTTTGAATGTCCCATCCAAAACTTGTTGATATTTAATTGCCATGAAAACAGTATTAAGAGGTGGGATCAGGGCAGGCACTCGGCCTTACTGTGAAGACACTGGTTACAAAAGGGGTGTATCCCATAGCAGGGTGCCTGGGATTCATTCCTGGCTCCAGGTCCTTTTTGCTATTGCACATCCTGGGAGGCAACCGTGAAAGCTGAAGTCATTGGCTCCCTGCCACCCACCTGGGAGACCTGGATTGAACTCCTGGCTCCAGGCGTGGGCTCTTGAAGGCATTTGGGGAGTGCTTCCTATTTATCTATCAGCTCTCTATCTGCCTGTCTGCCTCTCAAATAAATAAAGAAGTAGGACCCTTAAGCTCATGATGGCTCCACCTGCATGAATGGAACTCCAAGAAGCTGCCAGCCCTCTCAAAACTTGGGCCTGGACTGCCACAGCACCACTTTTGCCCCAGTCTCTTAATTAAGTGTGGCACTGAAATTAGCACAGATTCAACGGCAGGGAAAAGACACTCCCTCTTAATGGACCTCTTTAATCTACTACCCTAAGGCCTTTCGGAGCAGGTAACATACTCACTGACATCTTGACCATGAGAAGCATCCTACAATGAAAATGATGAAAGAGCATTTTAGGCAGACCCTAGCCCTGTTGCTGAGTATATTCTAGTCTGTGGATGGTGTGACAGGTATGCACTTCACCCCCATGACCCCTGTGAGAGGCACCTGGGTTACCAGGGACTTCCTGCCACCAGAAGCAACGCTGTAATGAACAACTTCATCCTCTCCTGGACCTCTGTGAGATTTTCCCTAGCATGACACCTCATCAGAGACAGCACTGCTGGGTCACAGAGAGCATGTGTTCTTCGTTTGCTTGGACGATTTCTGCTGGACTGCGCTCCAGTGCAGCTCTTCCATTGCCAGCAGTGCACAGGGCGTCTGATAAAACCATATCCCACCTAAGTTTAGCATTATCCAGCATTCTGGAAATTTCTTGTGTTTTCATTTGTATTTTCCTAAATACCAATGACTGTGCATCTCCTTAGGAGCATTTCAGCCATCCAGGGTTCATCTATGAAACGCATGGTCATATTCTTTGCCCATTTTTCAATGGAAAAGATGAAAACATTTTCTCCTTTTTGTTGTTAATTTACAAAATTCTTCGTTTCACATGTCAGTTTCTTGCCAGTTTTACACATTGCAAATAAATATATTTTCCAAATATGTCGTTTAGCATGGTTCATAATTTTCTTCTTAGAACAGAAATTATTAAAGATAATCAAATCCATGGGAATTTTTTTGTCCAATCCTGAAAACTTCCAGGGATTTAAGAATTCATTCTCCAGCCCATGGATCCTAAAGAAATAACCGAGATTATCTTCATAGCTTTATCTTTTACATCAGGACTGAGGAGCCTTTTATTCTGTGAAGGGCCATTTGGATAACATCACTCTTGGGAGATAAAAATGATCAGCTGAAAAATCAGCCTTTTGTAAATTGATTGAATTTTGAGTCCTGTCTGTGTTTGCCTCAAAGATGGTTTGGGGTCTTACATGGCCCCTGGCCTGGATGTTCTTCACCCCTGCTTTGCATGATAGAGATATCTGGAGTCCATTTTTAATTTTTCCATATGATAAGCCAAGTTTCCTAACATGATTTATTCAACAATTTACTTTCCTTATTGATTTTGTTACCCATTATTCATTTTTAAATTTCTACTCTGTTCTACCTATAGTTATTTTTCCTTATATAGTCTGCATTTCAACTTTATCTACTTTGTTTTCTTTGATCAAAATGATCTTATCCATTACTTATAATTTTTTTCAGGGTAACAACTTTTTTTTAATCTCTTATCCTTTTTTGTTTTAAAGATTTATTTATTTATTTGAAAAGCAGAGTTACAGAGAGACAGAGAGAGAGAAAGGCCTTCCATTCGCTGGGTCACTCCCCAGATGGCCACACCTGCCTGAGCTGTGCCGATCCCAAGCCAGGAGCCAGGAGCTTCTTCCAGGTCTCCCAATTGGGTACAGGCGCCCAGGGACTTGGACCATCTTCTGTTGCTTTCCCAGACCATAGCAGAGAGCTGGGTCAGAAGTGAGGCAGCCAGGACTCAAATTGGCACCCATGTGGGATGCCGGCACCGCAGGCCACGGCTTTAACACACTATGCCACAGCACTCACCCCAAAGGTAACAGCTTTTGATTCATTTATTTTATCTATTTTAATCGTGGTTATGCTTTTCTTGTTCATTATTATTTACCCATGTTGTTTCCTTCTTTGGGGTTTTTTTCTCTTCTAAAGAAATCTAGAATTGGATTATAGCTTAAATTAGTTTAATGCTTTTCTTCCCAACAAAAATATTTAAAATTATAGTTTCCTCTGTACATACTGTTTCAGCTATTTTCTATAAATTTTGAAATACAGTATTTTTGTAGTCATTCTAACTATTTTTCCTAGTCAGTGCAAACTCTTCCACTATTTTCCCACAATTCCTTTTGAACCAAAGAGTTGTTTGATAGTGACTTATTTAGTTTCCACCTCTATGAAATATTTTAATAACTTCTTTACTTGTATCTATTCTCCTTGCATTATGCTCCAGTTTGCATAGTATTTTTTGTTTTTTTTTTTTAAAGATTTATTTATTTATTTATTTATTTATTTTAAAGTCAGAGTTACACAGAGAAGGAGAGGCAGAGAGAGAGAGAGAGAGAGAGGTCTTCCATCTGCTGGTTCACTCCCCAATTAGCCACAACGGCTGGAGCTGTGCTGATCTGAAGCCAGGAGCCAGAAGCTTCTTTTGGGTCTCCCCTGTGGGTACAGAGGCCCAAGGACTTGAACTATCTTATACTGCTTTCCCAAGCAATAGCAGAGAGCTGGATAGAAAGTGCAGCAGCCGGGTTGCACACTGGCGCCCATATGGGATGCCGGCACTGCAGGCGGCGGCCTTATCCACTACACCACAGTGCCAGACCCTGCAAAGTGTTAATTCTTCAGATTTATGATTCCCTGTGGACTAGTCCCAGTTGCTCCACTTCCATTCCAGCTCACTGCGAATGTGCCTGAGAAGGCAGCAGAAGATGGCCCAAGGTCCCTGGCACCCATGTGGGAGACAAAGATGGAGTTCTAGGCTCCTGGCTTTGGCCTGGTCCAACCCCAACTGTTGCAGCCATTTGAGGAGTGAACCAGCAGTTTGAAGAGGCTATTTCCCTGCCTCTCCCAGCTGCTGGTGGCCACGGCATTCCTTGGCTTGTGCTCACCTCTCTCCAAGCTCTGCCCTGAGGTCCCACTGCCCACTCTCCTGTCTGTACAAATCTCCCTCCGCTTCTCTGCTACAAGGAACTAGCGATAGCACTGAGGGATGACCCAGTCGTTTCCTCATCTCAAACTCCTGTGTCTATAACATCTGCCGGGGTTTGGGTTTGTTCAGTTGTTAATAATTTGTTTGTCGTATAAGGTACCAGTCACAGGATGCAGGGATTAGGATGTGGGTATCTTTGGGGAGGGAGGCATTTTTCAGCCTCCGGGGAGTGTGACCCATATGGGCTTACTGTAACTGGCCTCATATTCTGACATTTCTGCCATTTCACTCCATGATCCTCATTTATTAGACTTTGTGAACTATAATTGTATTTTCCATGTACTATATTTCCCTGCTTTTTAATGGACAGACCAAGTCTCTTTTTGCTATCCTAATGGTTGCAAATTCTTTTTACACGCTTCTCATCATTGCCCTTGGATCTTAAACCAACAGATTAGGAATGTATGGCCTCCAGTAGAAGTTTGCCGCAAAGCACAACTGTAGTCTGTGGTCCCCAGCAGCATTGCCTGCCGGGGCCTTCCTGCTCCCCTTTCCCTCCTCCCTCAGACCAAGAGAAAGACCCATTTGTTGAGCTGTACAATGCAGCAGGCCCTGTGCTAGGCCTCATCACCTCATCGACCTTGTAACAAGCCCGTACGTTAGACATTGTTGTCCCACTTTTTCAAATGAGAAAGCTGAAGGTTTAGAAAGGTGAAAGAGCTTGCCCCAAGTCACAGCGCTGGCGAGTGGCCGTGCTAGATTCCGAGCCGTGGAGCAGCCCCAAACATCGCAGCCTGGCACTTTGCTGCCACAGGGGGAAGAGGAGCTGCAGGTGAAATCCTGTTGGATTTCCTTCCCAAAGGCAGCTGGTTTGCAGGTGGAAGCATGCACAGCACCCAAAAATGCCTAAAGCTATCTGCTTGGCTTTTCCATAACTATACAGGATAAGGGGGACGCTATGGTTTTGGGAATCAAAATACCTGAATTCAATCTCAGCTCTGCCACTCTGTGGAGAACTGAATTTTAGACACGCCACATAAGCCATAAAAGCCTAATTTTCTCCTCTGTAATATGAGAGTAATGACAATAGCTACCTCATAGAGTTGTTGTGAAAACACACTTACAGACACATTTTTTAAATTCATCTCTTGAAGCTTTGGCTATCAATTCATAAGCCAAGTGAAGCATCAGAGATATGGTATTGAACCTTTGTCCATAAAGGATACATTCTGTGATTCCCACGGATGCCTGGAACCATGGGCAGTACTGAATCCCATGTACGCTGTGTAATGAGGATGACTACGAAGTGGTTAACAGGCAGTGAGTGTATACAGCATGGATACACCGGACAAAGTGACGACTCGGGCCGCAGGCTTATGGAGCAAGATCTCATCATTCTACTCAAGTGGAAACAATGTAAAACTTCTAAAATGCTCATTTCTGCAAACTTTCATTTAATATTTTCAGACCACAGTTGGCCATGAGTAACTCAAATTGCAGAAAGTGAAACCACAGATAAGGGGGGGCACTCCAGTATCCATGAAAGTCCTCGATGTGCTGGGAACCCCGTCAGACTGACAGTCAAGAGAGCTGTATGAGTTCTGATTTTACTTTTGCCTTGGTTTCCAACCAGTCAAAAGAGGAAACTCAACTAACTCATTTATAAGGCCCCTTATAGTTCTAAGTCTCTTTAAATCTATTCCCATGGACTGTATAGAACTAGGGATGGCAACATAGTTTTTTGTTTTGCTTTAGCACTACCCAGAAAGAGACTATTGGGAGATGAATAAAAGCAGGAGTAGGCAGTGTTTTGCACCGTTTTCTTTGACATCAGTCTGATGGCCACAGAGATGTTTTATGTTAAACTGTATTGTCAGAGTGCTGCCTGTTGATCAGACAGCAACTCCCGGGAAAAGCACTGATTCTGAGCTGCAATGTTACCTTTTAGAGCAGCCAGAGGAGGCAAGCAGAAGCCTCTTTCTTCACTCTCCCTAGAGTGGTCTGTTAGTGCTCCTGTACACCTCAGCTAAAACGAAACCCAACAGCCAAGAGCTCAAAGCACGACCTTCAGAACCAGGCCGATACACATTCGCAGGGGCGGACACCTGACCTAGCGGTCAAGATTCCTGAAATCCACATCAGAGTGCCTGGCTTCACTCCCCAGCCCTGGCTCCTGACTCCAGCTTCCTGCCGATGCAGCCCTGGGAGGCAGCAGTGATGGCTCAAGTACTTGGCTCGCTGACACTCACATGGGAGACCTGGATGGATTCCCAGCTCCCAGGTTCAGCCGAGCCCATGCCCAGCCATAGTGGGTATTTGGGGGCTGAATCAATCAATGACTGTACACTGTCTCTCTCTCTCTCTTGCTCTCGCTCTCTTTCCCACTCCCCCAAAAAATGTCTTAAAAATACATGCAGTATCAAAACATAATTTTAGACCTAAAACATGCAAAACATCTATTCTTTATTATACAACACAATCTTCTGGACTGCCGAGGCCAGGGTGAAAGGGAGAAGCCGCTCCTATCACATTCCTAGGACACACAGGGGGTCACAGAGGGGGAGGGCTGAGAAAAGCTGCTCTATAGAAATCCAGTAATCAACTCTCTAAAGGCTTTGTGTCCAGCTTGGTCTGCTTTTTGACCAACCAAAGACCCAAAACTGTGAAAACCAGCACATACTCAGTGAGCATAACACTCGAGCGGAGCCACCTCACACCCAGAGATACCCTGGAAAACTCGGGAATCCAGTCATGAGAGGGTGAATCAAGCACTCGCTTGCTAACAACCACCCCCTCCAGGAGCCATGGGTTCCCAAGCACATTTGTGATTTCCTGTGCCGCAAATTTAATTTCAATGTTCTCTTCCTTTCATTGTTCAGAACGAATCACACTGGGTACCTGAATCACGTCCATTTGCGAACATTAGGTTACCATCTATGTTGTTGGCTGCCAGTAACAGAATACTGTAGGTCTTACCCTCTGATACCTGCACATTGTCTCTTGAGTTGCCACTGACCAAGTTCGCACAATATGAGTAGGCGGCTGACCACTCGGTTCTTCTTGTGCCCTTGGATTATAATAATTTGACACTACTCAAAGAGGAGGGTAATGACTCTTAGATGAGCATTTAAACCCCTGCTTTGGATCATAGGAAACTGCTAGTTACTCTTCTGAGGAAAGAAAAAATTACGCCGCCCTCTGTTTTCTATCTCTGGTTATGTTTTGCGTCTCAAATAGAACACGCTGACTTCACAGTGTTTGGGACGATATGTACAACTGCAAGGCCACGGGCGTCCTTGTTGATCGCTGCTTCCCAAGCCCATGAATCATGCTAGGATGGAGGTGCAATTGGGCTGACGCTGGTGAAGTGTCGTCTCCCAGCTGGCGCTACCTCCCCCACTTCTGCAGTCCTGGACGTCCAGTGGTCAACTTAATGCAGGGAGTTGGATCTGGGACCAGCCCACATAAATGGACCTCAATTTTATGCATTGATTCCAGTGGCTTTAAATCCACATCATCACAGGTAAAATTTGAGAAATCTGAATCCAATCAGTAGATTACATCCATGTCAGTATCTTGGATGTGGTACTGTGCTGAAGATGTGCCACAGGGGGAAGTATTTCTTACAACTGAATGTGGATTATCTAAGTAAAAATTTCAACTAAAATCCACATAGCCCACACGGCTTTTCACATGGCGTTCACGGAATGGTACTTGCTGCTACACATGGGTGGGACAGACCTTCAGGTTCTGAACATTTGTGTCTAAGACTCTGGAGTTTTCCATCCTAAGAAAAGGTTCTCCCTCATTTATCCTGACTTTCGCATTTATCTCAACCACCATTCCTTCACTGGCAACATCCAGGGTGACAATTATAGCCCTGAACATAACCTTAGATAGATGGGATGACCCTTATATCACAATCTGGTTTTCTATAAGGTCAATTTCACTGTTGTTATTGTGTCGGAGGTCATTTGTAATTCTATAAATGGCCCTACCTCCTCAAACTATTTCTGTGGCTCTACAGGCTCCCTTTGTATCAATATCTCTGGTTTTGTTTATTTCTTTTCTCTTGTCTAATGACTCAGGGATTATTTCTCATTTATCTCCTGTTTTACTTAACTCCAACGCTTATGGATGCTTCACAGTTGCTCCCTGCAGTTTTCTTTTGTTTACTGGCTTGAGTCTTCTTCAAAACCATGCTGTCGTCCACCTTTTTGCAAATGTCTAGCATATATCCTATGTTTGCTGTTTTTAAACTCTTATTTGCCCAAGAGCAGACCTGTTATTGTGCTCCTGCTCCCCACCCCCAAAACTGGCACTGAATGACTGGCTTTCCTCACTGTCCATTTCAGCCCCTTGACCTTTAAGCTGGACAGCCAGAGAGGGTGGGCCTGTTCACCAACTTGGTTCACTAAGCACAGGGAACCAAGGGAGGAGGCTGTGAGCTGCCAAGGTCACACAGTTTCTCTGCTTTCTGTTGAAACCACTGTCCAGTATCAGCTCTTGAAAACTTTCTAGAGGGTACCTTGTCAACTCATAAAGAGGCAAAAAAGGAAAAACTGCTTCTCAACTCATTACACTTCTGACACCAAATGTGTGAGTTTCCCTCAGCAAGCAATTTTCCAATTCTCCTAAAATTCAGTTCCATTCGGACACCAAATACCCAGAGGTAGAGCAGACCCCACAGGTTAAGGGTTCCATCCCACAAGCATGCTCCTCACTTTAGATGCCAGTCACAGTCCCAGGCACCCACACTTCTGTCCAACATGGCTACAAATCAGCGGTTCCCAGTCCCAGCCCACAGCACTCAGGGGAACATTTACTTACAGATCCTGGTTGATTGTAAAGTATTTTATAAAGGATAAAATGCAATGGCCTGATGAAGATGCCCCTAGGGCAAGGTCTGGAAGTGTTCCAAGCATAGGTACATCTGTCCCTGTAAAGTATGGATGCAGGCACCACTCTCCTGGCATGTGGATGTGTCCCCCCAGGCCAGACGCCCTGCAAAACCCGAACTCAGGGACTTTTATGAAGGCTTTTACTTAGGTTTTATTTAGGCTCCTATGGACGTTTTATGGAGGCATGACCAATGATGAGCTGTTTCTGTCTCCTCCCCTCTCTCCTACCAGGAAGATGGGAAATGGATCTGAACATTCCAAGCTCCTAATCTTAGTTTGGTTTTCCTGGCAAACAGCGTCATCCTGAAGCTATCCAGGACCCCCTTAAGGGTTGGCTCATTAGAATTAAAACTGCTCCCAGGGTGGGTAGGTGGTCTAGCAGTTATGGTTACTGCATCCTATAACAAAGTATCTGAGATCAACGCCAGCTCCAGCTTCCTGCTAGTGTAGACCCTTGGGAGGCAGCAGTGATGGCTCAAGTACTTGGGTCCCTGCCACCCATGTGGGAGACGTGGGTGGAGTCTCCAGCTTCAGCCTCACCCCACCCCCTGCCATCATGAGCACGTGGGGAGTAAACCAGTGGATGGGAAAGCTTTCTGCCTCTCTCTCTCTTCTCTCTCTCTGCCCATCAAATAAATAATTTTTAAAAAGAAGATTAAGAACAAAAGCCATTTATGGTGCTCGCTTCGGCAGCACATATACTAAAATTGGAACGATACAGAGAAGATTAGCATGGCCCCTGCGCAAGGATGATACGCAAATTCGTGAAGCGTTCCATATTTAAAAAAAAAAAAAAGCCATTTATGTCATCCAGGAAATTCCAAGGGGTTTAGCTAGCTCTGTCAGGCACAAAGGCTTGGGCCAGAGACCAAATACATACATATATATATATATATATATTTTTTTTTTCTTATGATGGCAAAAGCAAAGGGTGGAATGCAGTCTGGCCCAAGATGTCTTTCCCACTTGGGGGTTCACTGACCCTGTTACTGAGAACTCATTTTGTACAGTGTTGCTCCCCCTCTTCATGGAGGAACGACACTAAACCCTGCCTAGGCTTCCTATCCGAGTCACGGCACCATTATGTCGCTCCCCCTCTTCGCGGAGGAACGACACAGGACCCTGCGTTGTTCTTTTGTCTGCTCGGCCCTCCCCGGGTTTGCTGCTGGTTCTTCCCGGGTTGGCTACCGACCCTTCCACCTCCGTGGAAGGGCGGTTCCCCCTACCACTTTCCCCACTTCCGCGGGGGAGCTGCACATCGCCGGCCGGCTCTCTCGGGGGCTGCACAGGTGTTCCCTCAGATAGATGTTCCCCTTAGATGTTCCTGGTGCATGTTGTCTCTCTCCTCCTTTATAGTCCTTTTCCTCCAATCCCAACTCTGCTACCCACACGCCGAGTACGCTGCTCTCCTGCAATCAGGAGCAGGTCCTGCTGTTTATTGGTTGAACTGGAGGCAGCTGTGTAGAAGCTGTTTCCTCCTCTCCCAGCGCCATATTGTGGGAGAGCAGATGCATAGAATAAGTCTTAATTCCAGTAACTTAGTCTAGTCCGAGTTGCTCCCCACAGTACAGTGGCCCTGCAGGCTAGGAGTTCAGTCAGCCCCTGCTATCCCTGGGCACTGTTTCAGGGTTCACCTAGGTTCCCAAATCCCAGGATGCTCAAGTTCTTCATACAAACGACACAGTGTTGCACAGAGCCTATGCACCTCCTCCCATATACTTTGAATCATCACTGGGTATTTTATATTACCTAATACAATGCAAATACTATATAAACAGTTGTTTTACTGTGTTTTTTAGAGTATAATAAGAAGAAAAAGAAGTCTATATGTTTAGTGCAGGCAGAATTTTTGAAAGATATTTTTGATCCATGGTTGGTTGAATCTATGGATGGAAAACTGCAGATACAGAGGTCAACTGTAAGATGCTGTTTAAAGTTGTCTGTTTCTAAACAAAGCTGCTTGTGCTGTCATTTGACAGCATCTGTACAACAAAATAGCCCTGAAGAATTTTACCATTTTCTCCTTTACCAAGAACTAGCAAAGCGAGATCAAGATTCCTGGAGACACAAGCAATTCCCTTTTAACCCAGCCAACCCAGAGTCTTCACAATGCGGTTCCCTCTTCCTAAATGCTGGTCCTCAGCTTTCCTCCTTGCTATCCCAATGGTCCTTTGGTGATCAGCTCAAATACCTTTGCCTGAGAGAGGCACTCACTGATCATTCAATGAAATTTAAGTTTCTTGGGGCTGACACTGTGGTGTAGCAGGTCAACGCCCTGGCCTGAAGCACCGGCATCCCATATGGGCTCCAGTTCGCATCCCAGCTCCTCCACTTCTGAGCTGGCTCTCTGCTATGGACTGGGATAGCAGTAGAGGATGGCCCAAGTCCTTGGGCCCCTGCACCCATGTGGGAGACCCAGAAGAAGCTTCTGGCCCCTGGCTTCAGATCAGCACAGCCCCGGCCGTTGTGGCCAATTGGGGAGTGAACCAGCAGATGGAAGATCTCTCTCTCTCTCTCTCTCTCTATCTCTATCTCTCTGCCTCTCCTCTCTCTATGTAACTCTGACTTTCAAATAAATAAATAAATCTTAAAAAAATTTAAGTTTCGGGCCAGCGCCGTGGCTCACTAGGCTAATCCTCCGCCTAGCAGCGCTGGCACACCGGGTTCTAGTCCCGGTCGGGACGCCGGTTCTGTCCCGGTTGCTCCTCTTCCAGGCCAGCTCTCTGTTGTGGCCAGGGAGTGCAGTGGAGGATGGCCCAAGTCCTTGGGCCCTGCACCTGCATGGGAGACCAGGAGAAGCACCTGGCTCCTGCCATCGGATCAGCACGGTGTGCCGGCCGCGGCGGCCATTGGAGGGTGAACCAACGGCAAAGGAAGACCTTTCTCTCTGTCTCTCTCACTGTCCACTCTGCCTGTCAAAAAAAAAAAAAAATTAAGTTTCACATTGCTTTACTCCATCAGGAGTCTCTGTTTTTCTCCTTCTTAGAACCCATCACCGTCTGTATCTATATGTTTATTTAAGTTTGTTTAATGCCAGTCTGTCCCAGTAATCCATAAATTCCACGAGAATATGGCTCACATCTATTTAATTCACAACTGCCTACCTAATGCCTGTCGCAGTGCTAAGCTCTCAGTAAATATTTGTGGAATGACTGAAAAGATAAGCTAAGGAACATGAGACTTGGTTGTATTTGGTTTCTCCTGTACCTGCCTGTTCCCAAAGTAACCCAGCGCTCTGCGGATGCTTATTATTACTATTTCATCTGAACTTTTGGGACAAAATCTCCCCAAAAGGTAGGGGCTGTCTGCATTTTATAATGCGTTTTGATACGGAAGCCACACCAAGCCCTGTCTTCAGGAGGCAATCTGAGTGAAGCAGCGGATGCAAGACTTCTTTCTCTGCCTCTGCCTCTTCCTCTCCCTTTCTGTAACTCTGCCTTTCAAATAAATAAATATTTTTTTAAAAAACTAATAAAATCTGAAATAAAGATGACTATAAAACATCTCAAAACTTAAAGTAAGAGGAATTGGGGGCCTGTTAACATTAGGCCAGAATTAAAGCAACATTAAGGGGCTGGCACTGTGGCACAGTGGGTTAAGCCATGGCCTGCAGTGCCAGCATCCCATATGGGTGCCAGTTCAAGTCCTGGCTGCTCCACTTCTGATCCAGTCCCCTGCTAATGGCCTGGGAAAGTAGTGGAAGATGGCCCAAGTCCCTGGAACCCAGCACCCACGTGGGAGACCTGGAAGAAGCTCCTAGCTTCAGCCTGGCCCAGCCTTGGCTGTTGTGGCCATTTGGGGGGTGTGGGGAGCAATCCGGACTAGACTAAGTTACTCGAATTAAGACTTATTCTATGCATCTGCTCTCCCACAATGTGGCGTTGGGAGAGAAGTAAACAGCTTCCGCACAGCTGCCTCCAGTTCAACTGATAAACTGTAGGACTTGCTCCTGATTGGAGGAGAGCAGCGTACTCGGCGTGTGGGCAGCCGAGTTGGGATTGGCGGAGGAGGACTATAAAGGAGGAGAGAGACGGCATGCACCAGGAACATCTATGGGGAACATCTAGCTGAAGGAACACCTGTGCAGCCCCCGAGAAGAGCCGGCCGGCGGTGTGCCGCTCCCCTGCGGAAGTGGGGAATGTGGCCGGGGGAACTGCCCTTCCACGGAGGTGGAAGGGATAGTAGCCAACCCGGGAAGAACCAGCAGCAAACCCGGGGAGGGCCGAGCAGACGAAAGAACAGCGCAGGGTCCTGTGTCGTTCCTCCACGAAGAGGGGGAGCGACATAATGGTGCCGTGACTCGGATAGGAAACCTAGGACGGATAGGAAACTTAGGACGGATATGAAACTTAGGAGGGAAGAAACGGGAAGAACTAGGGAAAATATCGGAGAGAGAGACTAGCAAACAGCCTAGGGAAAAGCCGGACGAAAAAGGAGCCGGAAGAAGCTATTGAAAGCCTAGGCATAGACTCGGATACGGACTACGGGGGGAAGCTGGGAGAAATCTCTAAGGTCGAAAGCGAAAGTGAAAGCTAGAACAAACAGACTCGGACGCGGATTGTGGGGAGAGGCCAGGAGAAATGAGGGAGGAATATTGTTGGAGGAAAGCTGGGGGAAATATACCGGGTAGAGAAAAATGTTAGGGAAAATGAAGCCGCGAGTGCAGGCCGAGGCGGATACGAAAGCCACTTTGGGATTCTCAAGTTAGCCCGGGAATAGGGGGTGAAAAGTTAAAACCAGAAGCTGAAACGTAAGCCAGATTGGGATCCGTCTGATTAGCCCGGGGAGCAAAGGACGGGAAGCCAAATCGTGGGGCGGAGACGTATGCTGGGTTGAATTTGCCAGGCTAGCCCGGGGAACTTAGATTGAATGCTAGTGGCGGACACGTAAGCTAAGCTGTGTTACTCGCGGAAGCCGCCGCGTGCAGAGAGAGCACGGGGCGTGAATAGATAGGGAACGGGGCTGGCGTAGGCCGTGGTGCAGACGCGAAGGGCGTGGAAAGCGGAGCCGCGCAGATGAGAGAGGCGCTGGCTGAAGCGGCGCAGAGCCGGGAAGCTGCAGGGATAAGAGAAATAGAAGTTTAGAAGCAAAGTGAGAGAAATAGGAATGCTGGAAGATAGAAGTAAAATGGGAGAAATAGGAATACCCGGAGATAGAGAAATAGAGAAATAGAAAGGCCTCCCCTCAACATGGCAACGAGAAAGTTTGGATTCGGTCTGCCTGATTAAGTGAGGCGATGAGCACCTGGGTGGCTAGCAGCTTGTGCGCCGCAGGTCACCGAAGACAGGCACGAATTAACATCAGTAAGGCTTCCCCACAATGCAACAATTAGGAGGCTTGGATTCGGTCTGCCTGATTAAGGCGGTAAGCGCCAGCAAGCAGCTCGACCAGAGTATGAGCTGCAGGTCACCGAAGATAGGCACGAACCAACACTAATAAGTCTCCCCCACAATAAGGCAATGAGAAGGCTTGGATTCGGTTTGCCTGATAGGTCTTGTAAGTCCCCTGCAGGCAGAGCAGAGCATGCGCTGCAGGGCACCGAACACAGGCACGCATCAGCGCCTAAAAACCTCACAACGTGGCAAAGAGAGGACCCGGATTCGGTTTGCCTGATTGATAGGACTTGTAAGAGCTTGTGGCAACTCTAGCAAGTAGAGCAGAGTGTGTGCCGCGGGACACCGAAGACAGGCGCGTATCAACGCCAAAAATAAAAAGAAAGGGGGATCTGTGGGGAGCAATCCGGACTAGACTAAGTTACTCGAATTAAGACTTATTCTATGCATCTGCTCTCCCACAATGTGGCGTTGGGAGAGAAGTAAACAGCTTCCGCACAGCTGCCTCCAGTTCAACTGATAAACTGTAGGACTTGCTCCTGATTGGAGGAGAGCAGCGTACTCGGCGTGTGGGCAGCCGAGTTGGGATTGGCGGAGGAGGACTATAAAGGAGGAGAGAGACGGCATGCACCAGGAACATCTATGGGGAACATCTATCTGAGGGAACACCTGTGCAGCCCCCGAGAAGAGCCGGCCGGCGGTGTGCCGCTCCCCTGCGGAAGTGGGGAATGTGGCCAGGGGGAACTGCCCTTCCACGGAGGTGGAAGGGATAGTAGCCAACCTGGGAAGAACCAGCAGCAAACCCGGGGAGGGCCGAGCAGACGAAAGAACAGCGCAGGGTCCTGTGTCGTTCCTCCACGAAGAGGGGGAGCGACAGGGGGGTAGTGGATGGAAGATGTCTCCTCTCTCTGTATAACTCTACCTTTCAAATACATAAACAAATAAATCTTTAAAAAAAAAAAAAAAAAAAAAACATTTAAGGCCGGTACCGCAGCTCAATAAGCTAATCCTCCACCTGCGGCGCCGGCACCCCGGGTTCTACTCCCGGTTGAGGTACCAGTTCTGTCCCGGTTGCCCCTCTTCCAGTCCAGCTAGTGGCCCGGGAGTGCAGTGGAGGATGGCCCAAGTACTTGGGCCCTGCACCCACCCGCAGTGGAGACCAGGAGGAATCACCTGGCTCCTGGCTTCCTGGCTTTGGATCAGTGAGGAGTGCCGGCCACAGCGGCCATTGGGGAGGGGGGTGAACCAGCGGAAAAGGAAGACCTTTCTCTCTGTCTCTCTCTCTCACTGTCCACTCTGCCCGTAAAAAAAAAAAAAAAAATTAGAAGATGAATAGAAATACTGACGTATTCCAGTAACACGAATTCATAAAAATCCAGGTGCATTTCGGCACAAGGTCCTTGTGTGCTGAGAGTAAACCTCCTTCATGCTGTTGAATGGTACACATGACTCACCATGACACCACTGCCTTCATAAGCAGCATGAATCTGGACAGCTGCCTGGTGGCAAACGAAGCCCAAACCTGCGGCTTTTAAGGGATTCTGCTTCCATGAAGATAACTGATGGTTCTGGTAAGTAGGTGAGTAAGTTGTGCACTTGAATTTGGCATAGGTGTTTGCATGCAAGCGTGCATGGATAAAGCTAGGGGAAAGATAACATTTAAAAACGAACATTTGTCTCCTGCAAAGTACAGCTGGACATGAAGCCAGCTTGCAGAGGGAAAGCAGGTCATTTGGAGCCATGAGAAATACGAAACCATTGACACAATATTCAGAGGTATTCTGGAAGGCTCTCAAGGGTTTCCTGAAAGAAACCAAATTTCAGAGTGTTAAAATACCCTGATTTTTATAGATATGCTCTCTCCAACTGTTTCAAATAAACTCAGTGTGAAAGAGGAAAACAGTTTTGTCTTGGAATCTTCCTGAGCTTTTCCTATGGTTAATTACTAAAACAAACGTGGTAGACAGCTATCATTTGGTCATTCTGTACTCCCGTCAGGTGCCTCAAGCTGGGCCCTTCGACTCAATCAGGCCCTTGTGGCCCCAGCCACACCTTGGGAGCTACTTCAGTGCCCGACTTGGGCCCTCTTCTATGCAGTTCCTGCTATTTGTAGCACTCTGTTACCATCAAAGGATACAAAGTGACTGGAGGGAGACGCCACAGAGGACCCTTCTGAAATGAGCTCCTCGTTCCCAATGGGTGAATCTGCCACTTCAGGAAGTCCAACAGCATCCCCCTTCCTATCGGAGTTCTAGCTAGGGGAGACAGGGTGAGAACCGAAACGCAAGCTTCCCAAGCAGGCTCCTGTACTTGGTTCTTCCTGCTCTCCAGCCATAATTGAGTTTAGACAAGCAAGATAGCCTTGGGCTTTCAAAAGAGCCAGCTCCATCTCCAGGCCCAGCTCTGCCACTGTCTAGACTGTGTCAGGCAAGTCGCTTCATCTTGCTGGTTAATGAAAAGGTTAGGGGCAAGGTGATCTCTGATGTCCCGCATGCATCAGACACTCTCTGTTTTATAAAGATGGATCCAGTCTCCCATTTCTGTATCAACCTTTGAGTGAGGCCCTGGCCCTCATCAGCTTCCATAGGTGGGTAGTCACACAAGCACTGGGACATCTGTGGTCTTGAAACGGCCACGCTTGAGGCAGTCTGCTTGGGTCCCTTGGAAGAAAGAGCCCAGAAATTTGCTCCTTGGAAATGTGCTCATTCCCCTAGAACCAAGTCAGCTTCCTACTGCAGCGCCTTGGGAGACAACCCAGAAATCCACTGAGGGCACTGCGTGGAGCCTGCTCTGACCTGCGACAGCGCACAGTGGGCCACCTTTCTTTTTATTATTATTAGAAATGCCTTTGAATTTCTACAATGTTTTGTTGAATAGTGTCATTGGAGAAGCCTTCCCAAATATCCCCTTCGGTACTACTGGAGGGCCACTTCATGAATTTTAGGTGGTACCCTACATGGCATCAACAAGCCATCCATGCAGCAATTTAAATCCTAAATATGCATGTGATCCTGATAGACACACGGTTCACAACCCTCTACATTCATCTAACGTCTTCCTCAGATGGAGGCACAGCAACCAGAGACCGACCGTTCCGTGGCAAATCCAGGCACTGTGTACTGTCAGGCTCATAGGACACAGTCTTTAATATAACCTCATGGGAAACAGGCTTTTAGACCCCAAACTCTTAATGAACCCCCAATGTAGATATGTGTTATCTTTTGAAAACACAATGAGTGTCATTTCAATCCCAAGATTGAAAAGATGCTTATACAAGATGCAGAGAGAAGAATTCAATTGTTTGTTACCGGCACTCAGGGAAGGATTGTCACTCAGTGTTCAAGTTCAGTTCACTCTATAATACCAATCATGCCCAGGGCTGTGCTTGTCTCATCTCCTTCTCCCACACACTGCTTTATGTCTAGAAGGTGTTCAATAACTGCAGCCACTTAACTTGGTCTTTCTTTCACCAACAAGTGAAAAAAGACCTATCTAGAGTTATGATTCCAAGGTGAACCCAAGAGTTTGGAGGTGCTGGGTTTTAAAACCCAGAAAGGAATGTTTCAAGTCCTTCTCCCACCCCCCATCACGGGCCGTCTCTGCTGAATCGGTTTTCAGCTGGAGGCTTTCTGTTCCAACCTGAAGGAAGCATCCTGCTGAGGCACAGCACAAGAAATAGAGCTGGGATTGGAGGTTCCTAGACTGTGACAGAACAGAAAGCTGTTATTACTGAGCTTGCTAATCACAAAATGCAAACCCCACTGCCTTGGTTACTCATCGGCAAAGAAGCATTGGTTTGCTCCGAGATTATTTTCCAATGCGAACCTTAAATGGCCCTCCAGCCCACTTGCCTTCCACCTTACCACGTATTTCCTGTTTGCCTACCCTGTACTCAAAAGGTATATCTGGAATAGTCCAGGTTTGGAAGCAACCTACACAATTATATTAAGAAAACCGTCGGGCAAATGTTGACGTTGAAATAAGGGGTTGTGGGGAAGAAGGGCACACTTTTCAAGGCACCAGACAGAGCACTCTATAGAGACATGCTGGGGCGAGGGAGAGGGTAGTAAACCCTACAAACTCTAGGCCAACAAAGTTCCATGTGAGTTCCTCTGGATCAGAGTCTCTTAGCTTGCTGGTTTGGAGGTGGATCTTAGGAAAGCAGGGGTAGCCTTTCCATCTCTCCCTGGTCACGGGCCTGCTTATTATTAGCTCCTTTTAAAAATAAAGTGGAGGCAGGAGCTCAGGGTCAGTCATTGTGGATACGCGCGTGGCCAGACCTGACAGAGTCCATTTGCTAATTACATGTAGCTACTATTCTGTTTCATCAGAATTTGAACTAAGGGACCAAAAGCTAAGCCATTAGTCATTTGAGAATATAAATGGAATTTCATGTTCCTATGACTGATTGGTCTTAATTTATGGAAAAACAAGTACTCTGTGAGGACAAACAACAAGAATCAAATATATATCCTTGCCAGGGCTCATAAAAGGAGTCGTAATTGGTCTGGGTCTCTGCTCTTTTAGTGCTCTAAGCAATCTTAATATCTTTAAGAAACTAAAAGCTTTTTTTGTCAACCTGTTTGGGCTTAATTGATGATCTCAAGGTCAAAGTCAATGTATTTATGTTTCATTTTCCCTTTTACAGACCGAACAACAGTGCAAGCTCAGGCACTCACACATATATCAAACGCCAGATACAAAAACAGCATAGACGTAACATCCTTGAGTATTCATGGCAGGGGGACAGGGCAGAAGCCAAGCTCGGTGAAGTGTGCACAGGCCCACTTTCCCACTTTTATGTAGAAATGTGTACATTTCAATTTCCTTCCATTTAAAATTGACATTACACAAACATACCACAGAATTATAGTGTGTCTTCACTGACTCAGGGATAAGTATTTTTTTTAAATATCAAGTTAATATCACTGCTAAGCAGTTCCACGTGTACCAGAAAATAACAAGATGTTGGATGTGAAATAGAACTACAAATCCACCAACCTCCAGAAATATGATAGCTCCTCTTCACTGGACCCAAGAATCATATTTATTCCTCATTAAACCATTATTGAGTATCTACTACATGCTAAGGATTATCCAGATAGAACTTTGAACAAAACAGTCACCGTCTTTATCTCCATAGAACTTACATTCGAGTGAGGATGATAACTTAAAATTTAAATAGAGCAAAATAATCACAAATTTGATAAGTGCCTCAAAAAGAATGAGGACAGGGTTCAGAAATCAGAGGCAACACACAGATCATCCCATCCTTCTCTTGTTTTTGACAGATAAAGATTTCTAGAAGTAAAGACTTGTCCCAGGTCACACAGTCCCTACACTTGACAGATAAAGACATATCAAAACTATCTTCCCTCCAAATACAGAATTTTGGTGCAAATATAATTGCAGTCTTAATTTAAACACATTAGAGTGACTTCCTATTAAGTTGTGTCTTCAATGACTGGAAAACAGAGTACTGGACACTGTTACCCTCCACTGGTTGCACTTACCCAGCCAGTGGGCAATTCCAGGCTGCTGATTGTTAATGCAGCTTAGAAGAAACCCTTGCAGTGAGGACCTGATGTCCACCAGAACGCTTCTTCTTTTCTCCTCTTTGAGGCCACTGAAAGTATCAACTGGGGCCAGCACTGTGGTGTAGCAAGTAAAGCCACCACCTGCAGTGCCAGCTCTCTGCTATGGCCTGGGAAAGTAGTGTAAGATGACCCAAGTCCTTGGGCCCCTGCACCCGCATGGGAGATCCAGAAGAAGCTCCAGGCTCCTGGCTTCAGATAAGCACATCTCCAGCCATTGCAGCCAACTGGGTAGTGAACCAACAGATGGAAGACTTCTCTCTCTCTCTCTCTGCCTCTCTGTAACCCTGCCCTTCAAATAAATAAATAAATCTTTTGAAAAGAAAGAAAGAATCAACCTCCCAGGATGGATCGTGTTGTGAGCCTCCTGAGGTTCCCTGCACCTGCTGAAAATTGGCTTCTCCTGTGGGAACAAGCTCCTGGTAGAAGAACAGTATTCAAACTAAGGGTTTCTGCCACAGCCAGGATTAGGACACCTATTCATCGCATATCGTTTTGCAATTTACTTTATTCCATTGAAATCTCACAACCACCCTGGGAGGAGGGCATGATTATTGCCATTTTACAACTGAGTAAACTGACGCTCAGAGATGTTAGCCGATGTGCCCAAGTTAATGAATAAGCAAGTGCCAGGGCTGGAATTAGAGTGCAGAATTTCCTACTCTAAGATCTCTGTGTTTTTCCATCACAGCGACCTCTATGTCAGTTGGCTAGGGAATGTCCTTTGCCACATGGTGAAAGACTGGAACTGCCCAACTAAGCAGGCTTTAGCCTGAACCAGCCATGTTGCACATGGAGGTTGGGGACGTGGGTCATTGATTTAAAAAAAAAAAAAAAAAAAAAGGTGACATGAGAAGAAGCAACTGGGGAGCAATGACAGTAGCAGTGGCCAATACGGAAACTGCATGGCAGGTTGGGGAGAGCATCTATAACACGTGACTCTTAGGCAGCACTGCCTTGGTGGGCCCTCTGCATTTCACATTAACTCATCTCGATGACCATATTATACCCATGTTACAGATAGAGACACTGAAATATAAAGGGTTCTTAGGCACTTTTGCTTAAGATAGTTAGGGCAAATTAGGGTGCCTGGTGCCAGAGTCCCTGACCTGAGCCACTGCGCTGCATTACTTTGTCCTTGCTATAGTAGGTAATACATCTGCTACATTCACGTCTACATCCATCCACGTTCTATTGGCATCACTTCTGGAAAAATCATCTCTCTCTCTCATTGTATGCATCTTGGTGAGACAGCATATCCTTTTAATTTGGTCTACTCAATTCTCCCAAGAATTCGAATCTCGAGTGGAGGAAAAGAAGATGGTTGAGGGGGCCGGTGCTGTGGCATGGCAGTAAAGCTGCCTCCTACAGCACCATCATCCCATATGGCTGCTGGTTCTAGTCCCAGCTGCTCCATTTCCAATCCAGCTCCCTGCTAATGTGCCTCGGAAAGCAGTGGAAGATGGCCCAACTGCTTGGGGCCCTGTACCCACATGGGAGACTCAGAAGAAACTCCTGGCTCCTGGCTTGTGAGGGGTGCAGCTCCAGGCATTGTGGCCATTTCAGGAGTGAACCAGAAAATGCAAGATTCTCTCATCAGTGCCTTCCCAGTGAGCCACTATCAAAATCTCCACTGATGCCCCAGCCCTCCTTGTCCCCTTACATCTTTATCCATGTCACGTTCACCATCTTACATATTTCCTATTTTACTTTTCTGCGTTTTGTATACCTGCCCCTACTGGAACATTATCTCCATGTAGGCAGCCATTATTGTCTGGTTTGCTCATGGACATCTAGATGTAGCTAGCTCAGTGCCTGACACATAGTAGCCATTCAATAAATATTTGTTGAAGGAGGTTCTCACAGCCTAGCTGACCCTGGAATCTTCAGTTCACATTCATGTTTTCTCATTAGTCCAGGGAGGCAGAGGAAGTGGGTTGTGGTATTGGTTGGAGTTGCTCCCAGGTAAGCACATTGAAGAGGGGAGTACAGGAGAGCTGCGGTTATTAGTGATGCAGTGGCTCATGGGGTCGCCATGGGAACCAGTCTTGGTAAGGGGAGAAAAGGAAGCCATAAAGGGGGCTGACAGACCAGGTGAAGACGGAGTAGAGGACAGAATGGAGGGCTTGGGAGGTGGAAGGCTGGGTTAAAGACTAAGAAAGTTAGGAGGCTGCAGCCACAGTGAGACTCAAGTTCAACTACCAGAGGAATATTCCTTATTGGTCTTGACAAGGTGAAATGTGTCCAGATGTGAGCAGCTGAGATGGAACAGGAAAGTTCACCATAGGTGAGAACACGATGCTGAGCTAGGGGACAGGGCATCTGGGTACACAGTGAAGCACCTCCAGTTCCTGCAAGAACTGACACACAGTCAGAGGTTACATAGGGGCTGGAGCTTGGCACAGTAGTTAAGATGCCAGTTGGAGCACCTGCGTCCCGTAACACAGTGCCTGGACTTGTTCAAGCTCTGGCTTCTCTTCCAATTCCAGCTTCTCACTAATGCACACTCTCTAGGAAGGAGGGTCAGAGGGATGTAGCAGTGATGTTCAAACATTTGGGTCCCTGCCATCCACACAGGAGACCTGAATTGAGTCTGGGCTCCTGATTTTGGCCTGACCCAGCCCTGGCTGTTGTAGGCATTTGGGAAGTGAACCAGTGGTTGGAAGGTCAACTAATCACTCTCTCTCTATTTCCCCAGCTTCCTGCCCATGCAGACCTTGGAGGTGGTGGTGGTGGTGGTGGTGGTGGTGGTGGTGACTCAAGTCACTGGGCTCCTACACCCATGTGGGGGTCCCTGGATTGCATTCATTTCTGGCTCCCAGATTAAGTCATTGGGTTCCTACACCCACACGGGGGCCCTGAATTGAGTTCCTGGCTCCTAGATTTAGCCTGGCACAGCTCAGCCACAGTCATTTGGGCATTTGGGGAGTGAATCAGTAAACAGCAGTGCATTCTCTCTCTCTCTCTCTCTCTCTCCCTCACTCTCACTCTCTCCATCCCCCACTGGAAAGGAAGGAAAGAAGGAAGGGGGAAAGGGAGGGAGGGAAGGAGAGAGGGAGGGAGGAAGAAATCATAAAACCATCCCATTGGCGTGAAACAGCAAAGGCTCATTCATTGTTCACTGCAGGCTGGGTGGGGGTGCTGCTCTGCGCCTTCCCGCTGTGGGAGCCACAGCTGCTGGAACTGCCAGACCTAGAGCAATACTGCCACTGAGGCACACGGATGGAGAGCTTAGAGGGTCTTGGGCAGGAGGCAAAACTTTCACCTAGAGGAGAGCCAGGGTTTGTTCCAATCTCCTAATGCCATTAACATGAGACCCCTGCATGAGCGTGTAGGGGATGAACCATATTCAAACCACGCACCCTTGGAACAGAAGTGAGACGTGGTGGGGCCATCAAAGGGAATTAGGTTACAGGGCCCCACCCTCATGAAGGAACCAGTGTAGCTCCCAGGAGAGTGGGCTCATTATCCAGAGAACAGGTGGACACCAAGCAAACCCCCACCTCTCCTCTCCTGCCAGGAGACCTCTTCTGCCTCCTGCTCCCAATGCCTTTTTTTTTTTTTTAATTTTGATAGGCAGAGTTAGACAGTGAGAGAGAGAGACAGAGAGAAAGGTCTTCCTTCCATTGGTTCACCCCCCAAATGGCTGCTACGGCCAGTGCTGCACCAATCCAAAGCCAGGAGCCAGGTTCTTCCTCCTGGTCTCCCATTCGGGTGCAGGGCCCAAGCACTTGGGCCATCCTCCACTGCACTCCCTGGCCACAGCAGATAGCTGGACTGGAAGAGGAGCAACCGGGACTAGAACCCGGCGCCCATATGGGATGCCGGCGCCGCAGGCGGATGATTAGCCAAGTGAGACACGGCGCCGCCCCCCCCCCCCGCATGCGTTTTTGCCATGAGGCCATCACCAGATACCAAGCAAGTGCTGGCACCATGTTCTTGGGTCCCCAGAAGTGTGAGGCAAAATAAACATCTATCCTTTGTAGATGACCCAACCTCAGGTATTTTGTCACAGCCACAGAAAAGAGAGCAAGACAAGGTGACACATCAGCTCACAACTCATCAGCCAGAATTATTCACACAGCCTCGACTAGGAAGGAGCCAGGAAATCAGAATCATGCCATGTGCCTGGTAGCGGGGCAGAACAGGGGCTATTTGCCAAGAAGAACTAATATCTACTTGAAAAAGTCAGATGTTTTCCAAACTAACTCTCCTGCCTCAAAACCATCCTGTCTACCTGGTCTCCTGCGTCTCTTGACTTACAGTCATAAAGACTGGGCTCTGGTCTGATCCCTTCTTTTATTAGTTGAGCAATCATAGTCATTTAATTTCCTCTGATCTAATTATTCAACAATGCTCATCCCCATTCCTGAGGACATTAGGAAATATTGGATGAGAACCCTTACTCATATTTATATTAATAAGTTGGATTAGCCTGATGCAACACTAATTCAGCAGCTGGTAGCACTACTCATGATGATGCCTCGAGCAGCACATGTGGGAGGGGAGAGGGACAGGGTCTCCAAGGAGGGCCCCCCAATGGTGCAATAATGCACTTCCTGTGCTCTGATGGGGGAACTGCTCCCTGCCGTGTGTGGAACGCTACCCCGCCCTCTACCCCATCAGTCAGCTTTGTGTCTCTTTACTCTGAAAACCTCAGATCACATGGCCCGAACACCTGCTGGGCTTGGGAAATGAGGGGGAGTTTCTTTCCCCCCTTCCTCTGTTCTCTTGCTCCTGTGACATTCCCTTTGCTGCTGTCCTCCCAGCAGCGTCTGACCTTCCTCTGTTAGGGAATAGCCTAGGGCCATCTCCTGGTGTCAGAAGAATGTGTTTACCAGTTTCTATATTGCAGAACCATACGTACAGTGCCTAAAATGAGAGCAGGAATTCTGCACAGTGGAGGAGTGAGCACACATGCAGGTGGGAGGGCAGGCAACCTCACTAGCAGAGGTACTTGCCATGAGAGGGGCAGACAGCTGCCCACAAGGAGACCACGTGGGAGAAGGCAAGCCAAAGAGGTGGTCCACTCCCACATCCTTGGGGTAGCAGGTGGTGCCCTGATCGAATATACAAAAGAGGTGGAGTTTGGGTGGGGCTTAGTGTGCCTGAGGTTTCCTGGGAGTTTCATGGTGTCTCCATGCAGAGTTCAGGTTACAAGTGTTCACTATGCCAACGCTTCCTTCCTGGTGTAGGAGCACAGGTGCATCATGGGAAAGTAGACTTTTGGATTGGCACTTAAGAGGGTGAAGTAAAAGCGCAGAGCAGCAGAACAGAAATTGTGGCAAAATCTTCCAGTTCGGTTTTCCAAAGCAGCTCCCTGCCTGGTTCCCCGGATGACCAGCACCACGCCTGGCGGCACTGCTGGTCGGGTGTGAGGGCAGGCTGCTTGCTCTTACCCTTGAACTCTGCCCAAGCTTCTCTCCACCCAAGAATTCCATCCCATATCTTCTCTTACATCCTCTGTGCTTGTCCTTGTTATCACAGTCTGCGCGTGCAAGCAGAAACATTCTGTTTACATCTCCAACAGCTTGGCTAGGAAGTTCCAGCACTCTCCATTCTTGTGGGCCTCTTGAATCTTCCCTGTCAGAGGCAGAGGCTGAGAGAAGAACTCAAGCACATGCTCCTTTCCTTCCACTTGAGTCCAAGGCACAACCGTTCAGGGATCCGCCTGCTCACCCTCCAGGGGACAGCCTGTGAAACAGCACTGCACCCCAAAGCTCCATCGCGTGAGTCATCCTAAAAACACAAAGCAGAGTTCAGTGGCTCCGTGGGATGCCAAGGCCTCAGGCCACCGCTGGTGGTTTCAAGTCAGGCCTGGGGGCAGCTCTTCATCGCACTCTCAAAGCTTGGTTCAGGCGCCTGGCTCTAGGTCCAGACACAGCCTGAAGATGCGGATTCCTGAAGAACGCCCTTGAAAGTCACCAATTGTGCCTGACAAATGCGAAAAGCTGTGCAGTTTTCTCAGCAGAAATGAGCTGCACAGTGGGGGCTCATCGGGGACAGAGAGATCACGCCTGGGGCCCAGGCCCTGGTGCACTCTGCCCAGCGGGAGGAGGCACAGGCATTGTTAAGCCTGGAATCTGATGCCACATCAATGACAAGATGAATGCGACTGCTGGAGGCTTTGCAGGCACCCAGGCCAAACAGATGGGACAGAGAGGCAATGTGGCAGAGGCTCCAAGACACACAAGTCTCATAAAAAGGAGCCTTTGGTGTCAACCTCAGAGGCATCGCATCCTCGAAACGATGTCAGTGCCACTTGGAAACTTTGTCTCATTTCAGAGAAGCAAAGCAAGAGAGCACAGGTGATCGATCGCCCATCATGCTGAGGGGCAACACATCTTAACCTAGGGCGCTTCCATTTCTCTTCTACCTAACTTCCGCTTAGCATCCACGTGGAGTGCCTGTGTAACGAAGAAGGAGGGGTGTGGGGCTTGTCCATGTGCTTAGTAGGTTGACAGGATCATCGGGGCACTGGCCACCCAGGAGCCACCGACCTTCTAACAGCTGCCGCCTCCACTTGGAGGTGAGACCTGACAATGACGCTGTCTTCGCTGTGGAGTGGGTGTGTCCTGCCCAGACGGATTCCTTCCAGGTTCTCGGCACCAGGGGTGAATCAGCAGCAGAGGTGTAGATAAAGTGAAGACTGGGAGTGGGATTTACTTACAGAGAGTGAAGAGTTGGTGCATACTCAGAGGTGGGTATAAGGTACCTCAGGAGAAGAATCAGGCCCACCCAGGGCTGGGCACCCATTTACTGGGTGGGAGTGTGTCCTAATGGAATCTACCCTTGGGCTAATGCAGGGGCAGGGCAGGGGTCAGTGATCTGGGAAGGTCCACGGCGTCTGTATGTGCAGCTCAGCACATGCACGCTCTTTGTGCTATCTTCTGCGTGGTGGAGTAGGCTCAGGGGCACCGTGGGAAGGGGGAGGGGTTTGCGTGGTACAGGGCTACAGCAAGAAGACTGCGACAACCTCTCAGCGCCTTTGTTCACTGACCTGCTCCCCACCTGGGCCGTATCACCCTGAAACAGGTGAGAGCAAAATGTCCCCTCCAAGTTTTCTTTATTTTGGGGGCTTCTGAGCAGTTTAGTTTTAATTAAGCTATAATTGGTGTAAAGTAATATTTATTTTAGAAATTTCCCACTGTAGGGAAATTAAACAGATTGTCATCACTTCTTTTCTTCCTGTAATTTGGTTTTTGGTAGTTTTGTTTCTTAGTTCTATCTTTTAGTGTTTTACAAAACAAAAGCCTTACAAGACTAGCAACTGTAAAGCTCCCTCTGGTGGTGCAGGCACTGTGGTGCAGCAGCTTGAGCCACCACTAGGGACGCTGCATCTCACATCAGGGGCCTGTGTGAGTCTCCACTACTCTGCTTCTGATCCAGCTTCCTGCTCATGCACCTGGGAAGGCAGAAAATGATGGCCTGGGTGCTTGGGTCCCTGCCACCCATGTCAAAGACCAGCATACAGTTCCAGGCTCTTGGCTGTAGCCTGGTCAAGCCCTGGCTGTTTCAGGCATTTGGGGAGTAAATAGAAAAAAGAAAAAAAAAATGGATGAAAGATATCTCTGTTTCTCCCTCCCTGTTATCCCATAAATTCTTTCAAATAAATACATCTTTTTTGTAAAAATCCCTCTGGTGGCTAGGCTGTTGATAGATCCGAGGATTTCTACTGATGTGACAGAAATCACTCTGCAAAAAGTGAGGCGAATTGTGGACGGCAGCTTTCAGGCGCCATGACTCCTATGGAGGGCTCATCTGTTAGACAGTGGGAGCTGGCAAAACCCTGCTTCCAGCTTTCAGGTTCCGAGTAAAGTCACAACAATGACTTTAGAACAAAAGTTTAAACAGAAGCACAAAGAGTTTTTATTCTAGGAATCCGTCTTTCAGGGTACGGTCCCCAATTCTTTCCATTCAATTTGGAAGCCATAAAGACCAGTCACATTTGGCAATAATGATCTTTTATTGATTATAAGTAAAAGATAGATAGATAGATAGATAGATAGATAGAGGGGAGTTTCTAGGTACTAATTGATCTTTTATCCCCTGAGCTACAAGAATACCATGCAGGGGGCAAAGTCCCAGGAAGAGCCTCCAAGCTGAGAGAGTATTGTGTCTACAAGGCAGACTTATTTTTGAAATGGCCCATATGGCTCCACTTTGAACTTTTAGTGCTGACAGGTAGCTCTGGGGAGCCAGATGGCAACACAGGTAGCAGTCCAACATCATAAATCTTAATTCAATTAAATTTTCAAAAGAGAGAACTAAAAAAAAAACACAAATGTAATTGGATACAATTATCTTAAGGATTACACACATGAGGATAGACGTTTTGCCTACTAGTTAATATGCTGATTAAGATCCCTGCATCCTATTTCAGAGTGCCTGGATAGGAATCCCAGCTCCACTTCTGATTGCAGATGTCTGCTAACATGCACCCTGGGAGGTAGTGGTGGTGGCTCAAGTAGTTGGGTCTCTGCCACCCACATGGAAGACCTGGACTGAGTTCCCAGCCCTTGGCTTCAGCCTGGCCCAGCCTTGACTTGCAGGCATTTGGGGGAGTAACACTGCAGATGGGAGCACTCTAGCTTGCTTGCTCACTCGTGCGTGCATGCTCTCTCTCTCTTCCTGTTTCTCTTCTCTGTCTCTACTTCTCAAATAAATAAATAAATAAATAAATAAATTTAAGAATTACACACAAAAAATGTGCCCCTGTTATTTACTCTTCTGTCCTTTTTTGGTACATAATTACTAACTGGGATTGTGGAACAGTCTAGATGCAATCATGTATTTGCTAATATTAGTGCAACATTAATTACCTATTATATGATTATAAAGTAGGTAGGTAAACATAAATGGAGGAAAGACAAATATAATCAAAATACCCCAGCCCAGACAGACAGGAGGGTCAGGCGGACATCAGAAAATGTAAACAATAACAGTGCTTAAGGAAGGGATTTTTCTCTGAATGAGAAGTGGCACACATCAGGAAAGAACTCCAGGGTCATGGGCACCCACACCCCATGAAAAGAATTTCAGAGTTAAGGGTCAGAGGATCTCCTTAAAGAATAAAAGGGTCTTGGGGGGATGTAGAAACTGTCAGAAAACCATTAAGTCTCACCGCCAAGTCAGGCATCTCACAGCCATCTGGGCGATGTCCAGCAAGCCTGTGCCTTCCCTAAGGCAGCTCTCCAAGACCAGGTAAAAGCCAGGTACCCGGAAGAGTCTGAGACGGGCACCTGCGATGGCATCCGTTGGGTTCTGCACCGGGTGACCTCAAGCCTGCAGAGTCCACTGAGAAGTAAAAGCCCATGAGTGAAGAAACAAGAAGGGTCCCCCACCCCCTGGCTGTCCAACACACTCTAGCAGGTAGACTTTGTCCGTAAGTGCCCGAAATGTCAAGAGTGCACACTTGAGCAGCCTGGCATGTATACAATTGCTTTGAATGCCCCTGCCCTCTAACTAATGTCCAACTTTCAAAAGAAAAAAAAAAATGAAGGCGGGGGAGACACTGGCCTTTTAAATCCTCTAGAAGTCACTTCAGCCAAAGGAGGAAGCTCACAACAATTGTTTATACCTCGGTGCCCACAAGCAGCAATCAACAAACAGAGCACGATCTCCGATCCTGGGAGGATATGGGTCCTTTTTGCCCACTCTGGCTCTTATAAATCGTGTCCAAGCTGCTCCAAGAACCTACACCTGGCTGCTTGCCATGGGGCCTGGAATGGGAAGGGAAAACTGCTGCCAATCTAAAAGCTGAAATTAACCAACATTAACTGCAATTTACTCTCCAAACCTTCCATGGAAGTCGTAAATCTTCAATACACTCCAGAGTTCCAAAATACTCACATCAGACAGATTCCATGGGTGCAATTATTGTCTCAGTGGAGAGAAAGATTCCTAGTGTTTCATCACCTTCCCATTCTGATTTGCATTTTTAAAGAGAATGATGTTACTAGTTGATGGTCTACAGAGCCAGAAATGAATGCAGCAAGTGATGGCTGCCCAGTTTACCTAGGTGTTCCAGAATTTCTCCCGTAACACAGACTCCGGACGCCGTGTTGCCAGGTGGGCTAACTCTGCAGTGCAGGATGTCAGAGCTGTGACTGACTTTGCACCCCAGTCACAAGACAATCACGTCCAAGCCCGTGGTCTTCTGGACAAGCTAGGGAACTCTCAGGCGAGCGCCTCCTGCTCTCCCCGGCGTGCCTCATTAGCTAGTGTTGTCAGAGATACAGAAGCCCAGAGCAGTTAGCGGCAAAGAAATCCAAATTACCATTAATTAGATTCATCAGTGTTCGTCTCAAAGGTACCCAAATATATGAACAAAATTGGAGTTCTTAAAAAAATGAAAACCTTATTTATTTATTTTTTGACAGGCAGAGTGGACAGTGAGAGAGAGAGAAAGGTCTTCCTTTTTCCGTTGATTCACCCTGCAATGGCCACTGCGGCTGGCGCACTGCGGCTGGTGCACCGCGCTGATCCGATGGCAGGAGCCAGGTGCTTCCTCCTGGTCTCCCTTGTGGGTACAGGGCCCAAGCACTTGGGCCATCCTCCACTGCACTCCCAGGCCACAGCAGAGAGCTGGACTGGAAGAGGAGCAACTGGGACTAGAACCCGACTTGTAACAGACAGCCAACCGTATCTGTGACCCATTCAAAGGAAGAGAAGAACCAGAGGCCCTGAAACACCTGAAGCCAGAGTGGATGGTGGCTTGCACTCCAGCTCAGGCTGCTTCTCCAACCTCAGCATGCATCATCATTACTTGGAGGCTGTTCAACACAAACTGTTTTAATCCAGAAAACCTCAGAATTTCTGATTTAGCATCACTAGGATTGGGTCTGAGAACGTACATTGCTAACGAAAACCCAAATGAGGACAACAATGCTGCCAGTGGATGAGACCAACGCAAGGGGTGGTGGAAAAAAGTGGTAGTCAAAGCACTTCTCAAAGTATCTCAAGTGCATTTCAGCTGGAGCAAAATGAACAACTAAAAAAGGAATTGTTTTAATCCTGCAGTTATTTTTCATAAAAATGACAAATTATCTCTAAATATCTGTAAATATAATTATGCTACTGAAATTAATATAAAAAAATTGCTGCCGGCGCCGCAGCTCACTAGGCTAATCCTCCGCCTTGCGGCGCCGGCACACCTAGTTCTAGTCCCGGTCGGGGCGCCGGTCCCGGTTGCCCCTCTTCCAGGCCAGCTCTCTGCTGTGGCCCGGGAGTGCAGTGGAGGATGGCCCAGGTGCTTGGGCCCTGCACCCCATGGGAGACCAGGAAAAGCACCTGGCTCCTGGCTCCTGCCATCGGATCAGCGCGGTGCGCCGGCCACAGCACGCCGGCCACAGCGGCCGTTGGAGGGTGATCCAACGGCAAAGGAAGACCTTTCTCTCTGTCTCTCTCTCTCACTGTCCACTCTGCCTGTCAAAAAAATAAAATAAAAATAAAAATAAAAAATAAAAAATTGCTGAGTGAGAAATTTAACAGTAATAATAAGACTGTAAACTTTTAAAAAAAAAAAAAAAGGTTTACTTATTTATTTGAAAGAATTATATGAGAGAGGAGAGGCAGAGAAGAAGAGGCCTTCCATCTGTTGGCTCACTCCTTAACTGGCCACAAAGGCCAGAGCTGCGCCGATCCGAAGCCAGGAGCCAAGAGTTTCTTCCAGGTCTCTCACATGGCTGCAGGGGCCCAAGGACTTGGGCCATCTTCTACTGCTTTCCCAGGCCACAGCAGAGAACTGGATCGGAAGTGGAGCAGCCAAGACTCAAACCGGCGCCCATATGGGATGCCAGCACTGCAGGCAGCGGCTTTACCTGCTATGCTACAGCGTCGGCCCAACAGTAAGCTTTTTAAAAAACTTGTAAATATATTGATAGGCAGGAAGGACTAGACAAATACATTGAAAGTGGAAAAGTTTAGCACACTTTCTCATCATGCACAAATAAATCAACTGTAAGAAATACATACATGATTCAAACAATTAGATCCTCACTCTCTCTCCTCTCTCTCTCTCTCTCCCTCCCCCCACCTCTCTTGTCCCACAGAGACTAAACCATAAATACAAAAGTAAATGAGGGGCCAGTGTTGTGGCATGGTGGGTAAAGCTGACACCTGAAGCACCGGCATCCCATATATGACACTGATTCGAGTCGGCTGCTCCTTGTCCGATCCAGCTCTCTGCTATGGCTTGGGAAAGCAGTAGAAGATGGCCCAAGTGCTTAGGCCCCAGCACCTGTGTGGGAAATCTAGAAGAATCTCCTGGCTCCTGGCTCCAGATGGGCCAAGCTCTGGCTGTTGCGGCCGTTTGGGGAGTGAACCAGTGGATGGAAGACCTTTCTCTCTGCCTCTCCCACTCTCTGTAATTCTACCTCTCAAATAAATAAAAATCTTTTTTAAAAAAGGAAAATGGAACATTTATCTTAAAATGCATCAAATACTGAGGACCAAAGGAGATCTCTACAAATGCCAAAAGGCAGAAGATGTGCAAGCTACCTTTACTGGCCACAGTTTAAAAAGACTGTAATTATGTTTCAAGAGTGTAAACAAAGAATCCAAAAAGAGTCCTGGCTTCTTCAGAAAAAGTATTTTTAAACATTGTATATGCAACTGTTGGTTCAAAAAGGAAAGCACAAGTACAACTAAAGACCCACCTCTCCTTCTGGAGCCGGGAGACATGTGCCTTTGGCCTCCCTGTCCCCGTAGTTGGACAACAGCAGAAGTTTAGAAACTGAACAGAGCTGTGCTGCGTGTGTTGGTCAGCTTGTCCTCACGACAGTAAATACTTAAAATAACCTGCTTAGAAGGAAAGGTTTTCAGCTCACAGCTCTGGACTGCCACAGTCCACGACGGGGAAGCCCAGCAGTCTGATGAGTGGTGGACGGCAGAACACGTGCAGAAGGAGGAGCATGGCAAGCCAAGAGGCAGAGGGAGAAGCCAGGCCACACGGAGCTCCAACAGCCAACCCTCTCACAAGGACTGCCTTCTGGGGCTGCCTCTAGTGACCTAGGGGCCTCCCAGCATGCCCATCTCCCAGACATCATCTTCAGATCAGGGCTCTACCCTTCATCCACCAACCATTAATCCACTAACCATTCACAGAAGGGGACCAAGCCTTTGACATATGGGCCTCTGAGGCACACACACACAAATATCCAAACCATAACATGAACTTAGGAGACTGAGTGACTCCCACCAGTGGATTGCTGACAACTACAACCAATTCCATCTACACTGTGCCCATCCATCCTTTAACAACTATTTTGCGAGTAGGCACTCAACACACACACACACACACACACACGGCATACTGAATTAAGGGGGTAACAGAAAAGGACACACTCAAAGTGGTAATTATTTGCAAAACAAAACAAAAAAAAATCAGATGTGGCCACCCTCAAGCTAAGCACATTAAATATTGTAAAGATCTCCTTGCCTTGAACAATCTTAAGTGTGATAAATCTGAAGGCCTGAGGTTGGGCATTCAACTTACGAAGTGGGCAGATTCTAGGACATGTGGGTACAGCAGAGTGTGGACGCAGCAGGAGGCGGTCAGACTTGGATCCCAGATGAAACCCAGGGCATTTCTTTGCTCTAGCTTTACAAAACAAGGTCCTGTTGCCTTGCAGGTGGGGCTCTTGGTACATGAGTTCTTTTGTGTGTTATATTCTGTATGTTTTAAATACTTTATATCTTTCAAAATGAAAATATTTATTATTGTGTCATTTACAAGACTGTTACAAAATTCATACTGCACTAATGGGAAGGGATAAGAAAGCAATTTTGTAATGTTTATTAGATTTCACTAGTGTCTACAGTCTTCAGCTGAGTGACTGCATTTTGGAAAATGTATCCTCAAGGAGAAAATGTAGTCAATATATTCATTGAAACATCATTTATAATGATGAAAAATGAGAAAATCAAAGTTCAAAATAAAATTATTACTTAACTGAAGGGTTGGAAAACTAAGACAGCCTATGGACAAAACCCAATGCATTGGCTGTTTTTATAAAGTTTTAGTTGACACACAGCCATGCCTATTTGTTTACGTATAGTCTGTGGCTGCTTTTACATTAAGTCAGCAAAGCTGAGTAGTAGTGATCAAGACCAAAGGGCCCAAAACCCAAAAATAATTACTACCAGTCCCTTCGTAGAAAAAGTTTACCAACTTTTACTTAATTTATGGTACTTCCATACAACAAAATATGATTCAATCATTTAAAAGTACATTTATTAGAGAAAGTTCAATGACATGAATAAAGATTTGAGATTTAATGTCAAGTTAAATATGCATATGCACTTTGATTCCAACCATGACAACAATATGCAGAGAACTCATTTATAGCCTCAATATTCATTGGTTCCACACTGCACCTCAGAACATGTTTTCAAAACACTGCTGCAGGTCAGGGTGGGGACGATTCCTTCACACAGATAACTAAACAGGCCATGATGATGCAGCCACACAAATGCCCTGAAAGAGGAACTAGAGGTCACATACGCACACAGGAGCAATGTCTGACCTGAGCCTGGGCCCAGGGGATGCCTCCAGAAGACGTGGTGTTTCCATCTACAGCCTGAAGCAAGCGGGTACACTCCAGGGAGCTACAGAGAGAAAGTGCTCATCAGAAAGCAGCAAACCAGGGAGAAACAGGGTAAATCAAAGCCTGAGGGCAAGAGAGGAGTCAACCCTGCCAGACGCCTAAAGCCAAGCCATCATAGCCACAACTCGGGGTTTGAAGGGACACCAAAGAAACCCGGTCAGGACAAAATCTAGCATGAATAATCACACCACCATCCCCTTCTCTCTCCCTGGCCTCCTCCCTTTCCCAAGAAGGAAGAATTGACATCAAGGGCAGTTGAGTCATTGTACACAGTAAGAAGTAGGGAAGAGTGAAGAAAAGGGAGAGAGCAACACCTTTGCATGAATAAGAAATGCAAGTAAAATGTTTTAGTTATTTTTTTAGGACCTGTTGAAATTTGTTTCCTTAAACAGACACTTGGAACTGGACAACATGGGCCCTGAAATTATAAAGATCCAATGTGCTGCAGAGAGAATATATGGCACTTGTCACACACACACAAATAGATTCTTTTTTCAAGACAGGACTTATTTCTATAAATAGACAAGAAGCAAATGCTTTGTCTCATAAATCCTTTTACTGACTTTAAAATTAGATGTTCTTCCAGTACTTCTTGAGGGATTGTCCTCCTTAGTGGAGTCTGGCTGGACACCCCTGCACCATTTACTGAACACCTGAGGACTCACACGATGTGTGGTTGGTATCAGAGCAGTGGATTCAGCCCCACATCCCCACCCCCATTTTGCCTAATTCTAGCACCTTCCGGACCTGGGGAGACTGTGACTTCCTCCTGCATCTTGTTTATGAAGTTCTGTCCATCTCACTCTAGTCTCTCCTCATTGTCAAGGGGAGCACTCAGAAGCCGTGGCCCCATTTTCCTAAGAACACTCTAGAGCTCTGCTGTTCCCACTACTAGATTTCAGCTTTGGCCCCGATTGTCCCCATTCTGGTACCAAATGTAAATGATGCTGTCAATAGTTCTTCCAGAGCCACGCTGCAGGCTGCTGATGCCATCCCTTCTGCGTGTGTGTGTGTGTGTGTGCACGCGCATGCTCGTGCACACTTCCCCCTGCATCACATCATACCGGAATGACCACGGTCACTCACTAAGTGATTTGCCTTCACCAAGCCACTGTGCACATTTTCAAAAGCATCCTTTCTTCAATCACTTCCCTGTTTTGAAAACTTTCAGTGGTTTCCCTTTAGCCGCGGGATAAACTTCATACTCGTTACCCTCATCTGTTCATGTTCCTCAAATTCAGATTACATCTACCTGCAAATCTTCACATTTTACCAGCTCCCATCACTACCATTGAGACAGGCTGCTCAGACTCCTATATGCTCACCCTGCAGAGGACCCGACTTTTCCTTTCCCTCCACCTGAACACAGTCCAGAACCCAAGGCCGGGAGGCTGGGAGCCACCCTGAGCCAGAGATGGTGTTCTCTCTCGTCATTCCTCAGCTCGCTCTCAGCGCACCTCACATTCTGCCACGGCAGATTTCTTCCCATGAACGTGGGGCTTCTCTCCCTAACCAGATCTTAATTTACCTGATAACTAACACTGACTTCCTCAACTTGTACCCAGTGCTCAAAAAATTCACCTGGCGATAGATCATTCCTTTTATGACGGACGCATTCAGGGTCTGCCCTCCCTCGGCATGAAGCCCGTCCCCCAGAGCCGCAAGAGCCTCCTGGCCAGGCTTTCTCCAGGCTGCTGTTGAGGCAAAGCTGAGGCAGTCCAGTTCTGTCTTGGCTGCACACTGCACCTGGGGCTGAACAGACATCTGGCATTGACTGGCTAAGAGCTCAGGGCAGAGAGCAGAGTGCACTCAATCCTGATTTAGGATAAAATGCATTTACCCTTAATATACTAATATTTAGTGTAAAACTCAATAAAAACTGCTAACTATTGAACCCTCATCATACATACGCCTCTAAAACAACACACTGAGTACTTTGCATGTTGTCTCATTTCAGTTTCATAACATTCCAATGAGACAAGCATCATCCGATCTGCTGAGCTGGGAATCAAGAACTTATTAGCGGGACCGATGCTGTGACACAGCAAATGAATGCCACTTCTGATTCAGCTCTCTGCTATGGCTTGAGAAAGCAGTAGAAGATGGCCCAAGTCCTTGGGCCCCTGCACCCAAACAGGAGACCCAGAAGAAGCTCCTGGCTTCTGGCTCCTGGCTTTGGATCAGCACAGCTCTGGCCGTTGCAGCCAACTGGGGAGTGAAACATTGAATGGAAGACCTCTCTCTTTCTCTCTGCCTCTCCTTTCTCTGTGTAACTCTGACTTTCAAATAAATACATAAATCTTTAAAAAATTTTAAAAAGATCATCAAATTCAATGCAAAGATTAAGCTCATTGAAAGTCATGGGCTATTAAAGAAAAAAAGAACTTATTAGCAAGGTCTTGACCAAGGACACCTGTGCTATTGCATGGCACCTGCAGTGCCCTGCTTGAGTGATCCGGTGGAAGGAAGGCAATCAACCTGCTCCTCCTCCCGTCTCTCAGGTAGAGGTGAGGGATCGTGATGATGTGTTGAAGAAGGTGTGGAATAGACAGGAAGGAAACTGGGGGTCTGCTCTATTGCTCAGTTATGGGATCTTCCTATAAGCTTCGAGTCCGAGGCAGGTGAGCCCAGGTACTGCCTGCTTCCTATAACTGAGTATTGACAATGCAGCCATAAAAATAATTATGCATCTACTGGGCAATTTCAACCTCATACTTTCTTTTTTGTTGTTTTTGTTTTGTTTTGTTTTCATCCAAGGACCTCAGAGGCCATAGGTTCAGGCATATACTTTCATGAGTCTGGGAAAAAGGAGCCTGCTAGCTACAAAATAAAAAGTATACAGAAATGTAGCCATTCTAAAAAATAAATAAACAAATAAGCAATGTAGCCAAAACAGAGCACTGCTCTCCCAAGCCTCGTGCACAGGGTGATGTAACTCCACAGGGTCTGTAATTCCATGCAGATCTTCCCCTTGCCACCTGTGACACACGTCAGAGTGGCTGATCACGAGCCACATCATCTCCGACGCCACTGATTCTTTAATCCTCTGTGTGGTTTTGACTCAGACATTGTTCCTTCTGTTCTCCCGGCAAGCAGCTGCCTCCTTTGAAAACCAAGGACACCAACTGATCCAAATGACATTCAAGTCAGTGTCGCTGGATTGCAGTAGACCTGGAAACAGCACACAACTCAGCTTCAATCTCTGGAAAGAAACAAAAAACCAGTCATCTAGCACTCGGCTGATAAAGACATAAAAGACCATTCTCAGAGCCGTTGTTCTGACCATAGTCCATCATTCTGTTACCAGAGAATGGCAGGGTTCTTGTCTTCGTGCAAGAAAGAATTCAGGCGTGAAACAGAGAGTAGTGGGAGGTAAAATAGCAAGGTTTATTAGGGCAGGGACATCTGTAAGAACGGATGGGCACCTCTCCACACAGAACCTGAGGGAGAGTGCCCAGTCGCTCGGACTGGAGGGGGAAGGAGCGAGGTTACATGGTGTGGGGAGAGGTTACACCTGGGCAGGCCAGGTGGGCGGCTCAGCAGAGAGGCAGAGGGCTGAGCTCGCCACCGGTTGAGGCCAGGGGTTTTTAAGGAGATGGGTCTTTGTCTTCACACATCTCCTCCCGAAACAAAGGATTTTATGGATGTAAATATTAAGAAGCTCCTATCTGAGTTTTCCCCTGAAGGTATCAGACAGGAGGAAGCCTAGCTGAGTTTAGAGGAAGGATGAGCAAGACCCCCTGGAGAATTAGGATCCAGAGAAGGGTATTTGAAATGCAGATACTGGGCTGCATCTGGAAGGTTATCAGGCAGAAGGGGCGGGACCCCCACCTGGCAGGTTATCAGGTAGAAGGGGGCAGGGCAGGTTGCAGATACTGGGCTGCCCCTGAAACGTTATCCAGATGGCTTTGAGATGCAGATGCATATGCTGGACATAAATGTCTTTTCTTTAGGCCTTTGTCACACACACATAAGCTCATATCTGACTTCCTACCTAACAATTCCAGATGTCCTGCTACTGACATTTAGGGTAACGGATGACAGGAAGGTATCACCTCGGAATGTACCCTTCTGCAGGCTGGAAACCGACTTGCAAGCCACTCGTCTCTGAAGGATGAGTGAAGATTAATGAGGCACTCTGGCTCTATTGGTCTGAGTTTGAAATGACAGCAAAGGGAGAGAGAGAATAGCACAACAGACTGCTGTCACATACAAAAGGAAACTTTGTTAACAATTCTCCCCCTAAGTCTAGGTTCTGAACTAGCTGAATTGTTGAGCAATTATCTAAATGTCCTCAGTAGATGATAATAATGCCCTCAGTATCTATTGTTATGCCCGGCTTCTCATGTCTTCGTTTGCATTTCCTCCTGATCAGATTTACCTAAGATAATTTTATTAGCATTTTATTGTGCAGTGTGGAATGCCACAGTTCATACTCCAATCAATCTCTTGCAAAAATCCCGGCTGTCTCACCCCTTTCTCCCTTTGCTTAACTCACTTGCAAAATGTGAAAACACAGATGAACCCTGAGGACAGCACACTAAATGAAATAAGCCAGGAAGACTGAGAGGGTTGAGCCAGACAAGATCTTCCCCAGAGTCTCCCCACAGACACCGATCTGAGCAGCTACTCACACACCAATCAACCTTTCGAGAGCAGGGGAAACACCGTGAGGGGGCATAGTGCCTGGTTTTAGTATAATAAGAAAAGACACATTGAGGAAGGCAGGGAAGAGTTGCCTGCGTGTCGTCCCCCCATCCTCTGCCCAGTGTTGCAGAGTGGGGAACACCATGGCCTTATAAAGAAGAGAATTATGCACATGACATCTACTGGTCTCTGTTGAGACCAAGAGGGACTTGTTCAATGGGAGAAGGGTAAGCAGGAAGCGCTTGGCAAGCCTCGCTTGTACAGCAGACACCAGGGATATTTCAAAACCACCGCTCTACCTTCCTTATTCATTTTCTCTGCTGGTGAACTTGTTGTTTTCTTCCATCAGTATGGATTTGTGTTTGACTATTCTGTTTTTCATTCCAATAAAAATCTTGCTAAAGCTTCTTGTTCACAGACATGACTCCGTCTTGTAGATTAAAAAAGAAAAATTAGGGGCAGGTGTTTGGCCCAGAGGTTAAGATACTCATTCAGTCTCCTGTATCCCATATCAGAATGCCTAAGTTCCAGTCCCAGCTCCATCTGGATTCCAGCTTCCCACTAATACACATCCTGGGAGGCCCAGGCGGTGGCTCAAGTAGCTGGATCCCTGCCAAGTATATACAGGACACTTGGATGGAGTTCTGGGCTCCTGGCTTTGGCCTGCCCAGGTCCAGCTGTTGTAGACATTTGGGGAATAAATGGTAGTTCTCCCTTTCTCCCTCCCTCCCTCCCTTTCTCCGTCTCTCTTCTTCTCAAATGAATAAAATAAATAAACTTTATTTTTAAAAAGTTTTTTTAAAAAAATACCTTAAACAAATATCTTCTAAAATTTTCTTCTGATTTTTACAATAAATCTAATTTATGATTTACATTTTTTCTTCTGTCTTTAAAATATCACTTCCCTTCTTTAGTGCTATGGGGTGGGGGGCATTCCTTCAGCTGTTTCTTTACTTATATTTATCACGAACTCAAAGAACCCAACCAGGCCTCATATTAGAAACTAGACCCTGTACTGTGATCATTCTTGTGCGGTTGGTTAAGCCACCACCTGCAATGCCAGCATCCCATATCACAACAAGTCCCAGCTGCTCCGCTTCCCATCTAGATCCCCGCTAATGAACTCGGGAAAGTAGCAGATGATGGTCCAAGTACTCGGGCACCTGCTCCCCATGTGGGAGACCTAAAGGAGTTCTAGGCTCCTTTCAGGCCTGGCCCAGCCCCAACCATTGCAGACATTTGGGAAGTGAACCAGCAGATGGAAGATCTCTTTCTGTCTCTCTCCCTGTCACTCTGCCTTCCAAATAAACAAAATAAACCTTGAAAGAAAGAGAGGAAGGAAGGAAAGGAGGGAGGAAGGAAGAAAAGAGAAAGAATATGTACTGTGCCATTGTGATCTCCATAAAATTGTTAAGAATCCCCCCCCCTTTGAACACTCGTATGAGCTGAGTGCAAGTGTGTGCGCATTCTGAGCCCAGTTCTTACAGGTGGTTCCACCAGGGTTCTTCAGTAAATGTAATAAGCAGCACACACCCCCTTTTATTCCTGAGTGAGAAGAAGAAAATGCAGCTCCCGGGCAACTGAAGCTATCTGTGCACCAGTCCACTTCAGGGAGCAAAGTGAGGAAAGGGAGACTTGCCCTGTAAGCAGCTCTCTCCTGAGGGCTCTCAGCATGAGCCTCTATCCAGCCTCTCACATCTGGGAACCTCCGCTTAGAAGAAAGGCTGTGACTTACACCTCAGACATCAGCGTTCTGTTTGATGATGCCATGCTTTTGCACGTGCTAAAGAAGCCAGCTGCCCTGGCCTGCCATACGCGACCCATCCATCAAGGTTGTTCTCCAGATTTCTGCTCCATGATCTCTTCCTCTGCGAAGACTTTCCTGGAAAACCCCTCATTCAGATGGGACTGGTCTCTGCTACTTATTTGCAGACATACTATTTAATTCATTAGTTTAAATACTCACTGGCCTGGGTTCTGTGGCGCCGGCATCCCATATGGGCGCCGGTTCTAGTCCTGGTTGCTCCTCTTCCAGTCCAGCTCTCTGCTGTGGCCTGGGAAGGCAGTGGAGGATGGCCCGGGTGCTTGGTCCCTGCACCCGCATGGGAGACCAGGGGGAAGCACCTGGCTCCTGGCTTCGGATCAGTGTAGTTATGGCCGTTGCGGCCATTTGGGGAGTGAACCAATGGAAGGAAGACCTTTCTCTCTATCTCTCTCACTGTCTGTAACTCTACCTGTCAAATAAATAAATAAATAATCTTTTTAAAAAATACCCACTGGCCATACTAGACTGTCTCTCTATATCTTTTTTTTTGGGGGGGGGGGGAGAATGAGAGAGAGAGAGAGATCCTTCATCCACCGGTTCACTTCCCAAATGCCCACAACAACAGTCCGAGTTGATTCAGGTCAAATCCAGGAGCCACACAACGTATCTCTCACATGCGTGGTAGAAAACCAAATACTTGGACCATCACCTGCTGCCTCCAAGCACATCTGCAAGATGCTGAATCAGAAGTTGAGGTGGAACTCACTCCAGTAGAGGACATGAGCACCCCACGTTGGCGGCTCAACCCGCTGCACCACAACGCCCTCACTTAGCAAGGGTCCTATCTAATAGTGGATCATCCATGAGTGTTAAACCCAAGGCTGTGCAACAAAAAGACACATGCCAGCTACCTTCAGAAACAGTATTTGTCCTGAGGGAGGCTGTTGCCTCACTCTCCAGTTTCTAGAGCTTTCCTGGAGAAGACCTAGAGGTGGTGAACTAAGGGATCACCTCTGACTGATCCCTGAAGACGCTACAGTAGTGCAGGAGGACCCTGCCAGAGACAGCATGGCTGGAGTCTCCTAACCCAGTCCCACAGTCAAAAGAAGCAATGTGGGTGCCTCCTGGATAATGAAAAATGGTCAGCTCTCATCCTTGACTTTCAGAGCGACTGCAGACTTGATCATGGGAACTTAGGGAAGGGACTGTGCTGAACATCTGCACTTCTAAAAACTGCAGCAGGGGGCCGGCGCCGCGGCTCACAAGGCTAATCCTCTGCCTTGCGGTGCCGGCACTCCGGGTTCTAGTCCTGGTCGGGGCGCCAGATTCTGTCCCGGTTGCCCCTCTTCCAGGCCAGCTCTCTGCTGTGGCCAGGGAGTGCAGTGGAGGATGGACCAAGTACTTGGGCCCTGCACCCCATGGGAGACCAGGAGAAGCACCTGGCTCCTGCCATTGGATCGGCGCGGTGCGCCGGCCGCAGCGTGGAGGCTATTGGAGGGTGAACCAACGGCAAGGGAAGACCTTTCTCTCTGTCTCTCTCTCACTGTCCACTCTGCCTGGCAAAAAAAGAAAAAAAAAAAAAGAAAAAAAAAAACTGCAGCAGGGCTTTGCCCTTCCTGGGAATACAGATACCCAGTGAATTAAACAATTACATTAGCCCATTTTCTCACAGAAGCTTAATGGGTATATGTGGAAGTCTAGTCAAAATGAATCAGATTGCAACAATTTTTTAAAAAACTGCATTCCAGGGGCAGGCAAGATGTGGTTAAGATCATGGTAAAGACATTAATATCCCATATTGGAAAGCCTGGGTTCAAGTCCTGTTTTCATTCCTGATTCCAGCTGCTGGCTAATGCACACTCAGGGAGAAAGCAGGTGCTGACTCAAGTAATTGGATCCCTGTCACCCACATGGGAGATTTGGATTGAGTTCCTGGATTCCAGGTCTAGTCAGTCTAGCCCCAGCCATTGTGAGCATTTGGGGGAGTAAACTAAAAGACAGGAGTCTCTCTCTCACACACACACACACACATGCACACAAATAAAAAAACTCATTTCAGGTCGAAGGTTAGTGGCAGCAGAGGGAAAAAGGCACACAGAGACTGCTTTCAATAAAAGTCATTTAGAATATTTTAGCACCACCTCATGAACTGCTTGGAACCAGAAACATTTGCTGCTGCTGTTGTTATCCTCTGCATTCAAAAAATATTCCACCCATAAAGTCCATGTCCTTGGCAGTAACTCTTGGCAATCTAATTAATTGCTTCCAACAGGGAAAAGGCCAGATATGTTTTTGCTGCCCTTACACAAAATAGTCAATAATCTGAGAGTCAATCTATGGCAATTAGGCAGGCTTTTACTATGTATGTGGAATCACCCGAATCAAAAGCTATTTTCTATCTTACAAATGTCCCTTATCATTGTTGGGAGCTTATGAGTGTGCACTGCAAAGCTGAATAGAGGCCCTTCATTTGTCCATGCAAGACAAGCAACTGAAACTGGCTTGTGGTGTTTATTAGACTATCTCAAACGGTGCCTTTCTTAGTCTAGGCTGAATCCAGTCCCAATCAGTTTTCTTGTTAGAGTTGGCTCAGGACAGCTTCTCTCTTGAGCCAATATTTAAGATATCATAATAGGTGGATTCTTTTTGGTATTTTTTAAATTATTTTATTTATTTGAAAGGGAGATGGAAAGAGAAACAGAGATAGAGTTCTCCCATTTACTAGTTCACTACCCAAATCCCCACAACCCTGGGGGCTGGACCAGGCTGAAGGCAGGAACTAGCAGCCAGGAACTCTGAGTCTCCCACATGGGTACTTAAGCCATAACCTCTGCCTCCCCAGGTGAACGTTAGCAGGAAGCTGGAAATGGAGAACGGAGCTGGGACTCAAACCTAGAGGACCGTGATATGGATGCGAGAGTGCCAGGTGTCACCACTGCACCAAACGCGCACCTCCAGGTATCCTGATAGATGGATTCTAATGCCCAGACACCCAGCTGACACAGAGTTCCCCTCTGCATTCCCTCTGCACCCTCATGCTGATTGCTGCATCCAATTCTTCAGCGGCCCCACCTGCAAATGGGAGGCTTGATCAGGGTTCTCCAGAGAAACAGAACCAAAAGGACTTATGCATGCATGCATCTACAGAGAGAGACAGAGACAGAGAGACTGATTTATAGTAAGGGGTTGGCTCACCTGACCATGGAGGCAGCAAGTCCCAAGACCTGCAGGTAGCCAGCTGCAGACCCGAGAGAGAGCCGACGCTGGAGTTCCTATCCAAAAGCCAGCAGGCACCAGACCCAAAAGAACCAGTGTTTCAATTAGAGTCCAGAGACAAGAGCAGTCAGCTGTCCCAGCTCAGGGCAGCCAGGCAGGAGGCGCTCGCTCTTGCTTGTGCGAAAGGCAGCCTCTTGGTTTGCTACGGCCATCAGTGGATCAGAGGAGGGCCACCCACATGAGACGGGGCCATCTGCTTCTGTCAGGCCACCACAGGCTAACGTCAGCCCCCAACACCCTCACTGCCATACCCAAAATAAATGTTTAACCAGACATCTGGGCACCCCAGCCCAGTCAGGTTAATGCATAAAATTAACCAGTCAGTTGTACCTCCAATACAAACAGCTTTCCCTAATCCGGCTTCCCTAGTGACCCCCAGGCTAGAGTGACAAGGCTGATACTCCACTGTGTCTTCACACAACTACATCTCTCAGTTTCTCAAAGCCCGTGCTGGGTGTGTTTTATTACTAAATCCCCGAATGCAGTCTTCTACTTCCTTTTCCTGGTTTCTTCCTATCTCTCCTTCTGAGTCTCAAGTACTCAAGGGAAGCCTCACTATTCACCCTGATTTTGTGTTGAAAATCTTTAGACCTTCTCCATGGTTCCACAGCCCAGTTCAAATCCAGCTGCATTTTCTGCAATGAGGCTGTGACCAGCAGACAACCCAAGACCACGCCCAGCTAGTGGTGCTCCATCAGCTGCCATCTTGATGTCTAAGCCTGAGATCGCGTAAGAAGAGACCTGGGCCTCTCACCTGGAAGTTTCTGTACATACGATGAGCCTGACACCACACAACACCTTTTGGCTTCAAGCGCAGAACACAGTCCCTCGTCCTCAAAACTTCCTCAGAAAAGTTAGAACGGATGCATCCCAATAAACATAACTATTAAGTATTTTCATGAAAAGTTTTCCATCTGAATTCGTCATTTGAGCTTATAGACTTAACTTCCAGTTTGCAGGGGACAAGAGGGACTAGGAGGACAAGTTAAATATTCCACAAGGCTCACTCGGACTTACCTCCAATGGTGGAACTAGAAATGTGCCAGGGTGTGGGGAGCAACTCGGACTAGACTAAGTTACTGGAATTAAGACTTATTCTATGCATCTGCTCTCCCACAATATGGCGCTGGGAGAGGAGGAAACAGCTTCTACACAGCTGCCTCCAGTTCAACCAATAAACAGCAGGACCTGCTCCTGATTGCAGGAGAGCAGCGTACTCGGTGTGTGGGTAGCAGAGTTGGGATTGGTGGAAAAGGACTATAAAGGAGGAGAGAGACAACATGCACCAGGAACATCTATCTGAAGGAACACCTGTGCAGCCCCCGAGAGAGCCGGCCGGCAGTGTGCCGCTCCCCCGCGGAAGTGGGGAAGGTGGCAGGGGGAACCGCCCTTCCACGGAGGTGGAAGGGATGGTAGCCAACCCAGGAAGAACCCGCAGCAAACCCGGGGAGGGCCGAGCAGACAAAAGAACAACGCAGGGTCCTGTGTCGTTCCTCCACGAAGAGGGGGAGCGACACCAGGGGATTTCAGCTCAATCTTACCAAGGAGGCAGGAACCAATGCCAGCGCACTTGGTAAAGTGATAAGTATAAATACACAACCGATCAAAAAGATAGGGTAAGTGTCGAAGAGATTTCACAAATAAGACCAGTGTAAGCAACTAATGAAGGATAGAATTAAAAGGGAGAAAATGATCCTGCGGGGGAAACAGGACACACAGCAGACTCATAGAATGGCAGCACTCCTGCCTCAGAATCAACCCTTGGGACATTCGGATCTGGCTAAAAGATCCATGAGAGTCTCACAGGCATGGAAAGCCATGACACGGTGGCAAAAAACAATCTAAATGAAAGATCCTGGTGAACAAGACCCCAGCAGAAGGAACAGGCCATCAAGGAGAGAGGCGCCTTTCCCTGAAGGGAGGAAGGAACCTCCACTGTGATTCGGCCTTGACTAAACAAGTTCAGAGTCAGTGAACTCAAGGGGCTTCCATAGCCTAGACAGCTCATAGCAAGAGTCTTGGTGATTGCTGACATCATAAATAAGAGTGCCAATTGTTAATCAATAACGGGAGTCACTGGGTACATGCTCCCCACGTAGGATCTCTGTCCTTAATGTGTTCTACTATGAAACTTAAAAAACAACACTACTAGTCGAACAATACCCTATACCTTGTGCGGTTGTGTGAGTGCAGCCTGTTGAAATCCTTGCTTAGTATATACTAAGTTGATCTTCAGTATATGAAGGTAATTGAAAATGAAACTCGATGAAGGGCGGGATGGGAGAGGGAGTGGGAAAGGGGAGGGCCACGGGAGGGAGGGAGGTTGGTGGTGGGAAGCCATAACAATACAAAAGTTGCACTTTGTAAATTCACATTTATTAAATAAAAATAACTATATAACAAACAAAAAAAGAAAAAGAAAATAAATAAATAAATATTCCACAAGGAAATGGACAAATTGGGGACCTTAAGGCCATCAGGCTTAACTCTTCCAAGATTCTGAAAACTTGAGATGTTACAACCAAATGCAGTGGGTGAATTTAGCCTCAAAGCTATTTTTTACATAAATAAACAAAAGAGTAATAGGCTCATTTATAGATTTTGTTTTGGGACAATGGTGGAATTTTGAGTATGAATTACAGCTTAGTGATATTATGACACTGTTGTTAACTTTCTAAGGTAGATATTTAAAAAGACAAAGTCCTTATGCTTAGGAAAAGCATGCAGAAGAGTTTAGGGATGAAGTGTTGGGAGTTTGCAAAAATAACTTCCAAAATTTACACTACAAAACATATAAAAATAAAGCAATTAAGGCACAATTCTAGTGAGCAATAATTGAAGCCACATGCAGGGTTTATAGGTATAAAGTATACTAGTCTTTAAACTTCTAGGTTTGAATTTTTTCACAATAAAACATTGAGGAAAAAATAATCCTCGGTAAAAGCGCATGCGTTGGGTGAATATTCTGTCCACCTGCGCACTCCAGAGAACCAGCTCAGAGTGGCGGAGCAGTTGGTAGCAGGATCCCAACCCCAGGAGCCTCCACCCCCACCTCCGTGACCTCCCACAGCGGCGCACCGCCCCTCCTGGGGGCCCCATCCCTGGGCTTCTTTTTCCTCCCAGGCCTGCCCCATGCACAAGGAGAGACTGGTACGTCTCCTTGGTCACTCCCCAGCCTGCGTCGGAATGGAAAGGACCTCTCTGATCTCTGATTCTTTCACAGCTCTGTCTGCAGTAAGAGGTGCTCCACAAAGAGCTGACAAAGGAGTCGATGGTGCTTCTGCCTTCCTCCACCATCTTAAAACACCCATCCGGGGCAAGAATTGTGCCTCACTAGTCTCGATAACATGCATTTGGTCTCTGTTCAGAACTTGTAAAAATGGAACTGATGCAGACTGTCCTCATCGCACAGCCGGCAGCTCTGTCTCAGTTTCTGGGCCGACCCCGGGAGCTGAGAAAGCAGAAAGGGAAGCTGCTGGGAGCCTCCATGATCCATGTGTGATTGCCCCCGCCCCCGTCTTCTGCATTTGACCCTCACCAAACCCTAGAGAAGGGTTTCCCAAAGCACAGTCTCGATTGGAAATGGCCGATTTCCCAAGCCCTGACTCGGGGATTCTAACTCATTCGGGTGGAAGCGCGGCCTGGACACCTGCTGCCCTCCATGCTCCCCAGTGACTCTGACAGCAGCCAGGTCTGAGAACCACCCAGCTGCAAGCATTTGTTCTGGTTACTGGTGGTGCACAACCCCCACACCAAACACACACACACACCACACACACACATACCATACACACACCACACGCCATACAAACCACACATACCACATACACACACCTTACACAACACACACAGACACCCACACCATACACACAAACCACAGATACCACATACACACACCATACACCACATACACACACACCATACACGCATACCATACACACAAACCACACACACCACATACACACCACACACCACATACACACCACACACCACACACAGAACTCCCTGTGATTTGGCTCTGCTTGTTTTCCCTCCCCTGGCCCCATATTCCCTCTCTGCCTCAGTCCTAATTCTGCTGCTAACAGCCGGCTCAGCTCATCCTCCCGCCTGGGCTCTGGCTCACTGCACCTTGGGCTTGTCTGTGTCTTTGTGGCTTTTCTCACCCTCCTGTACCTCCCACTCCAGCCTTCAGAAAACCACACAGGCCCCTCACACCCCTCCTGCCTGGAGGAGAGAAAAGCATGGAGGTAGATGCGCCAATGCTGAGGGTACAGAGCTGCGTCCTGCTGCCTGCTGCTACTCCCTTTTTGTCACCACTGTCACCACATGCATACAGCTTCACCGTGACATAATTCAAAACAATAGCTAAGTTAAAGCTGCAACACCCAATTTCCAGCCTCCTTCCCCAAAGCAGTTCCTGGGGTTCAGTTTCCCATCTTTTGCCTTTGCATACACCGAGTTCAATACGTAACTCTCAAAGAGGCAGGGAGAGTTTGCCCCTGGGGGACCTTCAGCAATACCTGGCAATGTTGACGGTTGTTGTACTTGAAAGGGATACAGGCTGAACATCCCAAACCTGAAATACTCCAAAATCCAAAACCTTTGGAACACCCAGCATGATACCACAAGCAGAAAACCCCACACTTGACCTCATGTGACATGTCACAGTTCAAACGCAGCTACACTACAAATATTGTACAAAATTTCCCTTAGACTATGTGCACAGGTATATGCAAAACCCAAGTGAATTTCATGTTCAGATACTCAAAATAGTTCATTACATACACGCAAATATTCCAGATTTAAGAAAAATCTAAAATCCAAAACACCTCCATCCCAAGCATTTCCGATAAGAACTATTCAACCTGTGCGGGCATCTAGTGAGTGGAGGCCAAGGTGAAGTTTCACAGCCTACAATGCACAGCCTCTGCCACAAAGATGAATCTGTCCCTGTGACGGTAGTGTCACAGTTGAGGAACACTGAGTTAAACCACGTGAAACTACTAATGACTGGCCCGTTCCAACCTTCAAAAAGACAATTTCCAATGCTACTGCCAAATACTTTGTACACATGTAGAAACAGAGTTTTGCATCTGACTGTTTTATATGAATGCATTGTACCTATGGCATTAGTCCATTTTCTGTTACTATAATGACATATTTGAGGCTGAGTATACAGAAAAGAGGTTTGTGGGGCTGGCTGTGGTGCAGTAGGTTAATCCTCTGCCTGCAGTGCTGGCATCCCATATGGGCGCCGGTTCAAGACCCAGTTGCTCCACTTCCAATCCAGCTCTCTGCTATGGCCTGGGAAAGCAGTAGAAGATGGCCCAGGTCCTTGGGCCCCTGCACCCACATGGGAGACCAGGAAGAAGCACCTGGCTCCTGGTTTCAGATCAGCGTAGCTCCAGCTGTTGTGGCCATTTGGGGAGTGAACCAATGGAAGGAAGACCTTTCTCTCTCACTGTAACTCTACCTCTCAAATAAATAAATAAAATCTTAAAAGAAAAAAAAAAAAGAAAAGAGGTTTGCATGACTCACGGTTCTGGAGGTTCAAGGGTGTGGCCTAAGCACATGGCATCACAATGGCAGGAGCCTGTGTGAGCAAGAGATCAGTTATGTATGTATGTCTGAATATATGTATGTATTTCATTTGAAAGGCAGAACGCGGACAGAGAGAGACAAAGAGAGAGGGACCTGCTGGTTCACTCCCTAAATGACCCTAACAGCTGGCTGGTCTAGGCCAAACCAGGAGCCCAGAACTGTATCTTGGTGTCCTACATGGGTGACAGAGGCCCAAGTACTTGGGCCATTATCTGCTGCTTCCCAGGTGTACATCAGCAGGAAGCTGAATCAGAAGCAAAGCAGCAAGGACTTGAACCAGAGCTCCGATATGGGATGTTGGCATTGCAGGGGGCAACTGAGCCCATGGCACCCCAACCCTGGCCCCTGGACTCATTTATAAAGAGCAGAGATGTATTCCTTACCATTCTGGAGGCTGGAAGTCCCCCATGGAGAGACTGCACCTGGCGTGGACTTCTTGCTGCATCCTACATGGCAGAAGGCATCACATGATGAGACAGAGCGAAAGAACACACAGAGCGGGGAGCAGCGGGAAGATGACTCATCTGCCAGGAGCCCACTCCCCTGGATGACTAACCCACTCCCGAGACGGTAGCACGAACCCATTCATGAGTCACCTCTTAAAGACCCCACCATCCAGCACCACCGCACCAGGATGACCCTTCTAACACATTCAACCCAATGCAACTCCATAAGACCAATTCTACAAATACCTTCTTTCCTTTAACAAAATGCCTAGAAAGTTCTCAGGGTCAGGAACCAGAGCTCCATCTGACACTGTCCCAGCTGCTGTATAACGCTCTGGCAGAGAGGGCTCCCTGGGGTCCTTTAATCCATCCCTTTCGGAGAACGGCTGGACATTTCCAGATCTCTACCATTGTAGGCAGCGCTGCCGTGAGCATGCTGGCCCATCCCCCTCTCCCCACACTGGTCAGGCCTCAGGTGGGGCTGAGGAAGGGGGACACCGAGGACCAGAGAGGAAGGGGCTGGCGAGGGAGCAGGGGTAGGAGCAGCCTCCATTGTGAGGGAGGGCAGGGAGTTCTGGGCTCCTGCCTACCCCAGCGCTTCCTCAGCCCCCTACAGCAGCACCTGCCACCAGCTCACAGAACTGCCTGCACAGCAGAGGCCATCTCATGCCACCAGCACTTACAACAGTGTAGTGTGAGTCCCTGAGCAGGGCGGGCTCAGGGCCCAGGGAGTGATGGCTACCACTTGCCTGCCATCAGGCCTCTCTTGGGATGCTGGGAGTTTTTGTCATTCCTCTCTGAAACCTCCTCAAATATCAACACAGCACTCAGCAAAGCAGACCCTACTGCCACTAAGCAGGCCATGTCTTCATCTGCAAAGACCCAAAGCGAGAAGAAACCTCTGCTTACCCAGAAATGGTTTAAGGGCTTTAATTATCACGGAGAACTGCATGTGGACTATTCCGAGACAAAAAGATTGCAAGAGATAGAGCATTGTCATCTGAAAGAGTAATTTATTTCCACATAATTGGCTCTATAAAGGGCATCTTTGGTGTCTAATTCCCTAAATAACTGGGGGCCAACTGTCGCCAGTGCTGACCCCATGGGGGAAGGAAAGCAGTAATTAATTGACTCACTTCTGATTAATGCATTCCAGCTTTGCTCTGCTGCCAGTCTTCCAGGGGGAAATGGTCCAGCCCTATGACTCTCTTTCCAAGGATCTAATTCATTTCAAGGAACGGAAGAAATCTGGCTGACAAGCAAGAAGTTGGTTGCTTGTGGAAGAACCCTGGAGGCCACACCTTTCCTGTGTGCTCCTGTCCACCTCAGAAGTTTATCTCAGAAAGGGACTTTGCTCAGCACTCAATAAGGACCTCAACACACACCCGTAAATACCTGCTTTAAAAAAAAAATGTCTTTTTGTCTCTTGGTTCATTTAGTCACTAGGGTTCCTGAAGTAAAGTAGCTAGGTAGATAAGTGTGCAGGAATGGAGAAGAGAGGCAGAGGACAGAGAGAGAAGAGAGGAAGACCAGAAGACCATAAAAGCATTTTGAGCCCTGCCCTCCGCCCCCATATACCATGAAGGCTACCTTGGGTAACACCCAACCAATCTGCTTTCAGAAAGGCTGTGACGTACCAGAAGCTGCCAACACATCCTTCTCGCTGCCCATGGTGTTTTGTGGACAGCCTACTGTGTCTTTTCTTTGATCTTGTTTGGGCTCAAATTCATGGGAATGAGTAACTCCATCACTTGGAACTCCCAAATAGAGCTCTTCACTAACCAGCACCATTCTTCTAAGCAAGGCTGGCTACCAGGCACCTCCTCACTTCCCCCATTTTTTCCCTGTTTCTCTGTCAAAATCAAGTTGCCCTGTGTCCCATTCCCTGTCTTGAATAATGAAATCCAGATTTAGAAAAGTGTGCTTCAATACCTGCCATGATGATTATGATTGTTTTTTACCTGTTGCAAGTTGTACTACCCCAAGAGGGTGAGATATGAGTGTCTTCAGTGGGGCACCCCAATAAATCCCCTAAACACTCTGCTATCACCTCCACTCTATTCCCCTCCCAACCCTGGCTTTCTCAGGCCTCAGATGATGCAGTTGGACTCTTGGCTCTTACATACCTCCTCACCCATCCTGAGCAATCTCAGGGTGATCACAGGGGTCCCGGGGAGCAGTAGGGTCTGGCACGTGAAGCTTTTAGTTTAGAGATTATTACCAGCCTTTTGTTTATTTATTTTTTTATTTGACAGGTAGAGCTATAGACAGCGAGAGAGAGAGAGACAGAGAAAAAAGTTCTCCTTCTGTTGCTTCACTCCCCAAATGGCCACCACGGCTGGCGCTGCGCCGATCCAAAGCCAGGAGCCAGGCATCTCCTCCTGGTCTCCCATGCGGGTGCAGGGCCCAAGCACCTGGTCCATCCTCCACTGCCTTCCCAGGTCACAGCAGAGAGTTGGACTGGAAGAGGAGCAGCCGGAACTAGAACTCGGCGCCCATATGGGATGCCAGCACCGCAGGTGGAGGATTAATCAAGTGAGCCACGGCGCCAGCCCCACCAGCCTTTTACTTTTGAGAAAACTGGAGATCAGGAGTCAACACCCACCTTCACGCAACCCCATCGGTGTTCCAAATTCATCATTCATTGACTACCAAACTTTAATACCTTTTTAAAAATATTAATTCTTTTTTTTTAAATGATGTGCAATTCAAGGAATAGAGGCAGTAAGGGGATCAGACATGAGCCGGGCCTCAGTTCAGAGCTTCAATTGCCACTGCTCTGAGAACTCACACAATGGTTTGCAAGGGATCTTGGGCACTCACCTTGGAAAGATCTCTTTAACTCATGCTTCCAAAGACCTGGACTCTGAGCAGATACCCCGAACACATAGCATAGGCAGGTGATCTAGAGATGCAAGCAGAATCTTGCCAACCCAGGCTGCACATGAGAACCATCTGGGGGACTGAACGCACAAATGGCCAATTCCAAGAGACCCTGGTTTGGTTGTCCTGGGGTGGTACTCAGGCCTTGGTGCTCAGGATTAGCCAGGAATGAGAATTATGGGTCCACGGGTATCTTTGGCACATGGCTACCCCTAAAAGTTCAGGAATGCTGCCCTTCCTCCCCTCTCTGGCTCCTGGACTTCTCAGCATCCTTTTGACAATTCCTTCTACAAAGGCCTCCCAGAATCACTTTCTCAAGATTCTCCCCAATTAGTAAATATGAGCTTTGTCACAGGGGATGAGGGACAGCGAGAGGGCTGAGGACAGAGGGAAATTTTGTTTCATTATTTATCACTGAAAACTTATTTAGCACCCTTGATGCACTGAAAGAAAGGATTTTAAGATTTCCTTATCTGGTTTCAGCTGTTAGGAGCAGTCAGTCATGCAGTTTTATTTTTCTCTATTTAACTGCCTGTGAAGTTAATAGGTAGATGCAATGGCAGAGTTGAGAGGGTTCAACTCTGAACTCCACATACAGCTTCTAAAGAAAAGAGCAATTGTCGCCCGGATGATTGCAAAAATCCAATTAAGTCCCACTTTCCCCTGCTGCTGGATGGGCTTAGGCCCTGGAAGGAATGTTAATGACACCCCATGAACACCCAGGACAATCACTATGCCCCTCCTCCCCAAATCACACCCCGACCAGCAATTAAACAGAATTTTTATGCAACCCCCTGGCTTTCAGTTGTCAAACAAAATACTAAGAAAGGCAGGGGGTGAGAGGCTCAGCCAATAAATTTAAAAAAAGAATGATGTGCCATTTATTCTGTTTTCTTTTTCAAAGAGAAAGTAGTTCAAGGTCAATAAAACAGATTACACAGCTATTGCCCCCCCCCCCAAAGATGTATCTCCTGGGATCTGCTGGTCCCTCCCCTGCGCTTGGTGCTGTAATTGAGATACACGTGCTGAGGGTGACTTGGGGAGCGGCTGACAGACAGTTCAGCTGCCAGCAAAGTGCGGATTGCCGACGGCAGGTGCTCAATGTGAGACGGTGCCCCCGGCAACACGAGGCTGAGCTGCTACGCCTGGGACCCAGGTCGACTACAAAGCGGAGTGTTAAACAGTTTCAAGACACACACAAACCAGCGTTTGATTTAGAGCACTGTCTTTCCCCTCAAAGGCGGATGAAAGGGTCTTCCCAGGACTGAGCCACCTCGTCAGGTTCTTGCCACCTGCTCTCCATCCCCAGCAGGGACCTCTTCCCGGCTCAGGCTGACTTAGGACCGACCTTGCGCCTGTCCTGCTCCAGAATATGAGTCTGATCCTCACACTGTGAGGAAAAGAAAGCAACAGGACCGCAGTGGGCTGAACTGGGTGCCACCAAGATTCGCATCTTGAAGCTCTCACCCCAGTACCTCGGAATCTACTGTATTTGGAGACAGGACCTCTAAAGAGACTTTAAAGAGACATTAAAACAAAGCCCTTATGGACAGGCACATGGTGCAGGGCTTAAGTTGCTGCTTGAGACTCCCACATTCTGTATCAGAGGGTTGGGGTTCAAGTCCTGGCATCTCTGCTTCCACTTCCAGCTCCCTGCTGATACGCACCCTGGGAGGCAGCGGGTGATGTTTCAGATAATTGGGTCCCTGCCACCCACATGTGAGAATCAGACTGAATTCTGGGATCCCAGTTTTAGTCTGGCTCAGTCCTGGCTGTTGCAGGTATTTGCGGAGTGAACCAATGAATAGAACATCTCTCTCCACCTGTCTATGTATCTGCCTTTCAAATAAGTAACTAAATAACAAATAAAGTTTAAAAGATACAAGGGAGAGACACCAGAGATGTGTGAAGGCAGAGGAAAGGCGCGCGGGGGGGGGGGGGGGGGGACACATCCACAAGCCAAGGACAGACTTTGAGACTTTGGGAGCAGCCACTGCTGCTGGTGCCTTCATCTTGGACTTGTACCCTCTGGAACTGCAAGAAAATAAACCTCTGGTGTTTAAACCACCCAAGCTTTGTTAGGCAGCCCCTGTGTTGGCGTGAGTGGATGCTGCAGAGACAGAGCAACCTAAGGACACTAATATTTCAGTTGTTGAGGAAGACTGGGTGAGCACTCTCCGCCAGGCGACTGCACACTATGCACATAGAATTGAACTTCATTAGCTAAGGCAAGGAGAAAATTCTGAGAGCGCTGGCTCTGAGGACAGCTGATGTCCCCTCAGTGACCTCATGAGACAGCCTGGTCGCCAATCCAGGAAGGCTGCTCAGCCAGCCTTGGGAGGTGTTCTTGGGTAGTTGCCAGATGTTGAAATAGCCAAAGTCAATCATGAAAATGACAGCTGTCCCACAGACCAAGGCCATGCTCCAACTTGGGTGAGTGGGGGGCTCAGGAGGTTTCCCATAATCCTCCTTTCAACGGTGGCTAAGAGGACAGCCATGTGATGCAGCAGCTAAGACACCACTTGGGACGTCCATATCCCATCTCAGAGTGCTGGTTCAAGACCCAGCTCCAGCCCCTGAGCCCATCTTCCTGCTAACGCACACCGGAGGAGGCCGTGGTGATCACTCGAGTAGCTGGGTCTCTGCCACCCAAGTGAGAGACTGGAACTGAGTTCCCAGCTCCTGATTCTAGCCTGCATTTGGGGGTTCTCTCTCCAATAAACAAAATAAATCAATAAAAATTTCGAAAAATAGGTTTTGAGGTGAGATAGCTAATGATTTTTGAGATCTCTGAGATGAAGTACTCTCAGAAGAGTCTGTTACCTGTGGAACTTAGAACAGCTCGGATGTAGGCAGCTGCAGCCCAGCAGTGGAGGGACTGAAGCGCAGCACACGTGCGCATGACCAGGGGGCCGAAGGAGGAAGCTCTCAGAGACAGGAAGCACACAAGCCCCTCCAGATCCTGCCTCCAGAGGGCTCCCTCAACTTGCACCCTAAAGTCCTTTCTGCAAAGCCATAAGTGATAGGAAGTGGCACCCGCCTCTATATTGGCCACCCAGGAAATACCTGCCGGACAAAGGTAACTTCTGGAGACCTTTGCCCCAATGCCCAAATAGTGATTAGAAAGGGATGATGGACAGGGGGAGAGGGCCTACATCAGCTCACCAGAGTCATTACCATGCTTCCTCTCCCAAAGGACTATTTTATCAGATTCACACAGGCCCCCCGGCTTCCTGGAATGACTTTCATTGGTGCTACAAGTCAAAGACCAGGCATTCAGCAGGCTCACAAGTGGGCCAGCATCTGACTTGTCTTAGCCTGTTTGGGCTGTTACAACACAATACCATAACCCAGTTAACTTACAAGCTACAGATACCTATATCTCCATTCTGGAGGCTGGGAATTCCAATGTCAAGGTGCCAGCAGACTCAGTGTCTGATGGCGGCCCACTCTCTGGCTTCTCACTGCTTCCTCATGCTGCAGGCATGGGTGTCCTAGTTGTCCTTCATCACTGGGCTCATTGTCTCATGTTGGATGCAGGGGGTGAGTGACAGGTGCAGCAAAGTGTAGCTGACGTAAACAGAGACAGCTCTTACAGCCAAGCAGCTCAGTGCAAGGGACCTTCTGAAACAGAAAAGAGCAGAGGGGGTCATAGTTGTGGCGTGGCAGGTAAGACTGCTGCCTACAAAGCCAGCATCCCATATGAACTCCTGTTTGTGTCCCGGCTGCACCATTTCTGATCCAACTCCCTGCTAATGCACCTGGGAAAGCAGCAGGAGATGGCCCAAGTGTTTGGACCCCTGCAAGCATGTGGGAGACCCAGATGAAGCTCCTGGCTGCTGGTTTCAGACTGGCCCAGCCTGACTGTTTGCAGCCATCTGGGCAGTGAACCAGCAGATGGAAGACCTCTCTTTCTGTAACTCAACTGTCAATAAATAAATAAAATCTTTAAAAAGAGAAGAGCACAAAGAAGACTCCCTGGATAGCAGCAAGAGGGGCTTTTCTTAGCAAGAAAAAAGTCATTGAAAAGACCTGACCTGGGGGTTTGTCCGGGGTCCTTTAAGAAAAGTGTTCATCATGCTGTGGGCAAATCCTGCCTTATCTTCCATTCCTCCCATGTGGTTAGTCTCTATCCTAGGTGCCCCCCCCTATTTTCTTTGGGTTACTAATTCATGATATAGGAGCCATCTCACCCTATCCCTGTTCTTTATAGCCCTGGGTTTGTTAGGCTATAATCCCTGACTTTACTGTCTATCTCAGTTCATTTCGAATCCCAGATGTCTTTGTCCTGCTAACTTAGAGTCCCAAACCCCTACCTCCTTATGTTGTTAGGCCCCAGCTTTTTTGACTGTTTTGTTTTTAATGGTCTGTCTCTTAAATGCAAGCCTTTATATAAGGCTGACTCCCTGCACTTAGCCTAGGTTTGCCTTTATGCAAAGTCCCCATTAAGGGCCTGCAGGCTCCAGTGTATGTTAGAGACCATTTTCCCCATCATGTAGCCTCCGTTTTCTGAGTTTAACCCACCCTAACCTAACTAGCTCCTTCCTACCTGTATCACTCACACTGTGGAAGGGGTAAATGGGGTCCCTTGCTAGTGCTCCCTCTGTTGTAAGGGCACTAACCCCATTCACGAGGACTCCACACTCGTGATCTAGTTGCCCCAGAGCCCCACCTCCTAACACCATCGCCTTGGAGGCTGGGATTTCAACAAACGAACATTCAGACCATGACATTTTGTCCTTGGCCTCCTAAAATTCACGCCCTTCTCATATACAAAATACATTCATCCTAAGCTTCAAAAGTCTTAACTCATCCCAGGAGCAATTCGAAAGTCTAAAGACCAAAGTCTCACCTAAATTAGATATGGGGAGGCTCAAGGTCGGATTCATCCTGAGGCAAATCCCTCTCCAGCTCTGAGCCTGTGAAATCACACATGTTGTGCGCTTCCAAAACACAATGGCAAGACGAGTACAGGATAGATACTCCTTTTGCAAAAGAAAAAGAAAGAAAACAGGAAAGAAGAAATGGTAATAAGTCCCAAAGACATCCGAAACCCACCAGGGCAAACAACATGAACTCTTAAGGTTCAAGAATAACTCCTGGCCGGCGCCGCGGCTCACTAGGCTAATCCTCCGCCTTGCGGCGCCGGCACTCCGGGTTCTAGTCCTGGTCGGGGCGCCGGATTCTGTCCTGGTTGCCCCTCTTCCAGGCCAGCTCTCTGCTGTGGCCAGGGAGTGCAGTGGAGGATGGCCCAAGTGCTTGGGCCCTGCACCCCATGGGAGACCAGGAGAAGCACCTGGCTCCTGCCTTCGGA